>NC_092726.1:31331763-31659263 GCF_047496885.1 Scyliorhinus torazame
GATAAACAATTTGTCAATTGAACCAACAGGGTGTTTGTTATTTCATTGATAGAGCACAAAGAGCTACGTCTGGTTAATGGAAAGCATCGCTGTGAGGGGAGAGTGGAAGTGTTCTACAATGGGACCTGGGGCACAGTGTGCTCTGACAAACTGGAGAACCGTGATGCAGATGTGATCTGTAAACAGTTAGAGTGCGGCACCGCCGATTTCATTGACTATGACGCTAAATCATTTGGAATGGGTACCGGCCACATTTGGCTCGATGAGATCGAATGTCTGTCACATGAGACGACGCTTTGGCAATGTCAGGGAGACCCGTGGGGTCAACACAACTGTGAACATCGGGAAGATGCGGGTATTGTTTGTTCAGGTAACACAATGAACTACTTTGTTTGCAGATGTAATTTCACATATTAATGTCATCTTCATTCAACATGTCTGTCTTATCAACAGGGGGAAACACAATAAAGGGACCACACTACAGTCTCAAGAACTGCGGTGGAGAATCAGGTTCTCCTTCATCTTTTCTAACAGTTGCCTGATTGTATTCTGCGCTTGTGTCACGTCAAGTGTAATAATTATTTTTTCTTTGACAAATTCAGGACAAATCTTGCGCTTGGCTGGAGGAGACACTAAATGCTCCGGGCGAGTGGCGATATTGTGTAACAACACTTGGGGCACGGTATGCGATGATTCCTGGGATATGAACGATGCCAGAGTTGTGTGCAGGCAGTTGGAGTGTGGTCCCCCTCTATTGGCCCCAGGAGGGGCCTCTTTTGGCCAGGGTAACGGTACTACCTGGCTGGATGAGGTGAAGTGCACTGGAAATGAATCCTTTCTCTCTGATTGTCCTTTATCAGTGTGGCCTCAAGCTGACTGTGATCACAAGGAAGACGCCAGTGTGGTTTGTTCAGGTAAGCATCGCACAGAGTGGTGGGAGCTTGAGCTGGACAGGGGTGTTTGGTTCTTGGTGCTGAATATGAAGCACGTATATAAATTAAGAATAACAGCTAAATTTCGAACATCAAACCCAAATAATTGTTAATTTTTTTCAACATGTTCCACAGATCCGATTTTCTCTCCAACTTCTTCTCCATCCACGCCTGAAGGTACATCTCGTTGCTAGAAATCATTCAATATTATTGTTATTTTTATATTCGGGGAATAATTGGACATTGGAATTGCCTTATTGCGAGGATTTCTCAAAATGATAATCTTGTAAACATTGAAAATTACACGGTGGAAGCTTTATCTGTGAAAACTTTCCTGAATCTTTAATACAGCTCCTGAAGGTGAAAGCACTTCCATTCCTCTTGTTATCTGCATATCACTCGGAGTCCTGTTGATCTGTGAGTTACTCGCCCTGGTGACAGTAATGCAGAGGAAGGTGTCAATAAAAGGTGCGGCTCGAATCGAATTGTGCACCTCACACTGAATTTTGAATGTTGCTTTATCTTCTCTTCAATGTCTCTTTACCCAAACTGTACCCAGTCGGTTGTAAGACAGAAAATAACATGCTATTGGTCAGTCATTTCGTTCAAGGTATTCGAGAAACAGTAACATCATAGAATCATAAAAACTGTACAGTACAGAGGGAGACCAGTCGCCCCATCGAATCGGCACCAGCCCTCCTAAATAGCACCCGACGTAGGCCTGATCCAACCCTCTATTCCCGTACCCGCACCTAACCATAGGCACTAAGGGGAAATTTAGAATGGTCAATCCGACTAACCTCCACATCTTGGAATAGATTCAAAACATTACACTTAAAATAGGGTATTTTCATCAGCCGTCCAGGAGACTCGAAATTAGTTTCATTTTTGTAACAATAGATCAACACATGGAATGAAAATACTTTAAACTCTGAGCTCAGTATTTTCTTTAGCTGCTTATATATATTATTCCATTCAGTGTTCGTTGTAAGCCTGCACAGTCTGTGCCGATGTCCACTGTCAACTTCTCTGAATGGAATCAGCCGCCATTTTCAGAAGTGATGGAACATTTTCTATCTTTTACATTCTGCATCCCAGCACAACAAACACTCTGATATCAGTGGATCTCTGCTGGTGGTGCAGTGAGTACTGGGCCCACAGCCGAGTCAGAAGCTCCGCTTCAGGTCCAAAGACTTCATATACCAAGGAAAATCAAAACAACTTGAAAGTTCTTTCCAAGGCCACAATGACACACAGGTAAAGTGGGGGAAAGTCCTGCTCCGTCAAGCTTGGTATGGATTTCTGACCGTCTGGCGACAGGCTGGCGACATTTTCCATCCAGAATTTTGGCTATAGAATCTGATGAACCTTTGTCTTGTGAACCACTATGATTGGGGCTGAGAAACAAAACTGCTCCCTGTATCTTAACTCGCACCAAGTTATTTTGATTCATATCTGATGGACAGAGCAATAGTGGCCCGGAAATCCCTCCGTTACTGATCCTTGAAATCGAGTCAGTGGAAATATTACTGGGCCAATCATGCAGAGACACAAAGTAATGCTCTTAGTTCCGTGGTACAAATACAGCCTCGGCAAAGAGGGAGATTTGAAATGAGTCAATCTGGAATTATATGTCTAACTATGATTGTAACAATATGCTAATCGTTCCGCTCTCCCGCCAACAGGTCCTCTCACTGGCGGCTGGGACTCACCATCTGGTTTCTACCAACCAATTTATGCAGAAATATATAATACTCCACCTGACAAGGTTTGCATCCAGGCCCGTGATTCAGGTTTGCATTCAGGTCACATTATCTGAGGGGTGATTTGTTTTTGCCATAAAGGGAAGATGTTACCAATGATGAGTGTGTCCACAACCAGGAGTCACAGTCTGAGGATTCAGGGTAAACTATTTCGGACAGAGATGAGGACACGTTTCTTCACCCAATGTGTGGTGAGCCTGTGGAATCCATTCCCACAGAATGTATTCACGAGGCGGCAAGATATAGCACTTGGGGAGAGTGGGACATAAATGGAAAAGATAGCAGAGGCAGTACTGCAGTTATTTACTAGTCATGGCTAAAGGTGTAATGTCAGGTTCCTAGCGGAAAGCTAGGGATATTACTAATAAATAATATTACTAAATGATATTACTAATAAAGGATGAGAAGAATATCTCGGAAAATAAACATCAATCCGCTGAACATTATCGAGAGGAAAATTCCGACTAAAGGAGGGAAGAAAATCAATACAAATAAAAGAATATTAGAACGGTCAGCGCATCTTTCAAATAGGACCTCTCAGATAATCAACAACACTGAATTGTTTTAAAGGCGCCGGAGCAGATATGGTTTACACTGTAAATCTTGGTGTCTAATATTAAGCTAGAAATTATCACCTAATACACTAATGAATGAGACCAGAGCACAGCTGTCAGCTAGGTGATAAGTAGGTGCAATGTGGCCTCTGAGTCAGACGTTTTCAGGTTCAGGTTCCACCCCATAACTTGGACAGATAAATGAAGTCTGGCACTGCGGTGCATTGCTGAGCGGGGAGCTGTGCATCTTCGGATGTCAGCTTTCATTGGAGCTATTGAAGAGAGTAACATCATGTCCTCTGTTCTGAGTATAAAGTATCAATTGACCATGCTGAAGAAATCTTGAGAGTTTGCCGTTTGCCCTGACCAATAATGACCCCTGTCGCAAATTCACACAATCAGGTGACATGTTATTTTTGTTGAAATGCTGTGATGTCCGTGGTAATTCACAATTTGACTGCTGTGTTCCCATATTGTAACAGCGACTAATTTTAATTGCACATCTTTAGCTGCAAAGAGTTTAAAACCTGCTGATCATGAAAAACACGAAAAACAAGTAGTTATTTCATGAGTATGAAGTCACGTGGAAAGCAGAAGAATTAGTCCCAGTTGGTAGTGATCGAAGGACTAAATTCTGGGAATAAATGCATCCATATAGACGGAAGGAAGTTAGGAATGTGTTCTGCATGAATAGGTGCTAAGCTGAATGTTGTTTGTAATTTGTTGGATCAACTTTGAGTTTGGAGTCAAAACTACATTTTGACGATGGTCTCAAATTGTGGTAGGCGGAGATGTACTGACTTGATAGAATAGATATACGATTGGAAAATTAATTTTCACATAAGTAACTAACATAAATGGAAACTCTGTGAGAAAAGGCACCATGTCATGTATTAATTTAGGAATAATTTAAATGGCATACTTACTAAAAGGGATTAAGAACACAAAGGTAGAAAAGTAATCTGATGTAAAGTAAAAAGGTCAACTAAAACCAAATAAAACACAAATGTTAATTTCCAACACCGGGAAAACATACATTTCCGGACAAAGTCAGCAGGTGTGGCAGGATTCTGGGAGAGACCAACAAATCCAACACTTTGAGACCATGTGACTCTTCCTGCCAGACCATCTGACTGTGACATAATTTGATTTTCAGCATCCGCAGTGTGTTGCTTTTATAAAAGTTTATTTTCAACCAGGTATAACTGGAAGGTAGAAGAATGAAGATCAAAGTCAATCGAACTTTGGTTGGATGGAATTGGAGTAGATTGTATGGCTCTGAACAGGATATTACGAAAGTGCAAGAACAGTTCAGGGGAGGGCTGAACACAATGTACAAGAACGTGAACAGTATTGAGGGGTGCTGTTTATCCAGAATGGCTGAACAGGAAGGAAGCAAAATGACCCCATTTGGTGCATTCTGGCTCTACCCTGAACCATTGCCCGCGGGTTCCACGATCTAAATCCACTTCTGATGTATTTACCTTCAGTGAAATTGAAACAGAGGGAATTATTGTGGGAGGGGAAGCGGTTCTGTATCAAACACCCAACGGCTGATGCAGACCTCACGGATTATGCCTTATATTATTTAATCCACTGGGATATCTGACACATTAACTATCCAAACGGACGGAACTGTTAGATGACAGAAGTGACATTTATTGTCCACCTGATGGACATAAGTAATGAACCAGTCATTTTCTGGAACATAGGGTTTACTGCAGAAACTCAGTATTAGTAAGGAAGTGGAGATAGGAAACTGATGACAGTGAAGGCCGATAAATATCAGAACTTGATAAATACATTCCAGGCTACTTACCAACGTGGCGCTAGATCTTGTTGATGCATTGTGCGTAATCTATTATGATTATTTGCACTTTGTAATTAATTATTGGAGGATAGCTCATGTAATCCAATTATCCAGAAGGAGAGGGAGAGTGAAAATGGGAAATGATAGATCAGTACACCTAACGTCAGTAGTGGGGACAATTCTAGAGTCATTATGAAAAACTTAATAGCAGACCACTTATAAAACAGTGATAAAATCGTGCAGAGTCATCATGGATTTACGGAAAGGAAAACATGCTTATGAATACGACTGGAATGATTTGAGCATATAAACAGTAGAATTTATAAGGTGGGACAGTGGGCCTGGTTTACCTAGACTTTCAGAAGGCTTTCTACAATGTCCCTCACCCGATTATTAGCAAGTGACATTGAAGCCCAAACGATTAGGAGGAGGATATTAAGATGGATGGAATTTTGTTTGGCAGAAAAGAAGCAGAAGAGTAGGGATAAAAGAAAAAAATCAGAATGGCAGTCATGCCCATTGAGGTATTGCATGTTTCAGTGCTGGGACCCAAGCTGTTCACAATATACATTAATGATTTAAAGAATGCAATATGCCCAACACCTCAGATGACACACGCTGGGTGAGAGGGTGAGCTATAAGGAGGATGGATACAAAGATGTTTCAGTGTGATTTGGCCGTGCTGAGTGGGAAAATTCAGGGAATATGCAGTGTTATGTGGATAAATGTGAGGTTGGCAGCAAAAGCAAGAAGACAGAATATTATCTGATTGGTTATAAATTGAGAAAGGGGTTTGTGCAACGAGACCCGGGTGTCTTCTCACACCAGTCGCTGAAGGTAATCCTGCAGGTACAGCAGGTGGAACAGAAGGCAACTGGTTTGCTGGCCATAAAAGTAGAAGAACAGGATGTCATGCTGCAATTATAAAGTGCCTTCGTGAGACCACACCAGGAATATTGTACAGTTTTGGTCACCTTATCTGAGGGGTGATTTGTTTTTGCCATAAAGGGGGTGCAACGAATATTTACCAGATGGATCCCTATAATGGTGGGTCTGACATATGAGGAAAGATTGAGTCCTTTACGATAATTTACGCTTGAGTTCAGACGAATGCAGAGCGTTTGTGGCATCTATCTGAAACCTATAAAATGCAATCAGGATTACTTCCTTCACTTGGATATGATATTGTGTAATTTGCTACTACAAAAAGTAATTGAGCCCAAAACACATATGATGATTTCCAGAACGAATTAGAAGGGCCGAATGGCCCACTCCTGCTCCTACGTTCCATATTTCTATGTCTCTCTATGTTCCTCTGTATAGTTGTCCTGAAAAGTTTGTGCAGTTTCTTCGCCTGATCTCCCAAAGCTGAATGTTCTTCCAAAGTGGAGTCATGTATCAATTCCAGGACAGTGTCACAATGATGGTGAAGTTATTGATACCTCGCCTCTGATTGGTTGAAACATTATGTGTCGTGATGACTTTATGATGACTCCACCACAAACAACTGATCCATTAACCAATCACTTTCTGTTTAGCAGATTCTGCAACGATTAACGCTCTCAACCAGATTGAATATTACAGCAGTCACAGTTTGGGTGACACTGATCCTGGATCCGCATATCCTGAAGATGAATGCCCAAATATGCAGGGTATGTAGAAATTTACTTTCCACCATCTCGTTTCAGATCTTCACTCTGTAATATCTGAAATACCAAAACAGATCAACTATTAAATGAGAGATTCAAGGATCTCAGGTCTTGCACAATGATTTCAGTAACCGAAACATCGAAACTGCTTGAGTCTGAAACAACGTCTTATCATTTCTCCCAATAAAATAAATTAATTAAAAATAAACGTTTCCTTGTGATTCTACACAAGCCTATGGAGGCTGTGAAATGTTTGCAGGTTGGTGGGATGTACATTTTCTGCGAACAGTATGAATTTAAACTAAAATTGAAAATACTGCCGCACAAGCTGGCCCAATAACTCGCTCCACTCAAACTCAATGACATCATACCGTAATCGATCTACTTTCCTGCCCCGGTATTACTTGGGAGAGAATGATTAAAGTATATCATTCTGACTGTCCTTTGGACGTAAGTAACATCAACTGCAAACACCTGTGCCTCTCAGCTCCTGTTTCTGCCGACTATGACGATGCTGAGACTGAAACCATTGACGCCCAGAGTGGACACATGCTGCAGGATCCTGGGTCTGATGATCGCATTACATTGGGAGAGTTCAGCGGTGATATCCACACTCTGGGTAAGATAATCCTTCTGTTCTTCTGTTTCTTTGAGAATCGCTCGGTTCCGTCGATGATTTTCCCCAGCTCCGCTGAGATAGGCTCTAGGATGAACGATGAGCCCAATGGACGACCTGCAGATTTTGTTACATCTGGGGCAGCTTGATGGGCTGGGAAAACAGGTTGTTTAACAGGAGGATCAGCAACTTTTCACAATTCAAGTTCGGCTTTGCGCATTTCCACGAAGTCTCTTGATGTGCTTCATGCCATTGGGGGTGACCCTTCTACATTATTGGGCTTTCAAATTCCAGGTCCTTCCATTGGTCGTCGCGCATGTTTCAATTTGCTTGGATGTTTGATGACAGCCCTGTACTTTTCCACGTCCCTCTTGCTGTCTTCTGTTGCGACTGCGTTCCCAATAGATTATCAGCTCTGGTTATTCCCTCAGTCACCAACCTTCTTGTGAGGAATTGACTCTCTCTGGATTGAAGTTATTCTAATCGATCATGGAACAAACTGGGATTTGCAATTGTTCATGTCGCGAATGCAAATAATTTAAAGAAAGCATCTAACTTTCAGCCCAATGTTTAACTGCAGTATGCTCATCCCCACAGTGTACAACAGTCATATCCTCATTGACCCAGCATTCTCGGTTCCTTCCACACCTTCTCACAATACCAATGTTATCTGTGTCACAGGCCGGGGGGGTTCTACCATCATTGGGCAGTGACCGTTTATATCTAAAGTTTACAAATCTGCATTGCACTGTTAAACGGTGATGGTTAGTTCCATTTCCCTCTGTATGTGGCGCGCTGCTGGGGCGTTCCATGTCCCGTATAATTTTGGGTCTCCTGGACTGTTCCCACGGTTCACTGAGTGAGAGTTTATGAGAAAAAACGGAGAATGTTTTTGTTAGAATTTTAAAAGGCCAGTTGCACTTGAAATGTTGCGAAAGAGAAAACATGTAGATGTGATTTCTTTCGATGATCTCTTCTTTCTTTTCACCCATCTCAGATAATAGTCAACTCCACATCCCTGAGGTGACGTCCACAGATATATGATTCTACATTAAATCTGATGGAAGACATCAGAACTTTTCCAAAATGTCATCGCTTTGATTATGCTTTGCTGCCCGATATCAATATTGTATTTGACTGAATGAGAGATTACTTCCTGTTGTGTTTCTTAGAATCACATTTCTCTCCTTATTTTGTGTGAAAGAATCTGCATTCTGTCTCTTTAGGAATGAAAAACAAAATAGAATGTATATCCAGTATTGCACTGCCCATGTTAAAGCTGTGTTAAATCGCAGTGCATTGTGGAACCGAACCGGCATTATAATTAAATAACTGATGCTGTTTCATGTCAGGTGTATTGGAAGACCATTTGGTAAAATCCCTCACTCTTGCACCATTACATTAAGATTAGGAGTGATAAATGCATTATTTCTCTGTTTTATCTCCAGTTATTGATGATGTGGAGATGCCGGCGTTGGACTGGGGTGAGCACAGTAAGACGTCTTACAACACCAGATAAAAGTCCAACAGATTTGTTTCGAATTACTAGCTTTCGGACCTCAGCTCCTTTCTCAGGTGAAGGAGCTGCACTCCGAAAGCTAGTAATTCGAAACAAATCTCTTGGACTTTAAGCTGGTGTTGTTAGACATCTTACTGCCCAGTTATTGAGCCCGTACATCATGTATTCGAGGAACAGCGATCACTGCATTCTCCCAGCAGCAAAGTCCCACACATTCATTCCAGCACTGCCCCTGACAATCGGGTCCTGAAGGCTGTAATCTGAATTTAACGTAGTTTTCTCACTTCAATTCCCCAATTTGTATATTCATTTCCATTAGTGTTGCCCCACTCAAGAGATCATCGGCAGTATCACCCAGTATCACCCAGTGCTGGAGAGAATTCTTCGAGACAGGATCTGCTCACATTTGATTATCATAGAATTTACAGTGCAGAAGGAGGCCATGCGAATCATCGAGTCTGCACCGGCTCTTGGAAAGAGCACCCTACCCAAGGTCAACACCTCCACCCTATCCCCATAACCCAGTAACCCCACCCAACACTAAGGGCAATTTTGGACACTAAGGGCAATTTATCATGGCCAATCCACCTAACCTGCACATCTTTGGACTGTGGGAGCAAACCAGAGCACCCGGAGGAAACCCGCGCACACACGGGGAGGATGTGCAGAATCCGCACAGACAGTGACCCAAGCCGGAATCGAACCTGGGACCCTGGAACTGTGAAGCAATTGTGCTATCCACAATGCCACCGTGCTGCCCATTTGGAAGCAAATGGACGTGTTAGTGAGAGGCAGCATGGTTTTGTGAAGGAGAGGTCGTGTCTCACTAAATTGATAGAGTTTTTCAAGGAGGTCACAAAGATGATTGGTGAAGGTAGGGCAGTGGATGTTGTCTATATGGACTTCAGTAAGGCCTTTGACAAGGTCCCTCATGGCAGACTAGTACAAAAGGTGAAGTCACACGGGTGAGCTGGCAAGGTGGATATAGAACTGGCTAGGTCATAGAAGGCAGAGAATAGCAATGGAAGGATGCTTTTCTAATTGCAGGGCTGTGACTAGTGGTGTTCCGCAGGGATCAGTGCTGGGACCTTTGCTGTTTGTAGGAAATGATTTGGAGGAAAATGTAACTGGTCAGATTAGTACGTTTGCAGACGACACAAAGGTTTGTGGAATTGCGGATAGCGATGAGGACTGTCAGAGGATACAGCAGGATTTAGATTGTTTGGAGATTGGGCGGAGAGATGGCAGATGGAGTTTAATCCGGACAAATGTGAGGTCAGGCATTTTGGAAGGTCTAATGCAGGTAGTGAATATACAGTGATAGGTAGAACCCTCAAGAGTATTGAAAGTCAGAGAGATCTAGGTGTACAGGTACACAGGTCACTGAAAGGGGCAACACAGGCGAAGAAGGTAGTCAAGAAGGCATACGGCATGCTTGCCTTCATTGGCCGAGGCATTGAGTAAAAGAATTGGCAAGTCATGTTGCAGCTGTATAGAACCTTAGTTAGGCCACACTTGGAGTATAGTGTCCAATTCTGGTCGCCACACTACCAGAAGGGCGTGGAGGCTTTAGAGGGGGTGCAGAAGAGATTTACCAGAATGTTGCCTGCTATGGAGGGCATTAGCTATGAGGAGGGTCAAAGACATAGTGGCTAGTCAGAGGCTTTTTCCCAGGGTAGAGGGGTCAATTACTAGGGGGCATAGGTTTAAGGTGCGAGGGGCAAGGTACAGAGTAGATGTACGAGGCATGTTTTTTACGCAGAGGGTAGTGGGTGCCTGGAACTCGCTGCCGGAGGAGGTGATATTTAAGGGGCATCTTGACAAATACGTGAATAGGATGGGAATATATGGATACGGACCCAGAAAGTGTAGAAGATTGTAGTTTAGCCGGGCAGGATGGTCGGCACGGGGTTGGGTGGCCAAAGGGTCTGTTCCTGTGCTGTACGTGTCTTTATTCTTTTTCCTTATAAACAGTGCCCTAAAGTAAACGAAAGGCATTTGAACAGGGCCCTCCAGTAAATCATTACATTTAAACCGTGTCCTCCAGCAAACAAAATGTATTTAAACAGTACCCGACATAAATCAAGTGCATTTAAACAGTGCACCTACAGTGAATCAAATGTATTTAAACAGTGCCCTACAGTAACTCAAATGTATTTATACCGGAGCCTAAAGTAAATCAATCACATTTAAACAGTTCCCGACAGTAAACCAAATGTATTTAAACAGTGCTGTATAGTAAATCAAATGCATTTAAACAGTGCGCTACAGTAAATCAAATGTATTTCAACGGTGCCCGACACGAAAGCAAATGCATTTAAACAGTGCCCTACAGTAAATAAAATGCAGTTAAAGTGCCCTACTGAAAATCAAATGCATTTAAACAGTGTCCAACAGTAAACTAAAGACAGTTAAACAGTGCCTGTCACTAAATCTAATGCATTTAAACAGTACCCTACAGTAAATAAAATGCTGTTAAAGTACCCTACAGAAAATCAAATGCATTTAAACAGTGTCCAACAGTAAACTAAAGGCAGTTAAACAGTGCCCGTCACTAAATCTAATGTATTTAAACAGTGTCCTATCGGAAATCAAGTGCATTTAAACAGTGCCCAAATGGAAACCAAATGAATTTGAACAATGCGCTACATTAAAGAAAATGCTTTTAAACAGTGCTCGACAGTAAATCAAAGGCATTTAAACAGTGCGCTACAGAAAATCAAATACTTTAAAATAGTGCGCTACAGTGAACCAAATGCCTTCAAACAGTGCCTGACAGGAAACAAATAGCATTAACAGCGCATTACAGGAATTCAAATGTACTTAAAGAGGGTCCTGAAGTAAATTAAATGCATTTAAACAGTGCTCTACTGTAAATTAAATTTATTTAAACAGTGCCCTCCAGTAAATCAAACGTATTTAAACAGTGTCCTACAGCAAATCAGATGCATTTGAACAGTGCCCTACCGTAACCCAAATGCATTTAAACAGTGCCCTACGTTAAGTCAAATGCATTTAAACAGAACCCTACAGTAAAGAAAATGCATTTAAACAGTGTCCTGCAGTAACTCAAATGCATTTGAACAGTGTCCTACTGTAAATAAAATGCACTGAAGCAGTGCCCTACAGTAAATCAAATGCATTTAAACAGTGCCCTACCGTAACCCAAATGCGTTTGAACAGTGATCTACGTCAAATCAAATGCATTTAAACTGGACCCTCCAGTAAATAAAATGTATTTAAACAGTGCCCGACAGTAAATCAAAGATAGTTAAACAGGGCCCTGCAGAAAATCAAATGCATTTGAACAGTGCCCCCGAGTAAATCCAATGTATTTAAACAGTGTCCTACAGTAAGTCAAACACATTTAAACAGTGTCCTACAGTAAGTCAAACACATTTAAACAGTGCCCTACAGTAAATCAAGTGCTTTTAAATAGTGCCCGACAAAAACCAAATGCCCTTGAAGTGTCTTCCAGTAAATCAAACAAATTTAAACAGTGAAATAAAATGAAAATCGCTTATTGTCATACGTAGGCTTCAAAGGAAGTTACTGTGAAAAGCCCCTCGTCGCCACATTCCAATGCCTGTTCAGGGAGTCGTTACGGGAAATACGGAAAACAGTGCCCTGAAGGAAACCAAATGCATTCAACAGTGCACAACAAAAAATCAAATGTATTTAAACAGTGCCCTGCAGTCAATCAAATGCAGTTAAACAGCGCCTCAGAGTAAATAAATGCATTTCAACAGTGGCCTACAATAAACCAAATACGTTTATCCAGTGCACTACAGTAAATCAAATGCATTTAAACAGTGCCCTACAGTAAATCAAAAGCATTTAAACAGTGCCCTACAGTCAACCAAAGACATTTATACAGTGCACCACAGTAAATCAAATGTATTAAAAAAGTGCCCGACACTCAAGCAAATGCATTTAATCAGGGCCCTACAGCAAGCCAAACGTATTTAACCAGTGCCCTAATGTAAAATCACTTGGATTTAAACAGTGCCCTGAAGTAAATCAAATGCATTTAATAAGTGCCCTATAGCAACTCATATACATTTAAACAGTGCCCGACAGTTAACTGAGGCAGTTAAACAGTGCCCGTCACTAAATCTAATGTATTTAAACAGTGTCCTACAGGAAATGAAGTGCATTTAAACAGTGCCCAATTGGAAACCAAATGCCTTTAAACAGTGCCTTACAGTAAACAAATAGCATTAACAGCGCATTACAGGAATTCAAATGTACTTAAAGAGGGTCCTAGAGTAAATTAAATGCATTTAAACAGTGCTCGACTCTAAATCAAATGTCTTGAAACAGTTCTCTACTGTAAATCAAATTTATTTAAACAGTGCCCTCCAGTAAATCAAACGTATTTAAACAGTGTCCTACAGCAAATCAGATGCATTTAAACAGTGCCCTACCGTAACCCAAATGCATTTAAACAGTGCCCTACGTTAAGTCAAATGAATTTAACCAGAACCCTACAGTAAAGAAAATGCATTTAAACAGTGTCCTGCAGTAACTCAAATGCATTTAAACAGTGTCCTACTGTAAATAAAATGCACTGAAGCAGTGCCCTACAGTAAATCAAATGCATTTAAACAGTGTCCTACTGTAAATAAAATGCACTGAAGCAGTGCCCTACAGAAAATCAAATGCATTTAAACAGTGCCCTACCGTTACCCAAATGCGTTTGAACAGTGATCCACGTCAAATCAAATGCATTTAAACTGGACCCTCCAGTAAATAAAATGTATTTAAACAGTGCCCGACAGTAAATCAAAGATAGTTAAACAGGGCCCTGCAGAAATACAAATGCATTTGAACAGTGCCCCCGAGTAAATCAAATGTATTGAAACAGTGTCCTACAGTAAGTCAAACACATTTAAACAGTGTCCTACAGTAAGTCAAATGGTTTTAAATAGTGCCCGGCAAAAACCAAATGCCCTTGAAGTGTCTTACAGTAAATCAGACAAATTTAAACAGTGAAATGAAATGAAAATCGCTTATTGTCATAAGTAGGCTTCAAAGGAAGTTACTGTGAAAAGCCCCTCGTCGCCACATTCCGATGCCTGTTCGGGGAGTCGGTACGGGAAATACGGAAAACAGTGCCCTGAAGTAAACCAAATGCATTCAACAGTGCACAACAAAAAATCAAATGTATTTAAACAGTGCCCTAAGATAAACCAAATGCATTTAAACAGTGCCCTACAGTAAGTCAAATGCATTTAAACAGCGCCATGCAGAAAATCAAATGTATTTAAACAGTGCCCTGCGGAAAGTCAAATACATTTAAACAGCGCCCTACAGCAAATAAAATGCATTTAAACAGTGACCTACAGTATATCAATCGCATTTACAAAGTGCCCTCCAGTAAACCAAATGCTCTTAAATAGTGCCCTACAGTTTTTCAATCGCATATAAACCGTGCCTCAAAGTAAATAAATCACATTTAAACAGTTCCATGCAGTGTACCAAATGTTTTTAAACAGTGTTTTATAGTAAATCAAATGCATTTACAGTGCCCTGCAGTAAACCAAATGCATTTCAACTGTGCCCCACAGTAAATTAAATGTGCTTAAACAGTGCCATGCACAACACAAATGCAGTTGAACAGTGGCCCACACTCAATCAAATGCATTTAGAAAGTGCCCTGCAGTCAATCAAATGCAGTTAAACAGCGCCTCAGAGGAAATAAATGCATTTCAACAGTGGCCTACAATAAACCAAATACGTTTATCCAGTGCACTACAGTAAATCAAATGCATTTAAACAGTGCCCTACAGTCAACCAAAGACATTTATACAGTGCACCACAGTAAATCAAATGTATTAAAAAAGTGCCCGACACTAAAGCAAATGCATTTAATCAGGGCCCTACAGCAAGCCAAACGTATTTAACCAGTGCCCTAATGTAAAATCACTTGGATTTAAACAGTGCCCTGAAGTAAATCAAATGCATTTAAAAAGTGCCCTACAGTAAATCATATACATTTAAACAGTGCCCGACAGTTAACTGAGGCAGTTAAACAGTGCCCGTCACTAAATCTAATGTATTTAAACAGTGTCCTACAGGAAATGAAGTGCATTTAAACAGTGCCCAATTGGAAACCAAATGCCTTTAAACAGTGCCTGACAGTAAACAAATAGCATTAACAGCGCATTACAGGAATTCAAATGTACTTAAGGAGGGTCCTAGAGTAAATTAAATGCATTTAAACAGTGCTCGACTCTAAATCAAATGTCTTGAAACAGTGCTCTACTGTAAATCAGATTTATTTAAACAGTGTCCTGCAGCAAATCAGATGCATTTAAACAGTGCCCAACCGTAATCCAAATGCTTTTAAACAGTGCCCTACGTTAAGTCAAATGCATTTAAACAGAACCCTACAGTAAATAAAAAGCATTTAAACAGTGTCCTGCAGTAACTCAAATGCATTTAAACAGTGTCCTACAGTAACTCAAATGCATTCAAACAGTGCCCTACCGTAACCCAAATGCGTTTGAACAGTGATCTACGTACCCTCCAGTAAATAAAATGTATTTAAACAGTGTCCGACAGTAAATCAAAGATAGTTAAACAGGGCCCTGCAGAAAATCAAATGCATTTAAACAGTGCCCCCGAGTAAATCCAATGTATTTAAACAGTGTCCTACAGTAAGTCAAACACATTTAAACGGTGAACTGCAGTAAATCAAATGCATTTAAACAGTGCCCTACAGTAAATCAAATGCATTTAAACAGTGCCCTACAGTAAATCAAATGCATTTAAACAGTGCCCTATAGTAAATCAAATGCTTTTAAACAGTGCCCTAGAGAAAATCAAACGCATTTAAACAGTGCCCTACAGTAAATCAAATGCATTTAAACAGTGCCCTGCAGTAAATCAAATGCATTTAAACAGTGCCCTACAGTAAATCAAATGATTTTAAACAGTGCCCTACAGAAAATCAAACGCATTTAAACAGTGTCCTACAGTAAATCAAACACATTTAAACAGTGCCCTACAGTAAATCAAATGCTTTTAACCAGTGCCCTACAGTAAACCAAACGCATTTAAACAGTGCCCTACAGTAAATCAAATGCATTTAAACAGTGTCCTACAGTAAATCAAATGCATTTAAACAGTGCCCTCCAGTAAATCAAATGCTTTTAAACAGTGGCCTAGAGTAAATCAAACGCATTTAAACAGTGCCCTGCAGTAAATCAAACGCATTTAAACAGTGCCCTACAGTAAATCAAATGCTTTTAAACAGTGTCCTACAGTAAATCAAACGCATTTAAACAGTGCCCTGCAGGAAATCAAATGCTTTTAAACAGTGTCCTACAGTAAATCAAACGCATTTAAACAGTGCCCTCCGGTAAACCAAATGCATTTAAACAGTGCCCGACAGTAAATCAAATGTATTTAAACAGTGCCCTGCAGTAAATCAAATGCATTTAAACAGATTCCTGTAGTAAATCCAATGCATTTAAACAGTGCCCTGCAGTAAATCAAACGCGTTTAAACAGTGTCCTGCAGTAAATCAAACGCATTTAAACAGTGCCCTGCAGTAAATCAAACGCATTTAAACAGTGCCCTGCAGTAAATCAAATGCTTTTAAACAGTGTCCTACAGTAAATCAATCGCATTTAAACAGTGCCCTACAGTAAATCAAATGCTTTTAAACAGTGTCCTACAGTAAATCAAACGCATTTAAACAGTGCCCTGCAGGAAATCAAATGCTTTTAAACAGTGTCCTACAGTAAATCAAACGCATTTAAACAGTGCCCTACAGTAAATCAAACGCATTTAAACAGTGCCCTCCGGTAAATCAAATGCATTTAAACAGTGCCCTGCAGTAAATCAAACGCATTTAAACAGTGCCCTACAGTAAATCAAATGCTTTTAAACAGTGTCCTACAGTAAATCAAACGCATTTAAACAGTGCCCTGCAGGAAATCAAATGCTTTTAAACAGTGACCTACAGTAAATCAGACGCATTTAAACAGTGCCCTACAGTAAATCAAACGCATTTATACAGTGCACCACAGTAAATCAAATGTATTTAAAAAGTGCCCGACACTAAAGCAAATGCATTTAAACTGTGCTCTGAAGAAAATCAAATGCATTTAAACAGTGCCCTACAGTAAATCAAATGCTTTTAAACAGTGGCCTACAGTAAATCAAACGCATTTAAACAGTGCCCTGCAGTAAATCAAATGCATTTAAACAGTGCCCTGCAGGAAATCAAATGCTTTTAAACAGTGCCCTGCAGTAAATCAAACGCATTTAAACAGTGCCCTACAGTAAATTAAATGCTTTTAAACAGTGTCCTACAGTAAATCAATCGCATTTAAACAGTGCCCTGCAGTAAATCAAATGCATTTAAACAGTGCCCTACCGTAAATCAAATGCTTTTAAACAGTGTCCTACAGTAAATCAAACGCATTTAAACAGTGCCCTGCAGGAAATCAAATGCTTTTAAACAGTGTCCCACAGTAAATCAAACGCATTTAAACAATGCCCTACAGTAAATCAAACGCATTTAAACAGTGCCCTCCGGTAAATCAAATGCATTTAAACAGTGCCCGACAGTAAATCAAATGTTTAAACAGTGCCCTGCAGTAAATCAAATGCATTTAAACAGTGTCCTGCAGTAAATCAAATGCATTTAAACAGTGCCCTGCAGTAAATCAAATGCATTTAAACAGTGCCCTACAGTAAATCAAATGCATTTAAACAGTGCCCGACAGTAAATCAAATGTATTTAAACAGTGCCCTGCAGTAAATCAAACACATTTCAACAGTGCCCTACAGTAAATCAAATGCATTTAAACAGTGCCCTACGGTAAATAAAATGCTTTTAAATAGTGCCCGACAAAAACCAAATGCCTTTGAAGTGCATTACAGTAAATCAGACAAATTTAAACAGTGAAATGAAATGAAAATCGCTTATTGTCATAAGTAGGCTTCAAAGGAAGTTACTGTGAAATGCCCCTCGTCGCCACATTCCGATGCCTGTTCGGGGAGTCGGTACGGGAAATACGGGAAACAGTGCCCTGAAGTAAACCAAATGCATTTCAACAGTGCACAACAAAAAATGTAATGTATTTAAACAGTGCCCGACAGAAAATCCAATGTATTTAAACAGTGCCCTACAGTAAATCAAATGCATTTAAACAGTGCCCTACAGTAAACCAAATGCATTAAACCGCGCGCCAGAGTAAATAAAATGCATGAAAACAGCGGCCTACAATAAACCAAATACGTTTATCCAGTGCACTACAGTAAATCAAATGCATTTATACAGTGCACCACAGTAAATCAAATGTATTTAAAAAGTGCCCGACACTAAAGCAAATGCATTTAAACTGTGCTCTGAAGAAAATCAAATGCATTTAATCAGTGCCCTACAGCAAACCAAACGTATTTAACCAGTGCGCTGATGCAAAATCACTTGGAATTAAACAGTGCCCTGCAGTAAATCAAATGCATTTAAACAGTGCCCTACAGTAAATCAAATGCATTTAAACAGTGCCCTACAGTAAATCAAATACATTTAAACAGTGCCCGACAGTTAAATGAAGGTAATTAAACAGTGCCCGACATTAAATCAAATGTATTTAAACAGTGTACTACAGTAAATCAAAGGCACTTAAACAGTACTTTACAGTAAACCAAAGGCATTTAATCAGTGCCCTACTGTACATCAATCGCATTTAAACAGTGTCCTACAATAAACCAAATGCACTTAAATAGTGCCTACAGTACATCAATCTTATTTGTTCTGGGCCAGGGTTTAGAGATTCCCAAAGTGTATCATGAAGTTCACCTCACGCCCCTGACCCAGAACTTTTAATAGACTGTGGTATGGGGAGCACACGGCCCACTCTACAGGAGTGGTACAACAGAAATGGAAAATATATTTTAAATAACAAATCGATGTTTATTCTATGAATTTAAGTTAACCTTTTTAAAACATACAGTGAACTTCTTAGCAACCATTAATTCAACTACAACCCCCAAAGAATACAACACTAAGTAATGCTTACGCTGTCCTTTTAACATCCAGAAGACTTACAAAAAACAGAACCTTTAACAGAAGCACATCTGGTTAACGTCACTCCTGAAAACGTTTATAATTCTGACTTCACCAAATGATCAAGAGATAGACACTTCATGGCAGAGAGATCAAGAGTACACCTGCTCTGTCTGGCTTCTGCTCCAACACTGAAACTAAAACACACCCTGCAGCAAACAGCCTAAAACGAAAGTAAAAAGCTGCCAGACATCCCAGCTCCACCCATACTCTGACATCACTGATAAACACCCGTTTCTTAAAGGTTCATTTCTTAAACACCCATTTCTTAAAGGTACTCTCACATGACACCTCCGCCCAAGAAAAAATATAAACCATCAACTTCAAGATGGTTTCATTTTTCACCTTGTCACTATCCTTTAAGAAATGCACGAAGTAAACACACTTTTGCGTTTCTAAAAACAACACACGCAAACAGGGATAATAATATAGTCCATTTGTGTTCTTCTTCCTTCAACTGAAGCCCTTCTCGATTGACAGTCACTTTCAACATGAAATTTTACTTAAATGTTTAATGAAATTCACTCATGCCAAGAAATCGCATTATTTCCCTACGTTTGAGGGTATCGGAAACTTCGCAATGAAAGTGACTTGGGTTTTTCCAAATTCACTTTTGGCTAGGTTTATCACCAAACCCGCCTCCTGAAGTCGATCGAATAATTCCATCAGACGTTTCAACTGTTCTTTCCATGTCTGGCTGAAAACTATCAGATCGTCGATGTATACCACACGATTGGGTAATCCTGAAACAACTTTGTTAGTTAACCATTTAAACGTGGTTCGGCGTTTTTCATGCCAAATGGCATAACTTTGAATTGTTATATACCATCTGGAGTCACAAAAGCTGAAATCTCCTTCGCCCTTTCGGATAAAGGTACCTGCCAGCAACCCTTAAGTAAATCCAGTTTGGAAATAAAAGCTGATTGTCCCACTTTCTCAATGCAATTCTTCAAACGTGGGATAGGGTAAGAGCCCGTTCTTGTAACTGCATTAACCTTTCTATTGTCTACTCACAACTGTTGGGTACCGTCTGGTATTGGTATCATCACTATGGGCGAGCTCCATTGGCTGCAACCCACTTCAATTATGCCATTTTAAAGCATAATCACCATCTCTTTGTTAACCTGTGCCAATTTTAAAGGATTAAGTCTACATGGATGTCGTTTGATTGGAACAGCATTTCCCACATCTACATCATGTATAGCCATTTTAGTACTTCCCAATTTATGTCCACAAACTTGCCCATGTGATAACTTTCAGGTCAGTCCGTTTTTCCTCTGGAAGGTAACTCTACAATTTATCCCAATTTTTAAGAACATCCCCGTTTTACAATTTAATTTGAGGTGTGTCAAATTCACAGTCATCTGGATTTGGTTGGTCATTTTGAGTTAGAATCATTAAAACCTTTTTCTCTCCTTCCCTTTCCAAGCACCTTTTAAGCATATTCACATGACACACTCGGTGAGTCTTCCTTTTATCTGGTGTTGTTACCACGTAATTCATTTCACTTAATTTCCTTTCAATCTGATATGGTCCACAAAGCCTAGCTTTTAAAAGTTCACCTCCCACTTGGAACAATACTAAAGCTTGATCTCCACAGGCGAAACAACAAACTTTGGATTTCTTGTCCGCTACCCGTTTCATCGCATTTTGTGCAACTTTTAAATGTTGTCTAGCCAATTGACCTGCTCTATTTAATAGTTCCCTAAAATTTGCCACGTAATCCAATAATGTAATTTCTGATTACTCACGCACCAATTTTTCCTTACTCAATTTAAGTGACCCTCGTACCTCATGACGAAAGGTTAGTTCAAAAGACTAAATTTGGTTGACTCAGTAGGTGCATCCATAATTGCAAACAGTACGAATGGAATTTCGTTATCACAATCCTCTCAATTATCGTGACACTAAGCCCTCAACACTGTCTTTAATTTCTGACATTTACCTTTCTAATACTCCCTGCGATTCTGGGTGGACGCAGTTGATTTAAATTGTTTTATTCCGAAACTATCCATAACTTCTTTGATAATCAGGAGGTAAAATTTGACCCTTGATCCGGCTGTATTTCTGTGGGTCGTCTATTGCTAGTAAATAATTCAAGTAATTCCTCCAGAATCTTTTCAGCTGTAATATTACTGGATGGCCTCCGGAAACCTAGTAGACACCTCCATTATCGCCAAAAGATATTGATTCCAACATTTTGTTTTAGGAAGTTGTCCTACGCAATCAATTAGGACCCTTGGAAAAGGTTCCTCAAATGCTGCAACGGGTATTAAGGGCGCTGCTTTTATCACTGCTTGAGGTTTCCCTATCATTTGACATGTGTGACATGACTGACAACATTTAATTACATCTTTCTGGCGTACAGGCCAATAAAATTGTTTTTGTATTTTAGCTTAAGTTTTCCTTATTCCCAAATGACCTCCCACTGGAACCTCATGTGAAACTCGCAACACCTCCTTTCCATATCCAACGGCAATACTACTTGATGAACTTCTGCCCACTTTTCATCAGCCTGCATATGTAAAGGTCTCCATTTTCTCATCAAGCCATTACTTTTACGGTAATAAAACTCTGTTATACACTCTTCCGTGTATGTTTCTGATACATCCGTTTTATTTCTACACCTTTCTGTTGTAACTCTGCCAATTTTCCTGAACTAAAAATATCCGCCTCATCCTCCACCTTTGTCAACCATCTGATCAAAAATCCTTTCTGATAATTGCACTTCAACTTCATCTTCACTCTCTGAATTCCCCTCCTGTCTTAACCTGTGACTTTGCGACCTTGTAACTACAGAATCGGGAAAAATACTTCAACACTTCAGTTGTCTGATTTTCCTCTGGATTATCAACCACCGTGGGCATCACTCCCACCTGCGATTCAGCTATATCATTACCCAAGATAAACTGTAATCCTGGACAAGATAGTTTCTCTATTACTCCCACTAACACCTCACGCCTCTTCACTGGACTTTCCAACCTTACCTTATATAATTGAACACTACTCCTCTCACCCTGAATTCCACATATTACCACCTTTTCTGGCAGCATTCTTCCCAAACTACATAACTCCTCATCTCCTACCATTAAAGATTGATTAGCTCCCGTATCTCTTAAAATTGTGACTTCTTTACCTACTCCTCATGATACACATGAGTAACCTTTACCAACACAAGTAAATTCTTTAAAGAGATCTGGCACCATTTGATAAATCACCTCTTGATCAGGTGTACAATCTTTTGCAACTCCTTCGCTTCATTTGGGCTTTCCTTTACCACTTTAACTACCCCCACTGTCTTATCCTGTTTTACCACATCAGCCTTCCCAGCGCTTTTCTTCAAGCACCAACACTGTGACTTTACATGGCCAATTCATTGCAGTGAAAACATTTGAACCTTTTCATGTCTCTTCCACCCTCCTGGATTTTTACTCTGAGGTACACTCTCCTTATTATATCCCATCACATCACCTTTACTTTTACCACTTGAGTATTTCTCATGTCCCCAGTTTCTATCCCTCACAGGCTGAAACTGATGTCGGAAACCAAGCTTTGATTTATGAACTAATTCATAATCATCTGCCATTTTGCTGCTAATCTCGCAATTTTAACGCTCTGTTCATGCACATGAGTGCATACTGCATCAGGAATTCAATGTTAAACTCCTCCAAAAGTATAATTTCTCTGAGAGCTTTGTACGTTTGGTCTATTTTCAAATCCCTTATCCACCTATCAAAATTAATTTGTTTGAACCTTTCAAACTCCATGTATGTATGACCAAATTGTTTCTTTAATTTTCTAAACCTTTGTCAGTGAGCTTCGTGCCCGAGTTCATATGCACCGAAGATGGATTTTGTCACATCCTCATACGTCCCAGATACCTCCTGCGGTAGTGATGCAAACACTTCACTGGCTCTACCTTCCAGCTTTGTTTGAATCAGTAATACCCACATGTCCTGGGGCCATTTTATTTGTTTAGCCACCTTATCAAATTAAATGAAAAAGGCTTCTACCTCCTTCTCGTCAAACCTTGGCACTGCTTGGACATATTAAATAAAAATTCCACCAAGCCTTCAACTTTGACGCTCTTTCTCACTATCCTCATCACTATCATCCAACTGTACGTTTCCCTTTGCGTCTACCAATTTTAACTGACTGTCATGTTTCATGGCTATTTTCTGAAGTTCAAACTCTCTCTCTTTATTTTTTCCCCTGATCTGTATCTCCCTTTCTCTTTCTCTTTGTTCTGCTGGGGCTATTCTTCCTTTTCTACTTTCTTCTCTCACCTTTTCTATTTCTTCTCTCTCTCTCATTTATTTCCGTCTCTCTCCCTTTCTTATTCCTCTCTATCTCTTTCTTTCTCCCTTTCTTTTTCCTACAGCAAACTAAAGGCATTTAATCAGTGCCCTACAGTAAATCAAATGTACAGAAACAGTGCCCCAGAATAAATCCAAAGTATTTAAACAGTGCACTGCAGTAAATCAAATATTATTAAATAGCGCACAACAGTCCATCAATTGTATTTAAACAGTGCCCTCGAGTCAACTAAATGCATTTCAACAGTGCCCGACTGTAAATCAAATACATTTAAACAGTGCCCTAAGTTAAATCAAATGCATTTAAACAATGCCCTACAGTAAACCAAACGTTTTTGAACAGTGCTTTATAGTCAATCAAATGCATTTAAATAGTGCCCTGCAGTAAATGAAATGCATTTAAACAGTGACACAGTAAATCAAATGTATTTAAACAGGCGCTGCAATAAATCAAATGCGTTTAAACAGTGCCCTACCGGAAACTAAATGCATTTAAAAAGTGCCATGAAGTAAATCAAATGCATTCAAACAGTGCCCCACAGTGAGCCAAATATATTTAAATCGTGATTTATAGTAAATTAATTGCATTTAAACAGTACCTGACAGTCAATCAAAAGTAGTTAAATTTGCGCCCTAGAATAAATTAAATGCGTTTACACAGTGTCCGACACGAAATCAAACGCATTGAAACAATGCCCTACAGTAAGTCAAGTGCATTTAAACAGTGCCCGACAGCAAACTAAAGGCATTTAAACAGTGCCCTGCAGTAAATCAAATGCATTTAAACTGCCCGACAGTAAATCAAATGTATTTAAACAGTGCCCCAGAATAAATCCAAAGTATTTAAACAGTGTCCTGCAGTAAATCAAATATAATTAAATAACGCACAACAGTCCATCAAATGCATTTAAACAGTGCCCTCGAGTCAATTAAATGCATTTAAACAGTGCCCTACAGTAAATCAAATACATTTGAACAGTGGCCTAAAATAAATCAATTATATCTAAACGGTGCCAAATGTATTTAAACAGTTCTTTATAGTAAATTAAATGCATTTAAACAGTGCCGACAATAAATCAAATGTATTTAAACAGTGCCCCGACAGTCAATCAAATGCGTTTAAACACTGTGCAAGAGTAAAACAAATACTTTTAAACAGTGCACCACAGTAAATCAAATGCATTTAAACAGTGCCCTACAGTAAATCAAATGCATTTAAACAGTGCCCTCCAGTAAATCAAATGCATTTAAACAGTGCCCAACAGTAAATCAAATGCATTTTGTTCCCTACTGTAAACTAATTGAATTTAAACAGTGCCCGATATTCAAATGCATTTAAACATTGCCCTCCTGTAAATCAAAAGCATTTAAACAGTGTTCTACGTTAAATCAAATGCATTTAAACAGTGCCCTACAGTAAACCAAATGCATTTAAACAGTGACATAATAAATCAAATGTTTTTAAACAGGCGCTACAATAAATCAAATGCATTTAAACAGTATCCTACAGTAAATCAAATGCATTTAAACAGTGCCCTACAGTAAATCAAATGCATTTAAACAGTGCCCAGCAGTAAATCAAATGCATTTTGTTCCCTACAGTAAACTAATTGCATTTAAACAGCGCCTGATACTCAAATGCATTTAAACATTGCCCTCCTGTAAATCAAAAGCATTTAAACAGTGTTGTACGTTAAATCAAATGCATTTAAACAGTGCCCTATAGTAAACCAAATGCATTTAAACAGTGACATAGTAAATCAAATGTTTTTAAACAGGCGCTACAATAAATCAAATGCATTTTAACAGTATCCTACAGTGAACTAAATGCATTTTAAAAATGCCCTGCAGTGAATCAAATGCATTCAAACAGTGCCCTACAGTATACGAAATGCTTTTAAACAGTTTCTGAC
Organism: Scyliorhinus torazame; assembly: GCF_047496885.1. Taxonomy (NCBI): domain Eukaryota; kingdom Metazoa; phylum Chordata; class Chondrichthyes; order Carcharhiniformes; family Scyliorhinidae; genus Scyliorhinus; species Scyliorhinus torazame. The sequence continues at coordinate 31,356,923 of NC_092726.1, forward strand.
AGTTAACTAAATGTATTTAAAGAGTGCCCAACACTCAAATGCATATAAGAAGTGCCCTGCAGTAAATTACATGAATTTAAACAGTGCCCTGTTGTAAACCAAATGCGTTTAAATAGTGCGGTGAAGTAAATGAAATGCATTTAAACTGTGCCCTACAATAAATCAAACGCATTTTAACAGTGCCAATAGTAAATCAATGCATTTAAACAGTGCCCTACAGGAAATCAAATGCATTAATACAGTGCCCGACAGTAAACCAAATGCATTCAAACAGTGCCCTATAGTCAATCAAATGTATTTAAACAGTGGCCTACAGTCAAACGGACCTTATTTAAACAGAGCCTTACAGTAACACACCAATTAAAAGTGCCCTACTGTAATCGGACTTAAAATGTGCCCGATAATAAATCATGTTTTTAAACATTAAACATGTTTATGTAAAGCGAATTGCTTTGGAGACCTAAAAAACAACTTTCCCGAGGCCAGTATATGCCCTTCCAAAAACTGAACGGGATCCAGCCAAAATAATACTGTTCCATATTTCTATACAGCATATTAATTCTGCTCCATTTTAATATGCAGCCATATTAAAACGGCTCCATATTAATACTGTTCCATATTAATACTCTTCCACATTAATACTGTTCCATATTACTACTGTTCCATATTCGTGCTGCTTGATTTTAAGACCGTTACAAATGAGTACTGTTCCATATTAATGTCCAGCATATAAACATTGTTCCATATTAATAATCGCTCATATTATAACTTTTCCATATTAGTAGTGTTCCATATTAATACTGTTCTATATGATCACTGTTACATATTAATATCCAGCCATGTTAACGCTGTTCCATATTAGTACTGTTCCATATTAATATCTGGCCATTTTAATATCCGGCTATATTAACACTGTTCCATAGTAATACAGTTCCATATTAACATCCAGCCACATTCCATATTAATAATAATAATCTTTGTCACAAGTAGTCTTACATTAACACAACAACGAAGTTACTGTGAAAAGCCCTTCGTCGCCACATTCTGGCGCCTGTTCGGGTACACAGAGGGAGAATTCAGAATGTCCAATTCACCTAACAAGCACGTCTTTCTGGCCTTGTGGGAGGAAACCGGAGCACCCGCAGGAAATGCACGCAGACACCAGGAGAACATGCAGGCTCCGCAAAGAGAGTGACCCAAGCTAGGAATCAAATTTGGGACCCTGGAGCTGTGAAGATATGGTTCCATATTAATACTGTTCCATATTAGTACTGTTCCATATTAATATTCAGCCATATTAATACTATTCCATATTAATACGGTTCCAAGTTAATATGCAGCCATATTAATACTGCTCCATGTGAATAATGTTCCATATTAATATCCAGCCACATTAATGCTGTTCCATATCAATATGGTTCCATATTAATATGCAGCCAGATTAATACGTTTTGCTCAATGCCTGCTACCACGCCCCCCACATGGAGGTTGGACATGGCCCGACTTGCCCAGAATGCTTTGTGCAAGAAAATATCACAGGCCACAGATGACTATATTATTAATAACTAAAAGTCCCGCCCTTCACGCTCTGGGAGGCCACGAAGGCTGTGATCAGGAGTGAGATCATGGCCAAGAACGCACGTAGAGACAAGGTAGAGAGGGCGGCTAGGCGACAGTTGTGGACTCCATACTGGAGGTCGACAGGCGATACTCTGAGGGCCCGACCAAAGAACTCCTGGCGGAGAGGAAAAAGCTACAAATGGACTTTGATCTGCTCTCCACGAGGGAAGCATTGCAGCAACTCCGCCAGGTACGGGAGACCCTTTACGAACACGGAGATAAAGCCAGCCACTGCTGGTTCGCCAGCTGAGAAAGCAGGCAGCCACGGGGGTAATAGCTCAGATTAGAAGCAGCAGACCGAATCCAGTGGCAGAGCCAAAAAATGTCTACGAGGCATTTGAGACGTTCTACCGGGGGCTATTCACCTACAAGCCCTCAGCTTAGGGATGAAACAGTTCATCGATGGACGGGACACGCCAGTTGTGAGACAGGCTGAAAATGGGACTGGAAGCACCAGTAAAACTGGGAGAAGGATAGCGCAGTGGTGAGCCGTCGTTCCTCATGGTCCCGCCCGCCCCAAACATCCCTGTGACGATGGATGTGGCTGTCCTGCAACCCAGTTGTGTGTAGAAGCTGGGATTCGTCTTTCTGGAGCGCAGGAGGTTAGGGGGAATTTAAGCAAGTCTTCAACGTCATAAAGATTTTTTTTTAATGATAGAAATGGATAGATCCTCTGCCCCCAATTGCTCGACTGCATAAATCCCACCTTAGTTAGTGTCCCAATCCACCGGACTTTCCACAATACCATATCCAGCAATGCTCAGGAAGAATAATTGTTTTCCTATCCAGCCGACTGTTCTATATTGAAGAAGCTGGTGAACTTTAGAAGGACAATTCTGCCTTCCTATCCACACTGCTGTTCACACATCAGTGCACTACGTCGAGATATACTTTGGACTGACTTTTCTGTGTCATTTTTGGCTCTATTATTCATAAAAACAGATCAAGCTGAGCTGGACGAGATCTGCGTGTTCCCAGTGCACTCTGCTGAACACATCCAGATATCGTCTGGAGTAATATTTCGCTCTTCCGTTCTAACCTGGTGCTCCAACGGACACATGCACCTGCCCTGCAGCCGAACATGTATGTGTTTCATTTCCCAACCACTGTCCACACCCACTGACCCAAGCTGTACTTCAGAAGCCAATCTGCCTGTGCCATTCGCCTTGGATTGTTTCGAAATCCCACGTCAGGCTCGAATGCAGGTTACGATTCTTTATAGAATCATAGAATCCCTACAGAGCGGAAGGCGGGTCATTCGGCGCAACGCGTCTGCACCAGCCCTTAGAAAGAGCAACCTATTTAAGCCCACACCGCCACCCTATCCACATTCCCGCAACCCAAACTAACCTAAAGGGCAATTTAGCACGGCGAATCCACCTGACTTGCACATATTTGGACTCTGGGAGGAAAACAGAGAACCCAGAGGAAACCGTGTCAGAGAAAGTGCAAACTCCACATGGACAGACATCCGAGGCTGGAATTGAACCTGGGTTGCTGGCGCGCTGAGGCAAGCGTGCAAACTACTGTGACACCGGATTGCAGCCTCCTGGACTCTGCACTGCACAGATTCACCGTGTAGGACAATCTCTGGGGTCTCTGACATCCTCTTTTTTGTTTTACAATGAAATACACAGTTTTTAAAATTTAGAGTGGTCAATAATTTTTCCAATTTATGGTGGCTAATCCACCTACCTCTCACATCTTTGAGTTGTGGGGTGAGACTCACGCAGAACCGGGGAGAATGTGCAAACTCCACGCGGCCAGTGACCCGGGGCCGGGGTCGCAATGTGGACTGGGAACTTCAGGAAATTAGGAGAGCAAAAACGGTACATGAAAGGATACAGGCAGGTAAAATGAACGAACGTCCTAAGTAATTTTACCAGCTCATTAAGGGTAAAAGGACAACTCGGGAAATAGCCGGAAAACATGGGCTAACGCTTCTCGGCCTTTTGGTTCAGATCAAGTGTAGTATCTGTTCTTATCAGTTTAATATCTGGAATGTCCCCTTCGGGGGACCGAATATTAAATTGATTTTTGGGACACGGAGATGGTTCAGGGGCTTTCTTGCTCCGCTCCAGGCATCAACCTGGTCTTGCAATGTTTCCAGGAATGGTGCCTTCACCCCGCTTTGGGCACAAATAGTGCAAAAGCAGAAAATGGCGCAAAACCTGGCTTCCCCTCTCCTGTCTTGTCCAGTTGTCTCATCCTGACCAATTAAAAAATTTTCAGGCTCCAGAGCATTGCTAGCTTTTCTGCTGGCGGGCGCTTCGCGCACTAATGTCGTGAGCCTATGGGCTCGCGGACTTGCGGCAGCCAGGCTCCGTTTTCAGCTGATATGCCAAACAGATTTCCTGCTGCTTTTTACAGGCCACTCACCCTCACCCTCGGATGCCGACTTGCCTTCTCCTCACTTCAGTTACCACATCCCTTCATCCTGCACAACGGGGAAGTGTGGCGACAGACTGAACGGCATCCTGATTTGGATGTAGGTATACCTTCACGGCGTCTCTTTTCGTTCTCGTGACTCCACGACCAACACGCCAGGGTGGAGCTCAGGGAGACTAGACATTTCCCCCTGTTGGATTCCGCCAGTACTTGCTGCTTGCACGGATTGCCCTTTGTTCGGCAAAGGTGGAGATTTCTTCGACTCCCTCCGTTGGGTGTCACTGGGCCTTCACAGCGTCTCCATTTAATCTGGTGACGGCAGGGGGTGGCTTGCCAGACGATGCCTTCCTGTTGTGTTTTACTGGTTCTGCATGCACAGACTCCACCGTGCTCGGCCAAGCTGGAGGTCCCTTGACCAACAGTGACCGTAGACTAAAAGTTCCAAAGCACGGTCGAGCGCAGCAAGGTGCTCCTGAATGTCGGTGGACGAGGAGGACAAGAGCCATAGCCGGAAAATATTGGCTATCGCTTCTCGGCCTTCTGGCTGAGATCAAGTGTAGTCTCATTTGATCGAGGGAAGCTGAGGATCTCGATGACGATCGTGGATTGGAGAACTCGGAGGGATTGAAGTCGTTAAAAAGGAAACGTTTGGAGCCCGGCTGCTATTGGTGGATCTACACACTGGCCTAAACTTCTGGTTTAGGCCTAACGCCGATACAGTTCAGACCCAACGTACGAGCTATGGATGCAGCTGCATCCCGACCACCAGGCTGGGGAGTGCGAAACACTGTCCGAGTCACAGTGAAGAAAACGGAAGGAGAGTCACCTGTGGACAGGAAACATTTCGTGAAGAGGGTGCTGCTCGAGTGTTGAGGGTTTAAAGCAACAGAGATCTTCTGCTTGCAAAACTTCCCCAACAATGTTTGTTTTGATGTCACCTTCAAGAGCGTCGCAGCGTGCATCAAATTCTTGATTGTCTTCAAGGAAAATGGTAACCAGAGTCCCTTGTCGATCCTGACAGCGGATCCTCTGTTTACGCTACCGTCGCAGCGAAATCGGGTTGTTACACTGCACACGTACAACCCCCACGTCCCTGTGTCTGATGTGCCTACGTTCCTCGCCAGGTACGCTGAACTGAAAAGTGACAGCGTGCAAGTGAAAGACACCTTCGGCATCTGGACAAGTGAGCACCAGATCAAGGTGACTCTATGAACAGACAGCAAATGAACCATCCTGCATCCCCCCTCCAATTTCGCTATTGGAGTAAATCGTGGCTACCTCGACTACGTGGGACAGCCACGAGTATGCCACACCTGTGGCAAAACGGGGCATGTTGCAGCAAACTGCAGTGTGACCTTCTGCAAAAACTGCAGGCAGGAGTGACACATGATTAAGGAATGCAAGGAAGACAAGTACTGCAACCTGTGTGAGGAGGCCGGCCATCTTTTACAGGGCCTGCCCGAAACGCGGGGCGACATACGCTCAAATCATCAGCAGCAGAGTTAAAAAGGCGACCAGAGAGGAGGAGCATACAACCTCCGCCGAAAAAGACAGCACGGCTCAGAATGAGGAAAAGCAACAGAAGGGCCCCCAACAAAAAGAGGAGGCCCCAGCACCTCCTGACAACCCAGCCCCAGCCCCATCTGATGAGGAACACTCAATGGAAGAGGAAGAGGATGGGACAAAGAATAAAGAGCCCTGGGAAACAGTGAACAGGGACAAACGAAAGCGGAAACAAAAAAACAAACTGAAGAACCCCCCGAGGGGTAGTGGCAAAAAGCGACACCTCTCAGCCGGCGCACTTAGCGCCGACACCTCATCCGATGAGTGAAAACAGGACAAGAATCGGCCTCAAATAAACAGACAAAGCACCAACGTGGAACGGGAGGCACAGACCCCCCAGACCACCGACCGGGAAGAAAACAAGGTCACAGACCAACCCCCGATAGTAACGAGCAGCAACAACCCGGGTGAAGAACAGCCTGCAACCCCAACACCTACTGACTGCCACGACGAACCCCAGGGCTACACCCCCCCCGCCAATGCATCTGCATCAAAATCACGGGGCCAGTACGGACCAGAACAGCTTTCTCAGCCCTGCAACTGTGCTAAAGTTTGCGAGCACCACCGGCATGCTGGGGAACATCGAACAGCTGGAACAGCCAACTGTATAGACTCTGGACTCTTGAGACTGGTAAATCTATCTTTTTTATAATGGGTTTAAAAATTGCATCCATAAATGTGCGAAGCATCAAAGATACTTCGCGGTGTGTAGCCACACTCAACTATTTGGCAAATGTAAAAGCTGACCTACTGTTCCTGCAGGAGTGCGGAATTCCGCACCTCAGCAACTACAGGCGCTGGTCGAGCTGGTGGTCCCACGGGCCATCCATCTGGTCAGGAGGAAACGACTGCCGCTCCTCCGGCCTGGGTATTCTGCTGCGGGGAGGCAACTTCACCATCTCCGACGTTAAGGAGGTGGTGGGCGGGCGCCTCCTCGTAGCAGACGTGAAATACAAAAACACCCCTCTCAGACTTATTAATGTGTACGCCCCGGCCGTAAAAAGTGAGCGGCTGGCAGTTCTTCAGCAACTCCCACTGCTGTTGGCCACCTCCAAGCCGGTCATCCTGGGTGGTGACTTCAACTGCATCATCGATGCGGCTGGACGATCCAGCAAAGCCGACAGCAAACTGGACGCTACGTCCAGACTCCTGATGGAAACGGTAAAAGACGCCAAGCTGCTCGACGTCTGCAGCAACCCTGCAGACGGCGCGCAGCGTAGATACACGTGGTCACGGCCAGACGGGTCCGTCCGCTCCAGGATAGACTTCTTTTTTGTGTCCCGAGCTTTCACCGTCAGGTCCACCGACGTAACGCCGGTGTTCTTCTCTGACCACTGCCTCCTACTGGCCGACTGCCACCTGCAGGAAGACCAGGGGGTAGGCAGGTGGACGTGGAAGCTAAATGTAAAACTGCTGACCCCTGAGAACATCGAGGAACTCAGGAGGGATTACAAAGGTTGGAGAACCGTGAAACCCCTCTTTGAGGCCCCACATCTCTGGTGGGAAGCAATCAAGGGGAATATCAAGAGGTTTTTCATCCTCAAGGGCGTTCAAAAGGTGAGAGAGAGACGAGGGGTCATGTCCAGGCTCCAGAAAAGTATGCAAAATTTGCTCCAGCTGCTGTCGATGGGGGTGGATGTCAAGGAGGATCTCCAAGAGGTGAAGAGCCAGCAAGCCTCGCTCTAAACCTCGGAGGCCTCCAAGGTTATCTTCCGCTCCAGAGTCCGCTCCGTGGAGCAGGACGAAAAGTGCTCACGCTTCTTCTTCCAAAAGGTGCACAGAGACACCTCTGTGATCAGCAGCCTGAAGGAAGAAGATGGCTCTGAAAAGTCATCGCAGTCTGACATCCTGAGGATCAGCCAATCCTTTTATGCCGGACTGTATGACCTGAAGCCAACAGATAGCACTGTTTCCCAGACCTTCCTGTCGACTATCACGGAGGTCATAGGCGACAGCGAGCTGGAAAACCTGGACAAACCACTAACTCTGGACGAGCTGACAAAGGCCGCCAAGTCCTTCGAGACGAGTAAAACTCCCGGAAGCGACGGCTTACCGGTTGAGTTGTATTCGGCTCTGTGGGACTGGATGGGCCCAGACCTGCTGGAAGTGTACGAGAGTATGCTTCTGGAGGGCAGCATGTCAGAGTCCATGAGGAAAGGCATCATCACCCTCATCTACAAACAGAAGGGGGAAAGGGAAGAAATTCGAAATTGGCGACCCATTTCACTGTTGAATGTGGACTACAAAATTCTAGCAAAGGTCATCGCCAATCGGGTCAGGTCTGCTCTGGAGTCGGTGATCCACCCTGACCAGACCTGTGCTGTACCCGGCAGGAAGATCTCTGATAGCCTCGCGCTACTCAGGGATACGATCGCCTACGTGCAGGACAGGGGGGTGGACACTTGCCTCATCAGCCTTGACCAGGAGAAGGCTTTTGACAGAATATCGCACACCTACATGATGGATGTGCTCTCCAAAATGGGGTTTGGGGAGGGAATCCGCAATTGGATCAAACTGCTCTACACAAATATCTATAGCGCAGTCTCAATCAATGGGTGGGAATCAGAAAAGTTCCAGATCAGATCTGGAGTCAGGCAGGGCTGCCCTCTCTCCTCTGCCCTTTTTGTGTGCTGCATAGAACCTTTTGCCGAGTCCATCAGGAGGGATCCGGGTATAAGAGGAGTGACGATCCCAGGCAGTGGAGGCATGCAAGTCAAGGCCTCCCTGTACATGGACGACGTTGCCGTCTTCTGCTCAGATCCTGCGTCTGTACGCAGGCTCTTAACCACCTGCGACCAGTTTGAACTGGCCTCTGGAGCCAAGGTAAACCGGGGCAAGAGCGAGGCCATGTTCTTTGGGAACTGGGCCGACCGGTCCTTTGTCCCCTTCACTGTCAGGTCAGATTACCTGAAGGTGCTGGGGATATGGTTCGGAGCTGCTGGGGCGTGCACCAAAAACTGGGAGGAGCGCATAGGAAAGGTAAGACAGAAACTGGGCTGGTGGGAGCAACGCTCCCTCTCCATTGCGGGCAAAACCCTGGTCATCAGGTGTGAGGTACTCTCGGTGCTACTGTACGTGGCGCAGGTCTGGCCCATAACCCGACCCTACGCCACAGCAGTCACCCGGGCCATCTTCAAATTTACCTGGCGATCCAAGATGGACCGTGTCCGAAGGGACACCATGTACAAACCTCTGGAGAAGGGAGGGCGGAACGTACCCAACGCCTCCCTCATCCTGTTGGCCACCTTTGTGTCCAGCTGCATCAAGCTGTGCGTGGACCCCCAGTATGCAAACACCAAGTGTCACTACATACTGAGGTTCTACCTGTCCCCGGTGTTGCGAAGGATGGGCCTGGCCTCATTGCCGCGGAACGCTCCAAGTAGTTGGACCGTACCGTACCACCTGTCCTTTGTGGAAAAGTTTTTGAAAGAAAACACCTTTGACCACAAGGCAATGAAGCAGTGGTCAGCACGTAATGTCCTCGAGGCCCTCAGGGAAAAAGAGACCGTGGAGGACGTTGGATGGTTCCCTGAGCAGACTGCCAGAGTCATCTGGCAGAACACCTCATCACCAGAACTTTCAAACAAGCACCAAGACCTAGCTTGGCTGGTGGTGAGAAGGGCCCTCCCTGTCAGATTCTTCATGCACACCCGAAGGCTCTACACCAATGCACGCTGCCCTCGGAGTGGCTGTGGGGGAAATGAGACGGTCACACACCTCCTTGTGGAATGTGCCTTTGCAAAGAAGGTCTGGAGAGAGATGCAGTGGTATTTGTCAAGGTTTATCCCAAACAGATCTGTGACACAGGACTCTGTGCTCTACGGACTGTTTCCAGGGACACACATCGAGACAAATATCAACTGCTGCTGGAAGGTCATCAACTCGGTAAAAGACGCTCTTTGGTCTGCCCGAAACTTGCTGATCTTCCAGTGCAAAGAATTGTCCTCGACCGAGTGTTGCAGACTGGCACATTCCAAGGTCCAGGACTACGTGCTGAGGGACGCACTCAAGCTTGGGGAAGCTGCCGCCAAGGCGCAATGGGGAAAGACCACTGTGTAAAGTCTTTCCAGCAAATGTACACCGAGGGGCGGGTAACAGTGTAAAGCCCCTCGGTCGGGGCAACCAACACTACAATGTATAAAACAAACATGCCACTGTAAATATTTAAGAAGGAATGGTAATGTAAAGAGTGATATGTGTACGACAATATCAAAATTGAATGGAAGAAAGTCAAGGCAACATGTAACCCTGCCGGAAATGTACAGTCAAGACAATTTGAAATGTTTCTGTAACGCTCATGATAAATTTTTATGAATAAAGTATATTTTTTTGAATAAAAAAAAAAAAAAAAAAAAAATCTGTTCTTATCAGTTTAATATCTGATATGTCCTCAATCTGGGGACCGAATATTAAATTGATTTTTAGGACTCGGAGATGGTTCCGGGGCTTGCTCCTTCTGCTCCACGCATCAATCTGGTCTTGCAGTGCTTCCAGTAATGGTGCCCTCTCCCCGCTTTGGGGCGCAAAATGTATAAAAGCAGAAAATGCCGCAAAACCTGGCTTCTCCTTTTTCTCTCTTGTCCAGTTGTCTCATCCTGACCAATTTAAAGCCTTTCAGGCTCCAAAGCATTGCTAGCTTTTCTGCTGGCGGGAGCTTCGTGCACGAATGTTGCGAGCCGATGGACTCGCGGACTTGCGGCAGCCAGGCTCCGTTTTCAGCTGATATGCCACACAGATTTCCTGCTGCTTTTTACAGGCCACTCACCTTCACACTCGGATGCCGACTTGCCTACTCGTCACTTCAGTTACCACATACCTTCATCCTGCACAACGGGGAAGTGTGGCGACAGACTGAACGGCATCCAGTTTGGATGTAGGTATACCTTCACGGCGTCTCTTTTAGTTCTCCTGACTCCACGACCAACACGCCAGGGTGGAGCTCAGGGAGACTAGACATTGCCCTCTGTTGGATTCCGCCAGTAGTTGCTGTTTGCACGGATTGCCCTTTGTTCGGCAAAGGTGGAGATGACTTCGACTCCCTCTGTTGAGTGTCACTGGGCCTTCACAGCGTCTCCATTTCATCTGGTGACGACAGGGGACGGCTTGCCAGATGATGTCTTCGTGTTGTGTTTTACTGGTTCTGCATGCACAGACTCCACCGTGCTCGGCCAAGCTGGAGGTTTCTTGACCAACAGTGAGCGTAGACTAAAAGTTCCAAAGCACAGTCGAGCGCAGCAAGGTGCACCTGAATGTCGGTGGAAGAGGAGGACAAGAGCCATTGCCGGAAAATATGGGCTATCGCTTCTCGGCCTTTTGGCTCAGATCAAGTGTAGAATCTGTTCTTATCAGTTTAATATCTGATATGTCGTCAATCTGGGGACCGAATATTAAATTGATTTTTAGGACTCGGAGATGGTTCAGGGGCTTGCTCCTTCCGCTCCACGCATCAACCTGGTCTTGCAGTGCTTCCGGGAATGGTGCTCTCTCCCCGCTTTGGGGCGCAAAATGTATAATAGCAGAAAATGCCGCAAAACCTGGCTTACCCTTTTCTCTCTTGTCCAGTTGTCTCATCCTGACCAATTTAAGGCCTTTCAGGCTCCAAAGCATTGCTAGCTTTTCTGCAGGCGGGAGCTTCGTGCACGAATGTTGTGAGCCGATGGACTCGCGGACTTGCGGCAGCCAGGCTCCGTTTTCAGCTGATGTGCCACACAGATTTCCTGCTGCTCTTTACAGGCCACTCACCTTCACACTCGGATGCCGACTTGCCTTCTCCTCACTTCAGTTACCACATCCCTTCATCCTGCACAACGGGGAAGTGTCGCGACAGACTGAACGGCATCCTGTTTGGATGTAGGTATACCTTCACGGCGTCTCTTTTCGTTCTCCTGACTCCACGACCAACACGCTAGGGTGTAGCTCAGGGAGACTAGACATTGCCCCCTGTTGGATACCGCCAGTACTTGCTGCTTGCACGGATTGTCCTTTGTTCGGCAAACGTGGAGATTTCTTCCACTCCCTCCGTTGGGTGTCACTGGCCTTCACAGCGTCTCCATTTCATCTGGTGACGACAGGGGACGGCTTGCCAGACGATGTCTTCGTGTTGTGTTTTACTGGTTCTGCATGCACAGACTCCACCGTGCTCGGCCAAGCTGGAGGTTTCTTGACCAACAGTGAGCGTAGACTAAAAGTTCCAAAGCACAGTCGAGCGCAGCAAGGTGCACCTGAATGTCGGTGGATGAGGACAAGAGCCATTGCCGGAAAATATGGGCTATCGCTTCTCGGCCTTTTGGCTCAGATCAAGTGTAGTATCTGTTCTTATCAGTTTAATATCTGATATGTCCTCAATATGGAGACCGAATATTAAATTGATTTTTAGGACTCGGAGATGGTTCAGCGGCTTGCTCCTTCCGCTCCACGCATCAACCCGGGCTTGCAGTGCTTCCAGGAATGGTGCCTTCACCCCGCTTTGGGGCGAAAATGTATAAAAGCAGAAAATGCCGCAAAACCTGCCTACCCCTTTTCTCTGTTGTCCAGTTGCCTCATCTTGACCAATTTAAGGCATTTCAAGCTCCAAAGCATTGCTAGCTTTTCTGCTGGCGGGAGCTTCGTGCACTAATGTTGCGAGTCGATGGACTCGAGGACTTTCGGCAGCCAGGCTCCGTTTACAGCTGATATGCCGCACAGATTTCCTGCTGCTTTTTACAGGCCACTCACCCTCACCCTCGGATGCCGACTTGCCTTCTCCTCACTTCAGTTACCACATCCCTTCATCCTGCACAACGGGGAAGTGTGGCGACAGACTGAACGGCATCCTGTTTGGATGTAGGTATACCTTCACGGCGTCTCTTTTAGTTCTCCTGACTCCACGACCAACACGCCAGGGTGGAGCTCAGGGAGACTAGACATTGCCCTCTGTTGGATTCCGCCAGTACTTGCTGTTTGCACGGATTGCCCTTTGTTCGGCAAAGGTGGAGATGACTTCGACTCCCTCTGTTGGGTGTCACTGGGCCTTCACAGCGTCTCCATTTCATCTGGTGACGACAGGGGACGGCTTGCCAGACGATGTCTTCCTGTTGTGTTTACTGGTTCTGCATGCACAGACTCCACCGTGCTCGGCCAAGCTGGATGTCTCTTGACCAACAGTGAGCGTAGACTAAAAGTTCCAAAGCACAGTCGAGCGCAGCAAGGTGCACCTGAATGTCGGTGGATGAGGAGGACAAGAGCCATTGCCGGGAAATATGGGTTATCGCTTCTCGGCCTTTTGGCTCAGATCAAGTGTAGTATCTGTTCTTATCAGTTTAATATCTGATATGTCCTCAATCTGTGGACCGAATATTAAATTGATTTTTAGGAGTCGGAGATGGTTCAGGGGCTTGCTCCTTCCGCTCCACGCATCAACCTGGTCTTGCAGTGCTTCCAGGGATGGTGCCCTCACCCCGCTTTGGGGCGCAAAATGTATAAAAGCAGAAAATGCCGCAAAACCTGGCTTCTCCTTTTCTCTCTTGTCCAGTTGTCTCATCCTGACCAATTTAAGGCCTTTCAGGCTCCAAAGCATTGCTAGCTTTTCTGCTGGCGGGAGCTTCGTGCACGAATGTTGCGAGCCGATGGACTCGTGGACTTGCGGCAGCCAGGTTCCGTTTTCAGCTGATATGCCACGCAGATTTCCTGCTGCTTTTTACAGGCCACTCACCTTCACACTCGGATGCCGACTTGCCTTCTCCTCACTTCAGTTACCACATCCCTTCATCCTGCACAACGGGGAAGTGTGGCGACAGACTGAACGGCATCCTGTTTGGATGTAGGTACACCTTCACGGCGTCTCTTTTCGTTCTCCTGACTCCACGACCAACACGCCAGGGTGGAGCTCAGGGAGACTAGACATTGCCCTCTGTTGGATTCCGCCAGTACTTGCTGCTTGCACGGATTGCCCTTTGTTCGGCAAAGGTGGAGATTACTTCGACTCCCTCCGTTGGGTGTCACTGGGCCTTCACAGCGTCTCCATTTCATCTGGTGACGACAGGGGACGGCTTGCCAGACGATGTCTTCGTGTTGTGTTTACTGGTTCTGCATGCACAGACTCCACCGTGCTCGGCCAAGCTGGATGTCTCTTGACCAACAGTGAGCGTAGACTAAAAGTTCCAAAGCACAGTCGAGCGCAGCAAGGTGCACCTGAATGTCGGTGGACGAGGAGGACAAGAGACATTGCCGGAGAATATGGGCTATCGCTTCTCGGCCTTTTGGCTAAGATCAAGTGTAGTCACATTTGATCGAGAGAAGCTGAGGATTTCGATGTCGATTGGAGAACTCGGAGGGATTGAAGTCGTTAAAGAGGAAACGTTTGGAGCTTGGCTGCTATTGGTGGATCTACATGCTGGCCTAAACCTCGGGTTTATGCCTAACGCCAATACAGTTTCACACCCAACGTACGAGCTATGGATGCAGCTGCATCACGACCACCAGGCTGGGGAGTGCGAAACACTGTCCGAGTCACAGTAAAGAAAACGGAGGGAGAGTCACCTTTGGACCGGAAACACTTCGTGAAGCGGGTGCTGCTAGAGTGTTGTGGGTTTAAAGCAACAGAGATCTTCTGCTTGCAAAACTTCCCCAAGAATGGTTTCTTTGATGTCACCTTCAAGAGCGTAGCAGCGTGCATCAAATTCTTGAACGTCTTCAAGGAAAAAGGTAACCAGAGTCCCCTGTCGATCCTGACCGCGGAGCCTCTGTTTACGCTACCGGCGCAGCGAAACCGGGTTGTTACACTGCACACGTACAACCCCCACGTCCCTGTGTCTGATGTGCTCACGTTCCTCGCCAGGTACGCTGATCTGAAAAGTGACAGCGTGCAAGTGAAAGACACCTTCGGCATCTGGACAAGTGAGCACCAGGTCAAGGTGACCCTAAGAACGGACAGCAACGGAGCCATCCTGCATCCCCCCTCCAATTTCGCTATTGGAGTAAATCGTGGCTACCTCTACTACGTGGGACAGCCACGAGTATGCCACACCTGTGGCAAAACGGGGCATGTTGCCGCAAACTGCAGTGTGACCTTCTGCAAGAACTGCAGGCAGGAGGGACACATGACTAAGGACTGCAAGGAAGACAAGTGCTGCAACCTGTGTGGGGAGGCCGGCCATCTTTACAGGGCCTGCCCGAAACGCGGGGCGACATACGCTCAAATCATCAGCAGCGGAGTTAAAAATGCGACCAGAGAGGAGGTGCATACACCCTCCACCGAAAAAGACACCACGGTTCAGAATGAGGAAAAGCAACAGAAGGGCCCCCAACAAAAAGAGGAGGCCCCAGCACCTCCTGACAACCCAACCCCAGCCCCATCTGATGAGGAACACTCAATGGAAGAGGAAGAGGATGGGACAAAGAATAAAGAGCCCTGGGAAACCGTGAACAGGGACAAACGTAAGAGGAAACAAAAAAACAAACTGAAGAACCCCCTGAGGGGTAGTGGCAAAAAGCGACACCTCTCAGCCGGCGCACTTAGTGCCGACACCTCATCCGATGAGGGAAAACAGGACAAGAATCGGCCTCAGATAAAGAGGCAAAGCACCAACGTGGAACGGAAGGCACAGAACCCCCAGACCACCGACCGGGAAGAAAACAAGGTCACAGACCAACCCCCGATAGCAACGAGCAGCAACAACCCAGGTGAAGACCGGCCTGCAACCCCAACACCTACTGACTGCCACGACGAACCCCAGGGCTACACCCCCCCCCCCCCAATGCATCTGCATCAAAATCACGGGGCCAGTACGGACCAGAACAGTTTTCTCAGCCCTGCAACTGTGCTAAAGTTTGCGAACACCACCGGCATGCTGGGGAACATTCAACAGCTGGAACAGCCAACTGTATAGACTCTGGACTCTTGAGACTGGTACATCTATCTTTTTATAATGGGTTTAAAAATTGCATCCATAAATGTGCTAAGCATCAAAGATACTTCGCGGTGTGTAGCCACACTCAACTATTTGGCAAATGTAAAAGCTGACCTACTGTTCCTGCAGGAGTGCGGAATTCCGCACCTCAGCAACTACAGGCGCTGGTCGAGCTGGTGGTCCCACGGGCCATCCATCTGGTCAGGAGGAAACGACTGCCGCTCCTCCGGCCTGGGTATTCTGCTGCGGGGAGGCAACTTCACCATCTCCGACGTTAAGGAGGTGGTGGGCGGGCGCCTCCTCGTAGCAGACGTGAAATACAAAAACACCCCTCTCAGACTTATTAATGTCTACGCCCCGGCCGTAAAAAGTGAGCGGCTGGCAGTTCTTCAGCAACTCCCAATGCTGTTGGCCACCTCCAAGCCGGTCACCCTGGGTGGTGACTTCAACTGCATCATCGATGCGGCTGGACGATCCAGCAAAGCCGACAGCAAACTAGGCGCCACGTCCAGACTCCTGATGGAAACCGTAAAAGACGCCAAGCTGCTCGACGTCTGCAGCAACCCTGCAGACGGCGCGCAGCGTAGATACACATGGTCACGGCCAGACGGGTCCGTCCGCTCCAGGATAGACTTCTTTTTTGTGTCCCGAGCTTTCACGGTCAGGTCCACCGACGTAACGCCGGTGTTCTTCTCTGACCACTGCCTCCTACTGGCCGACTGCCACCTGCAGGAAGACCAGGGGGTAGGCAGGGGGACGTGGAAGCTAAATGTAAAACTGCTGACCCCTGAGAACATCGAGGAACTCAGGAGGGATTACAAAGGTTGGAGAACCGTGAAACCCCTCTTTGAGGCCCAACATCTCTGGTGGGAAGCAATCAAGGGGAATATCAAGAGGTTTTTCATCCTCAAGGGCGTTCAAAAGGTGAGAGAGAGACGAGGGGTCATGTCCAGGCTCCAGAAAAGTATGAAAAATTTGCTCCAGGTGCAGTCGATGGGGGTGGGTGTCAAGGAGGATCTCCAAGAGGTGAAGAGCCAGCAAGCCTCGCTCTAAACCTCGGAGGCCTCCAAGGTTATCTTCCGTTCCAGAGTCCGCTCTGTGGAGCAGGACGAAAAGTGCTCACGCTTCTTCTTCCAAAAGGTGCACAGAGAGACCTCTGTGATCAGCAGCCTGAAGGAAGAAGATGGCTCTGAAAAGTCATCGCAGTCTGACATCCTGAGGATCAGCCAATCCTTTTATGCCGGACTGTATGACCTGAAGCCAACAGATAGCACTGTTTCCCAGACCTTCCTGTCGACTATCACGGAGGTCATAGGCGACAGCGAGCTGGAAAACCTGGACAAACCACTAACTCTGGACGAGCTGACAAAGGCCGCCAAGTCCTTCGAGACGAGTAAAACTCCCGGAAGCGACGGCTTACCGGTTGAGTTGTATTCGGCTCTGTGGGACTGGATGGGCCCAGACCTGCTGGAAGTGTACGAGAGTATGCTTCTGGAAGGCAGCATGTCAGAGTCCATGAGGAAAGGCATCATCACCCTCATCTACAAGCAGAAGGGGGAAAGGGAAGAAATTCGAAATTGGCGACCCATTTCACTGTTGAATGTGGACTACAAAATTCTAGCAAAGGTCATCGCCAATCGGGTCAGGTCTGCTCTGGAGTCGGTGATCCACCCTGACCAGACCTGTGCTGTACCCGGCAGGAAGATCTCTGATAGCCTCGCGCTACTCAGGGATACGATCGCCTACGTGCAGGACAGGGGGGTGGACACTTGCCTCATCAGCCTTGACCAGGAGAAGGCTTTTGACAGAATATCGCACACCTACATGATGGATGTGCTCTCCAAAATGGGGTTTGGGGAGGGAATTCGCAATTGGATCAAACTGCTCTACACAAACATCTATAGCGCAGTCTCAATCAATGGGTGGGAATCAGAAAAGTTCCAGATCAGATCTGGAGTCAGGTATAAGAGGAGTGACGATCCCAGGCAGTGGAGGCATGCAAGTCAAGGCCTCCCTGTACATGGACGATGTTGCCGTCTTCTGCTCGGATCCTGCGTCTGTACGCAGGCTCTTGACCACCTGCGACCAGTTTGAACTGGCCTCTGGAGCCAAGGTAAACCGGGGCAAGAGCGAGGCCATGTTCTTTGGGAACTGGGCCGACCGGTCCTTTGTCCCCTTCACTGTCAGGTCAGATTACCTGAAGGTGCTGGGGATATGGTTCGGAGCTGCTGGGGCGTGCACCAAAAACTGGGAGGAGCGCATAGGAAAGGTAAGACAGAAACTGGGCTGGTGGGAGCAACGCTCCCTCTCCATTGCGGGCAAAACCCTGGTCATCAGGTGTGAGGTACTCTCGGTGCTACTGTACGTGGCGCAGGTCTGGCCCATAACCCGACCCTACGCCACAGCAGTCACCCGGGCCATCTTCAAATTTATCTGGCGATCCAAGATGGACCGTGTCCGAAGGTACACCATGTACAAACCTCTGGAGAAGGCGAGGGCGGAACGTACCCAACGCCTCCCTCATCCTGTTGGCCACCTTTGTGTCCAGCTGCATCAAGCTGAGCGTGGACCCCCAGTAAGCAAACACCAAGTGTCACTACATACTGAGGTTCTACCTGTCCCCGGTGTTGCGAAGGATGGGCCTGGCCTCATTGCCGCGGAACGCTCCAGGTAGTTGGACCGTACCGTACCACCTGTCCTTTGTGGAAAAGTTTTTGAAGGAAAACACCTTTGACCACAAGGCAATGAAGCAGTGGTCAGCACGTAATGTCCTCGAGGCCCTCAGGGAAAAAGAGACCGTGGAGGACGTTGGATGGTTCCCTGAGCAGACTGCCAGAGTCATCTGGCAGAACGCCTCATCACCAGAACTTTCAAACAAGCACCAAGACCTAGCTTGGCTGGTGGTGAGAAGGGCCCTCCCTGTCAGATTCTTCATGCACACCCGAAGGCTCTGCACCAATGCACGCTGCCCTCGGAGTGGCTGTGGGGGAAATGAGACGGTCACACACCTCCTTGTGGAATGTGCCTTTGCAAAGAAGGTCTGGAGAGAGATGCAGTGGTATTTGTCAAGGTTTATCCCAAACAGATCTGTGACACAGGACTCTGTGCTCTACGGACTGTTTCCAGGGACACACACCAAGACAAATATCAACTGCTGCTGGAAGGTCATCAACTCGGTAAAAGACGCTCTTTGGTCTGCCCGAAACTTGCTGATCTTCCAGTGCAAAGAATTGTCCTCGACCGAGTGTTGCAGACTGGCACATTCCAAGGTCCAGGACTACGTGCTGAGGGACGCACTCAAGCTTGGGGCAGCTGCCGCCAAGGCGCAATGGGGAAAGACCACTGTGTAAAGTCTTTCCAGCAAATGTACACCGAGGGGCGCGTAACAGTGTAAAGCCCCTCGGTCGGGGCAACCAACACTCCAATGTATAAAACCAACATGCCACTGTAAATATTTAAGAAGGAATGGTAATGTAAAGAGTGATATGTATACGACAATATCAAAATTGAATGGAAGAAAGTCAAGGCAACATGTAACCCTGCCGGAAATGTACAGTCAAGACAATTTGAAATGTTTCTGTAATGCTCATGACAAATTTTTATGAATAAAGTATATTTTTTTGAAAAAAAAAAAAAAAAAATCTGTTCTTATCAGTTTAATATCTGATATGTCCTCAATATGGAGACCGAATATTAAATTGATTTTTAGGACTCGGAGATGGTTCAGAGGCTTGCTCCTTCCGCTCCACGCATCAACCTGGGCTTGCAGTGCTTCCAGGAATGGTGCCTTCACCCCGCTTTGGGGCGGAAATGTATAAAAGCAGAAAATGCCGCAAAACCTGCCTACCCCTTTTCTCTGTTGTCCAGTTGCCTCATCTTGACCAATTTAAGGCATTTCAAGCTCCAAAGCATTGCTAGCTTTTCTGCTGGCGGGAGCTTCGTGCACTAATGTTGCGAGTCGATGGACTCCAGGACTTTTGGCAGCCAGGCTCCGTTTTCAGCTGATATGCCGCACAGATTTCCTGCTGCTTTTTACAGGCCACTCACCCTCACCCTCGGATGCCGACTTGCCTTCTCCTCACTTCAGTTACCACATCCCTTCATCCTGCACAACGGGATACTGTTGCGACAGACTGAACGGCATCCTGTTTGGATGTCGGTATACCTTCACGGCGACTCTTTTCGTTCTCCTGACTCCACGACCAACACGCCAGGGTGGAGCTCAGGGAGACTAGACATTGCCCTCTGTTGGATTCCGCCAGTACTTGCTGCTTGCACGGATTGCCCTTTGTTCGGCAAAGGTGGAGATTACTTCGACTCCCTCCGTTGGGTGTCACTGGGCCTTCACAGCGTCTCCATTTCATCTGGTGACGACAGGGGACGGCTTGCCAGACGATGTCTTCGTGTTGTGTTTACTGGTTCTGCATGCACAGACTCCACCGTGCTCGGCCAAGCTGGATGTCTCTTGACCAACAGTGAGCGTAGACTAAAAGTTCCAAAGCACAGTCGAGCGCAGCAAGGTGCACCTGAATGTCGGTGGACGAGGAGGACAAGAGCCATTGCCGGAAAATATGGGCTCTCGCTTCTCGGCCTTTTGGCTCAGATCAAGTGTAGTATCTGTTCTTATCAGTTTAATATCTGATATGTCATCAATCTGGGGACCGAATATTAAATTGATTTTTAGGACTCGGAGATGGTTCAGGGGCTTGCTCCTTCCACTCCACGCATCAACCTGGTCTTGCCGTGCTTCCAGGAATGGTGCCCTCTCCCCGCTTTGGGGCGCAAAATGTATGATAGCAGAAAATGCCGCAAAACCTGGCTTACCCTTTTCTCTCTTGTCCAGTTGTCTCATCCTGACCAATTTAAGGCCTTTCAGGCTCCAAAGCATTGCTAGCTTTTCTGCTGGCGGGAGCTTCGTGCACGAATGTTGTGAGCCGATGGACTTGCGGCAGCCAGGCTCCGTTTTCAGCTGATATGCCACACAGATGTCCTGCTGCTCTTTACAGGCCACTCACCTTCACACTCGGATGCCGACTTCCCTTCTCCTCACTTCAGTTACCACATCCCTTCATCCTGCACAACGGGGAAGTGTGGCGACAGACTGAACGGCATTCTCTTTGGATGTAGGTATACCTTCACGGCGTCTCTTTTCGTTCTCCTGACTCCACGACCAACACGCTAGGGTGGAGCTCAGGGAGACTAGACATTGCCCCCTGTTGGATACCGCCAGTACTTGCTGCTTGCACGGATTGTCCTTTGTTCGGCAAAGGTGGAGATTTCTTCCACTCCCTCCGTTGGGTGCCACTGGCCTTCACAGCGTCTCCATTTCATCTGGTGACGACAGGGGACGGCTTGCCAGACGATGTATGCAAACACCAAGTGTCACTACACACTGAGGTTCTACCTGTCCCCGGTGTTACGATGGGCCTGGCCTCATTGCCGCGGAACGCTCCAAGTAGTTGGACCGTTCCGTACCACCTGTCCTTCGTGGAAATGTTTTTGAAGAAAAACACCTTTGACCACAAGGCAATGAAGCAGTGGTCAGCACGTAATGTCCTCGAGGCCCTCAGGGAAAAAGAGACCGTGGAGGACGTTGGATGGTTCCCTGAGCAGACTGCCAGAGTCATCTGGCAGAACGCCTCATCACCAGAACTTTCAAACAAGCACCAAGACCTAGCTTGGCTGGTGGTGAGAAGGGCCCTCCCTGTCAGATTCTTCATGCACACCCGAAGGCTCTGCACCAATGCACGCTGCCCTCGGAGTGGCTGTGGGGGAAATGAGACGGTCACACACCTCCTTGTGGAATGTGCCTTTGCAAAGAAGGTCTGGAGAGAGATGCAGTGGTATTTGTCAAGGTTTATCCCAAACAGATCTGTGACACAGGACTCTGTGCTCTACGGACTGTTTCCAGGGACACACACCGAGACAAATATCAACTGCTGCTGGAAGGTCATCAACTCGGTAAAAGACGCTCTTTGGTCTGCCCGAAACTTGCTGATCTTCCAGTGCAAAGAATTGTCCTCGACCGAGTGTTGCAGACTGGCACATTCCAAGGTCCAGGACTACGTGCTGAGGGACGCACTCACGCTTGGGGCAGCTGCCGCCAAGGCGCAATGGGGAAAGACCACTGTGTAAAGTCTTTCCAGCAAATGTACACCGAGGGGCGGGTAACAGTGTAAAGCCCCTCGGTCGGGGCAACCAACACTCCAATGTATAAAACAAACATGCCACTGTAAATATTTAAGAAGGAATGGTAATGTAAAGAGTGATATGTGTACGACAATATCAAAATTGAATGGAAGAAAGTCAAGGCAACATGTAACCCTGCCGGAAATGTACAGTCAAGACAACTTGAAATGTTTCTGTAATGCTCATGACAAATTTTTATGAATAAAGTATATTTTTTTGAAAAAAAAAAAAAAAAAAATCTGTTCTTATCAGTTTAATATCTGATATGTCCTCAATATGGAGACCGAATATTAAATTGATTTTTAGGACTCGGAGATGGTTCAGGGGCTTGCTCCTTCCGCTCCACGCATCAACCTGGGCTTGCAGTGCTTCCAGGAATGGTGCCTTCACCCCGCTTTGGGGCGGAAATGTATAAAAGCAGAAAATGCCGCAAAACCTGCCTACCCCTTTTCTCTGTTGTCCAGTTGCCTCATCTTGACCAATTTAAGGCATTTCAAGCTCCAAAGCATTGCTAGCTTTTCTGCTGGCGGGAGCTTCGTGCACTAATGTTGCGAGTCGATGGACTCGAGGACTTTTGGCAGCCAGGCTCCGTTTTCAGCTGATATGCCGCACAGATTTCCTGCTGCTTTTTACAGGCCACTCACCCTCACCCTCGGATGCCGACTTGCCTTCTCCTCACTTCAGTTACCACATCCCTTCATCCTGCACAACGGGATACTGTTGCGACAGACTGAACGGCATCCTGTTTGGATGTCGGTATACCTTCACGGCGACTCTTTTCGTTCTCCTGACTCCACGACCAACACGCCAGGGTGGAGCTCAGGGAGACTAGACATTGCCCTCTGTTGGATTCCGCCAGTACTTGCTGTTTGCACGGATTGCCCTTTGTTCGGCAAAGGTGGAGATGACTTCGACTCCCTCTGTTGGGTGTCACTGGGCCTTCACAGCGTCTCCATTTCATCTGGTGACGACAGGGGACGGCTTGCCAGACGATGTCTTCGTGTTGTGTTTTACTGGTTCTGCATGCACAGACTCCACCGTGCTCGGCCAAGCTGGAGGTTTCTTGACCAACAGTGAGCGTAGACTAAAAGTTCCAAAGCACAGTCGAGCGCAGCAAGGTGCACCTGAATGTCGGTGGATGAGGAGGACAATAGCCATTGCCGGAAAATATGGGCTATCGCTTTTCGGCCTTTTGGCTCAGATCAAGTGTAGTATCTGTTCTTATCTGTTTAATATCTGATATGTCCTCAATATGGAGACCGAATATTAAATTGATTTTTAGGACTCGGAGATGGTTCAGGGGCTTGCTCCTTCCGCTCCATGCATCAACCTGGGCTTGCAGTGCTTCCAGGAATGGTGCCTTCACCCCGCTTTGGGGCGGAAATGTATAAAAGCAGAAAATGCCGCAAAACCTAGCTTCCCCTTTTCTCTCTTGTCCAGTTGTCTCACCCTGACCAATTTAAGGCCTTTCAGGCTCCAAAGCATTGCTAGCTTTTCTGCTGGCGGGAGCTTCGTGCACGAATGTTGCTAGCCGATGGACTCGCGGACTTGCGGCAGCCAGGCTCCGTTTTCAGCTGATATGCCACACAGATTTCCTGCTCCTTTTTACAGGCCACTCACCCTCACCCTCGGATGCCGACTTGCCTTCTCCTCACTTCAGTTACCACATCCCTTCATCCTGCACAACGGGGAAGTGTGGCGACAGACTGAACGGCATCCTGTTTGGATGTAGGTACACCTTCACGGCGTCTCTTTTCGTTCTCCTGACTCCACGACCAACACGCCAGGGTGGAGCTCAGGGAGACTAGACATTGCCCTCTGTTGGATTCCGCCAGTACTTGCTGCTTGCACGGATTGCCCTTTGTTCGGCAAAGGTGGAGATTACTTCGACTCCCTCCGTTGGGTGTCACTGGGCCTTCACAGCGTCTCCATTTCATCTGGTGACGACAGGGGACGGCTTGCCAGACGATGTCTTCGTGTTGTGTTTACTGGTTCTGCATGCACAGACTCCACCGTGCTCGGCCAAGCTGGATGTCTCTTGACCAACAGTGAGCGTAGACTAAAAGTTCCAAAGCACAATCGAGCGCAGCAAGGTGCACCTGAATGTCGGTGGACGAGGAGGACAAGAGACATTGCCGGAGAATATGGGCTATCGCTTCTCGGCCTTTTGGCTAAGATCAAGTGTAGTCTCATTTGATCAAGAGAAGCTGAGGATTTCGATGACGATCGTGGATTGGAGAACTCGGAGGGATTGAAGTCGTCAACGAAGAAACGTTTGGAGCTTGGCTGCTATTGGTGGATCTACATGCTGGCCTAAACCTCGGGTTTAGGCCTAACGCCGATACAGTTTCACACCCAACGTACGAGCTATGGATGCAGCTGCATCCCGACCACCAGGCTGGGGCGTGCGAAACACTGTCCGAGTCACAGTGAAGAAAACGGATGGAGAGTCACCTTTGGACCGGAAACACTTCGTGAAGAAGGTGCTGCTCGAGTGCTGTGGGTTTAAAGCAACAGAGATCTTCTGCTTGCAAAACTTCCCCAAGAATGGTTTCTTTGATGTCACCTTCAAGAGCGTCGCAGCGTGCATCAAATTCTTGAACGTCTTCAAGGAAAAAGGTAACCAGAGTCCCTTGTCGATCCTGACTGCGGAACCTCTGTTTACGCTACCGGCACAGCGAAATCGGGTTGTTACACTGCACACGTACAACCCCCACGTCCCTGTATCTGATGTGCTCACGTTCCTCGCCAGGTACGCTGAGCTGAAAAGTGACAGCGTGCAAGTGAAAGACACCTTCGGCATCTGGACAAGTGAGCACCAGGTCAAGGTGACCCTAAGAACGGACAGCAACGGAGCCATCCTGCATCCCCCCTCCAATTTCGCTATTGGAGTAAATCGTGGCTACCTCTACTACGTGGGACAGCCACGAGTATGCCACACCTGTGGCAAAACGGGGCATGTTGCCGCAAACTGCAGTGTGACCTTCTGCAAGAACTGCAGGCAGGAGGGACACATGACTAAGGACTGCAAGGAAGACAAGTGCTGCAACCTGTGTGGGGAGGCCGGCCATCTTTACAGGGCCTGCCCGAAACGCGGGGCGGCATACGCTGAAATCATCAGCAGCGGAGTCAAAAAGGCGACCAGAGAGGAGGTGCATACACCCTCCACCGAAAAAGACACCACGGCTCAGAATGAGGAAAAGCAACAAAAGGGCCCCCAACAAAAAGAGGAGGCCCCAGCACCTCCTGACAACCCAGCCCCAGCCCCATCTGAGGAACACTCAATGGAAGAGGAAGAGGATGGGACAAAGAATAAAGAGCCCTGGGAAACCGTGAACAGGGACAAACGTAAGAGGAAACAAAAAAACAAACTGAAGAACCCCCTGAGGGGTAGTGGCAAAAAGCGACACCTCTCAGCCGGCGCACTTAGTGCCGACACCTCATCCGATGAGGGAAAACAGGACAAGAATCGGCCTCAGATAAAGAGGCAAAGCACCAACGTGGAACGGAAGGCACAGACCCCCCAGACCACCGACCGGGAAGAAAACAAGGTCACAGACCAACCCCCGATAGCAACGAGCAGCAACAACCCAGGTGAAGACCGGCCTGCAACCCCAACACCTACTGACTGCCACGACGAACCCCAGGTCTACACCACCCCCCCATTGCATCTGCATCAAAATCACTGGGCCAGTACGGACCAGAACAGTTTTCTCAGCCCTGCAACTGTGCTAAAGTTTGCGAGCACCACCGGCATGCTGGGGAACATTCAACAGCTGGAACAGCCAACAGTATAGACTCTGGACTCTTGAGACTGGTAAATCTATCTTTTTATAATGGGTTTAAAAATTGCATCCATAAATGTGCGAAGCATCAAAGATACTTCGCGGTGTGTAGCCACTCTCAACTATTTGGCAAATGTAAAAGCTGACCTACTGTTCCTGCAGGAGTGCGGAATTCCGCACCTCAGCAACTACAGGCGCTGGTCGAGCTGGTGGTCCCACGGGCCATCCATCTGGTCAGGAGGAAACGACTGCCGCTCCTCCGGCCTGGGTATTCTGCTGCGGGGAGGCAACTTCACCATCTCCGACGTTAAGGAGGTGGTGGGCGGGCGCCTCCTCGTAGCAGACGTGAAATACAAAAACACCCCTCTCAGACTTATTAATGTGTACGCCCCGGCCGTAAAAAGTGAGCGGCTGGCAGTCCTTCAGCAACTCCCACTGCTGTTGGCCACCTCCAAGCTGGTCATTCTGGGTGGTGACTTCAACTGCATCATCGATGCGGCTGGACGATCCAGCAAAGCCGACAGCAAACTACACGCTACGTCCAGACTCCTGATGGAAACGGTAAAAGACGCCAAGCTGCTCGACGTCTGCAGCAACCCTGCAGACGGCGCGCAGCGTAGATACACATGGTCACGGCCAGACGGGTCCGTCCGCTCCAGGATAGACTTCTTTTTTGTGTCCCGAGCTTTCACGGTCAGGTCCACCGACGTAACGCCGGTGTTCTTCTCTGCCCACTGCCTCCTACTGGCCGACTGCCACCTGCAGGAAGACCAGGGGGTAGGCAGGGGGACGTGGACGCTAAATGTAAAACTGCTGACCCCTGAGAACATCGAGGAACTCAGGAGGGATTACAAAGGTTGGAGAACCGTGAAACCCCTCTTTGAGGCCCCACATCTCTGGTGGGAAGCAATCAAGGGGAATATCAAGAGGTTTTTCATCCTCAAGGGCGTTCAAAAGGTGAGAGAGAGACGAGGGGTCATGTCCAGTCTGCAGAAAAGTATGCAAAATTTGCTCCAGCTGCAGTCGATGGGGGTGGATGTCAAGGAGGATCTCCAAGAGGTGAAGAGCCAGCAAGCCTCGCTCTACACCTCGGAGGCCTCCAAGGTTATCTTCCGTTCCAGAGTTGGCTCCGTGGAGCAGGACGAAAAGTGCTCACGCTCCTTCTTCCAAAAGGTGCACAGAGAGACCTCTGTGATCAGCTGCCTGAAGGAAGAAGATGGCTCTGAAAAGTCATCGCAGTCTGACATCCTGAGGATCAGCCAATCCTTTTATGCCGGACTGTATGACCTGAAGCCAACAGATAGCACTGTTTCCCAGACTTTCCTGTCGACTATCACGGAGGTCATAGGCGACAGCGAGCTGTAAAACCTGGACAAACCACTAACCCTGGACGAGCTGACAAAGGCCGTCAAGTCCTTCGAGACGAGTAAAACTCCCGGAAGCGACGGCTTACCGGTTGAGTTGTATTCGGCTCTGTGGGACTGGGTGGGCCCAGACCTACTGGAAGTGTCCGAGAGTATGCTTCTGGAAGGCAGCATGTCAGAGACCATGAGGAAAGGCATCATCACCCTCATCTACAAGCAGAAGGGGGAAAGGGAAGAAATTCGAAATTGGCGACCCATTTCACTGTTGAATGTGGACTACAAAATTCTAGCAAAGGTCATCGCCAATCGGGTCAGGTCTGCTCTGGAGTCGGTGATCCACCCTGACCAGACCTGTGCTGTACCCGGCAGAAAGATCTCTGATAGCCTCGCGCTACTCAGGGAAACGATCGCCTACGTGCAGGACAGGGGGGTGGACACTTGCCTCATCAGCCTTGACCAGGAGAAGGCTTTTGACAGAATATCACACACCTACATGATGGATGTGCTCTCCAAAATGGGGTTTGGGGAGGGAATTCGCAATTGGATCAAACTGCTCTACACAAACATCTATAGCGCAGTCTCAATCAATGGGTGGGAATCAGAAAAGTTCCAGATCAAATTTGGAGTCAGGCAGGGCTGCCCTCTCTCCTCTGCCCTTTTTGTGTGCTTCATAGAACCTTTTGCCGTCTCCATCAGGAGGGATCCGGGCATAAGAGGAGTGACGATCCCAGGCAGTGGAGGCATGCAAGTCAAGGCCTCCCTGTACATGGACGACGTTGCCGTCTTCTGCTCGGATCCTGCGTCTGTGCGCAGGCTCTTGACCACCTGCGACCAGTTTGAACTGGCCTCGGGAGCCAAGGTAAACCGTGGCAAGAGCGAGGCCATGTTCTTTGGGAACTGGGCCGACCGGTCCTTTGTCCCCTTCACTGTCAGGTCAGATTACCTGAAGGTGCTGGGGATATGGTTCGGAGCTGCTGGGGCGTGCACCAAAAACTGGGAGGAGCGCATAGGAATGGTAAGACAGAAACTGGGCTGGTGGGAGCAACGCTCCCTCTCCATTGCGGGCAAAACCCTGGTCATCAGGTGTGAGGTACTCTCGGTGCTACTGTACGTGGCGCAGGTCTGGCCCATAACCCGACCCTACGCCACAGCTGTCACCCGGGCCATCTTCAAATTTATCTGGCGATCCAAGATGGACCGTGTCCGAAGGGACACCATGTACAAACCTCTGGAGAAGGGAGGGCGGAACGAACCCAACGCCTCCCTCATCCTGTTGGCCATCCTTTGTGTCCAGCTGCATCAAGCTGTGCGTGGACCCCCAGTATGCAAACACCAAGTGTCACTACATACTGAGGTTCTACCTGTCCCCGGTGTTGCGAAGGATGGGCCTGGCCTCATTGCCGCGGAACGCTCCAAGTAGTTGGACCGTACCGTACCACCTGTCCTTTGTGGAAAAGTTTTTGAAGGAAAACACCTTTGACGACAAGGCAATGAAGCAGTGGTCAGCACGTAATGTCCTCGAGGCCCTCAGGGAAAAGGAGACCGTGGAGGACGTTGGATGGTTCCCTGAGCAGACTGCCAGAGTCATCTGGCAGAACGCCTCATCACCAGAACTTTCAAACAAGCACCAAGACCTAGCTTGGCTGGTGGTGAGAAGGGCCCTCCCTGTCAGATTCTTCATGCACACCCGAAGGCTCTGCACCAATGCACGCTGCCCTCGGAGTGGCTGTGGGGGAAATGAGACGGTCACACACCTCCTTGTGGAATGTGCCTTTGCAAAGAAGGTCTGGAGAGAGATGCAGTGGTATTTGTCAAGGTTTATCCCAAACAGATCTGTGACACAGGACTCTGTGCTCTACGGACTGTTTCCAGGGACACACACCGAGACAAATATCAACTGCTGCTGGAAGGTCATCAACTCGCTAAAAGACGCCCTTTGGTCTGCCCGAAACTTGCTGATCTTCCAGTGCAAAGAATTGTCCTCGACCGAGTGTTGCAGACTGGCACATTCCAAGGTCCAGGACTACGTGCTGAAGGACGCACTCAAGCTTGGGGCAGCTGCCGCCAAGGCGCAATGGGGAAAGACCACTGTGTAAAGTCTTTCCAGCAAATGTACACCGAGGGGCGGGTAACAGTGTAAAGCCCCTCGGTCTGGGCAACCAACACTCCAATGTACAAAAACAAACATGACACTGTAAATATTTAAGAAGGAATTGTAATGTCAAGAGTGATATGCGTACGACAATATCAAAATTGAATGGAAGAAAGTCAAGGCAACATGTAACCCTGCCGGAAATGTACAGTCAAGACAATTTGAAATGTTTCTGTAATGCTCATGATAAATTTTTATGAATAAAGTATATTTTTTGAAAAAAAAAAAAAATCTGTTCTTATCAGTTTAATATCTGATATGTCCTCAATCTGGGGACCGAATATTAAATTGATTTTTAGGAGTCGGAGATGGTTCAGGGGCTTGCTCCTTCCGCTCCACGCATCAACCTGGTCTTGCAGTGTTTCCAGGAATGGTGCCCTCTCCCCGCTTTGGGGCGCAATATGTATAAAAGCAGAAAATGCCGCAAAACCTGGCTTCCCCTTTTCTCTCTTGTCCAGTTGACTCATCCTGACCAATTTAAGGCCTTTCAGGCTCCAAAGCATTGCTAGCTTTTCTGCTGGCGGGAGCTTCGTGCACGAATGTTGTGAGCCGATGGACTCGCGGACTTGCGGCAGGCAGGCTCCGTTTTCAGCTGATATGCCACACAGATTTCCTGCTGCTCTTTACAGGCCACTCACCTTCGCACTCGGATGCCGACTTGCCTTCTCCTCACTTCAGTTACCACATCCCTTCATCCTGCACAACGGGGAAGTGTGGCGACAGACTGAACGGCATTCTCTTTGGATGTAGATATACCTTCACGGCGTCTCTTTTCGTTCTCCTGACTCCACGACCAACACGCGAGGGTGGAGCTCAGGGAGACTAGACATTGCCCCCTGTTGGATACCGCCAGTACTTGCTGCTTGCACGGATTGTCCTTTGTTCGGCAAAGGTGGAGATTTCTTCGACTCTCTCCGTTGGGTGTCACTGGCCTTCACAGCGTCTCCATTTCATCTGGTGACGACAGGTGACGGCTTGCCAGACGATGTCTTCCTGTTGCGTTTTACTGGTTCTGCATGCTCAGACTCCACCGTGCTCGGCCAAGCTGGATGTCTCTTGACCAACAGTGAGCGTAGACTAAAAGTTCCAAAGCACAGTCGAGCGCAGCAAGGTGCACCTGAATGTCGGTGGACGAGGAGGACAAGAGCCATTGCCGGAAAATATGGGCTATCGCTTCTCGGCCTTTTGGCTCTGATCAAGTGCAGTATCTGTTCTTATCAGTTTAATATCTGATATGTCCTCAATCTGGGGACCGAATATTAAATTGATTTTTAGGACTCGGAGATGGTTCAGGGGCTTGCTCCTTCCGCTCCACGCATCAACCTGGTCTTGCAGTGCTTCCAGGAATGGTGCCCTCTCCCCGCTTTGGGGCGCAAAATGTATAAAAGCAGAAAATGCCGCAAAACCTGGCTTCCCCTTTTCTTTCTTGTCCAGTTGTCTCATCCTGACCAATTTAAGGCCTTTCAGGCTCCAAAGCATTGCTAGTTTTTCTGCTGGCGGGAGCTTCGTGCACGAATGTTGCGAGCCGATGGACTCGCGGACTTGTGGCAGCCAGGCTCCGTTTTCAGCTGATATGCCACACAGATTTCCTGCTGCTTTTTACAGGCCACTCACCTTCACACTCGGATGCCGACTTGCCTTCTCCTCACTTCAGTTACCACATCCCTTCATCCTGCACAACGGGGAAGTGTGGCGACAGACTGAACGGCATTCTCTTTGGATGTAGGTATACCTTCACGGCGTCTCTTTTCGTTCTCCTTACTCCACGACCAACACGCTAGGGTGGAGCTCAGGGAGACTAGACATTGCCCCCTGTTGGATACCGCCAGTACTTGCTGCTTGCACGGATTGTCCTTTGTTCGGCAAAGGTGGAGATTTCTTCGACTCTCTCCGTTGGGTGTCACTGGCCTTCACAGCGTCTCCATTTCATCTGGTGACGACAGGTGACGGCTTGCCAGACGATGTCTTCCTGTTGTGTTTCACTGGTTCTGCATGCTCAGACTCCACCGTGCTCGGCCAAGCTGGATGTCTCTTGACCAACAGTGAGCGTAGACTAAAAGTTCCAAAGCACAGTCGAGCGCAGCAAGGTGCACCTAAATGTCGGTGGACGAGGAGGACAAGAGCCATTGCCGGAAAATATGGGCTATCGTTTCTCGGCCTTTTGGCTCAGATCAAGTGTAGTATCTGTTCTTATCAGTTTAATATCTGATATGTCCTCAATCTGGGGACCGAATATTAAATTGATTTTTAGGGCTCGGAGATGGTTCAGGGGCTTGCTCCTTCCGCTCCACGCATCAATCTGGTCTTGCAGTGCTTCCAGGAATGGTGCCCTCTCCCCGCTTTGGGGCGCAAAATGTATAAAAGCAGAAAATGCCGCAAAACCTGGCTTCCCCTTTTCTCTCTTGTCCAGTTGTCTCATCCTGACCAATTTAAGGCCTTTCAGGCTCCAAAGCATTGCTAGCTTTTCTGCTGGCGGGAGCTTCGTGCACGAATGTTGCGAGCCGATGGACTCGCGGATCTGCGGCAGCCAGGCTCCGTTTTCAGCTGATATGCCGCACAGATTTCCTGCTGCTCTTTACAGGCCACTCACCTTCACACTCGGATGCCGACTTGCCTTCTCCTCACTTCAGTTACCACATCCCTTCATCCTGCACAACGGGGAAGTGTGGCGACAGACTGAACGGCATTCTCTTTGGATGTAGGTATACCTTCACGGCGTCTCTTTTCGTTCTCCTGACTCCACGACCAACACGCTAGGGTGGAGCTCAGGGAGACTAGACATTGCCCCCTGTTGGATACCGCCAGTACTTGCTGCTTGCACGGATTGTCCTTTGTTCGGCAAAGGTGGAGATTTCTTCGACTCTCTCCGTTGGGTGTCACTGGCCTTCACAGCGTCTCCATTTCATCTGGTGACGACAGGTGACGGCTTGCCAGACGATGTCTTCCTGTTGTGTTTTACTGGTTCTGCATGCTCAGACTCCACCGTGCTCGGCCAAGCTGGATGTCTCTTGACCAACAGTGAGCGTAGACTAAAAGTTCCAAAGCACAGTCGAGCGCAGCAAGGTGCACCTGAATGTCGGTGGACGAGGAGGACAAGAGCCATTGCCGGAAAATATGGGCTATCGCTTCTCGGCCTTTTGGCTAAGATCAAGTGTAGTCTCATTTGATCGAGGGAAGCTGAGGATTTCGATGACGATCGTGGATTGGAGAACTCGGAGGGATTGAAGTCGTCAAAGAAGAAACGTTTGGAGCTTGGCTGCTATTGGTGGATCTACATGCTGGCCTAAACCTCGGGTTTAGGCCTAACGCCGATACAGTTTCACACCCAACGTACGAGCTATGGATGCAGCTGCATCCCGATCACCAGGCTGGGGCGTGCGAAACACTGTCCGAGTCACAGTGAAGAAAACGGATGGAGAGTCACCTTTGGACCGGAAACACTTCGTGAAGAAGGTGCTGCTCGAGTGCTGTGTGTTTAAAGCAACAGAGATCTTCTGCTTGCAAAACTTCCCCAAGAATGGTTTCTTTGATGTCACCTTCAAGAGCGTCGCAGCGTGCATCAAATTCTTGAACGTCTTCAAGGAAAAAGGTAACCAGAGTCCCTTGTCGATCCTGACTGCGGAACCTCTGTTTACGCTACCGGCACAGCGAAATCGGGTTGTTACACTGCACACGTACAACCCCCACGTCCCTGTATCTGATGTGCTCACGTTCCTCGCCAGGTACGCTGAGCTGAAAAGTGACAGCGTGCAAGTGAAAGACACCTTCGGCATCTGGACAAGTGAGCACCAGTTCAAGGTGACCCTAAGAACGGAATGCAACGGAGCCATCCTGCATCCCCCCTCCAATTTCGCTATTGGAGTAAATCGTGGCTACCTCTACTACGTGGGACAGCCACGAGTATGCCACGCCTGTGGCAAAACGGGGCATGTTGCCGCAAACTGCAGTGTGACCTTCTGCAAGAACTGCAGGCAGGAGGGACACATGACTAAGGACTGCAAAGAAGACAAGTGCTGCAACCTGTGTGGGGAGGCCGGCCATCTTTACAGGGCCTGCCCGAAACGCGGGGCGACATACGCTGAAATCATCAGCAAAGGAGTTAAAAAGGCGACCAGAGAGGAGGTGCATACACCCTCCACCGAAAAAGACACCACGGCTCAGAATGAGGAAAAGCAACAAAAGGGCCCCCAACAAAAAGAGGAGGCCCCAGCACCTCTTGACAACCCAACCCCAGCCCCATCTGATGAGGAATACTCAATGGAAGAGGAAGAGGATGGGACAAAGAATAAAGAGCCCTGGGAAACAGTGAACAGGGACAAACGAAAGCGGAAACAAAAAAACAAACTGGAGAACCCCCCGAGGGGTAGTGGCAAAAAGCGACACCTCTCAGCCGGCGCACTTAGCGCCGACACCTCATCCGATGAGGGAAAACAGGACAAGAATCGGCCTCAAATAAAGAGGCAAAGCACCAACGTGGAACGGAAGGCGCAGACCCCCCAGACCACCGACCGGGAAGAAAACAAGGTCACAGACCAACTCCCGATAGTAACGAGCAGCAACAACCCAGGTGAAGACCGGCCTGCAACCCCAACACCTACTGACTGCCACGACGAACGCCAGGGCTACATCACCCCCCCAATGCATCTGCATCAAAATCACGGGGCCAGTACGGACCAGAACAGCTTTCTCAGCCCTGCAACTGTGCTAAAGTTTGCGAGCACCACCGGCATGCTGGGGAACATCGAACAGCTGGAACAGCCAACTGTATAGACTCTGGACTCTTGAGACTGGTAAATCTATCTTTTTTATAATGGGTTTAAAAATTGCATCCATAAATGTGCGAAGCATCAAAGATACTTCGCGGTGTGTAGCCACACTCAACTATTTGGCAAATGTAAAAGCTGACCTACTGTTCCTGCAGGAGTGCGGAATTCCGCACCTCAGCAACTACAGGCGCTGGTCGAGCTGGTGGTCCCACGGGCCATCCATCTGGTCAGGAGGAAACGACTGCCGCTCCTCCGGCCTGGGTATTCTGCTGCGGGGAGGCAACTTCACCATCTCCGACGTTAAGGAGGTGGTGGGCGGGCGCCTCCTCGTAGCAAACGTGAAATACAAAAACACCCCTCTCAGACTTATTAATGTGTACGCCCCGGCCGTAAAAAGTGAGCGGCTGGCAGTTCTTCAGCAACTCCCACTGCTGTTGGCCACCTCCAAGCCGGTCATCCTGGGTGGTGACTTCAACTGCATCATCGATGCGGCTGGACGATCCAGCAAAGCCGACAGCAAACTAGACGCTACGTCCAGACTCCTGATGGAAACGGTAAAAGACGCCAAGCTGCTCGACGTCTGCAGCAACCCTGCAGACGGAGCGCAGCGTAGATACACATGGTCACGGCCAGACGGGTCCGTCCGCTCCAGGATAGACTTCTTTTTTGTGTCCCGAGCTTTCACGGTCAGGTCCACCGACGTAACGCCGGTGTTCTTCTCTGACCACTGCCTCCTACTGGCCGACTGCCACCTGCAGGAAGACCAGGGGGTAGGCAGGGGGACGTGGAAGCTAAATGTAAAACTGCTGACCCCTGAGAACATCGAGGAACTCAGGAGGGATTACAAAGGTTGGAGAACGGTGAAACCCCTCTTTGAGGCCCCACATCTCTGGTGGGAAGCAATCAAGGAGAATATCAAGAGGTTTTTCATCCTCGAGGGCGTTCAAAAGGTGAGACAGGGACGAGGGGTCATGTCCAGGCTCCAGAAAAGTATGCAAAATTTGCTCCAGCTGCAGTCGATGGGGGTGGATGTCAAGGAGGATCTCCAAGAGGTGAAGAGCCAGCAAGCCTCGCTCTACACCTCGGAGGCCTCCAAGGTTATCTTCCGTTCCAGAGTCCGCTCTGTGGAGCAGGACGAAAAGTGCTCACGCTTCTTCCTCCAAAAGGTGCACAGAGAGACCTCTGGGATCAGCAGCCTGAAGGAAGAAGATGGCTCTGAAAAGTCATCGCAGTCTGACATCCTGAGGATCAGCCAATCCTTTTATGCCGGACTGTATGACCTGAAGCCAACAGATAGCACTGTTTCCCAGACCTTCCTGTCGACTATCACGGAGGTCATAGGCGACAGCGAGCTGGAAAACCTGGACAAACCACTAACTCTGGACGAGCTGACAAAGGCCGCCAATCCTTCGAGACGAGTAAAACTCCCGGAAGCGACGGCTTACCGGTTGAGTTGTATTCGGCTCTGTGGGACTGGATGGGCCCAGACCTGCTGGAAGTGTACGAGAGTATGCTTCTGGAAGGCAGCATGTCAGAGTCCATGAGGAAAGGCATCATCACCCTCATCTACAAGCAGAAGGGGGAAAGGGAAGAAATTCGAAATTGGCGACCCATTTCACTGTTGAATGTGGACTACAAAATTCTAGCAAAGGTCATCGCCAATCGGGTCAGGTCTGCTCTGGAGTCGGTGATCCACCCTGACCAGACCTGTGCTGTACCCGGCAGGAAGATCTCTGATAGCCTCGCGCTACTCAGGGATACGATCGCCTACGTGCAGGACAGGGGGGTGGACACTTGCCTCATCAGCCTTGACCAGGAGAAGGCTTTTGACAGAATATCGCACACCTACATGATGGATGTGCTCTCCAAAATGGGGTTTGGGGAGGGAATTCGCAATTGGATCAAACTGCTCTACACAAACATCTATAGCGCAGTCTCAATCAATGGGTGGGAATCAGAAAAGTTCCAGATCAGATCTGGAGTCAGGCAGGGCTGCCCTCTCTCCTCTGCCCTTTTTGTGTGCTGCATAGAACCTTTTGCCGAGTCCATCAGGAGGGATCCGGGGACAAGAGGAGTGACGATCCCAGGCAGTGGAGGCATGCAAGTCAAGGCCTCCCTGTACATGGACGACGTTGCCGTCTTCTGCTCGGATCCTGCGTCTGTACGCAGGCTCTTGACCACCTGCGACCAGTTTGAACTGGCCTCTGGAGCCAAGGTAAACCGGGGCAAGAGCGAGGCCATGTTCTTTGGGAACTGGGCCGACCGGTCCTTTGTCCCCTTCACTGTCAGGTCCGATTACCTGAAGGTGCTGGGGATATGGTTCGGAGCTGCTGGGGCGTGCACCAAAAACTGGGAGGAGCGCATAGGAAAGGTAAGACAGAAACTGGGCTGGTGGGAGCAACGCTCCCTCTCCATTGCGGGCAAAACCCTGGTCATCAGGTGTGAGGTACTCTCGGTGCTACTGTACGTGGCGCAGGTCTGGCCCATAACCCGACCCTACGCCACAGCAGTCACCCGGGCCATCTTCAAATTTATCTGGCGATCCAAGATGGACCGTGTCCGAAGGGACACCATGTACAAACCTCTGGAGAAGGGAGGGCGGAACGTACCCAACGCCTCCCTCATCCTGCTGGCCACCTTTGTGTCCAGCTGCATCAAGCTGTGCGTGGACCCCCAGTATGCAAACACCAAGTGTCACTACATACTGAGGTTCTACCTGTCCCCGGTGTTGCGAAGGATGGGCCTGGCCTCATTGCCGCGGAACGCTCCAAGTAGTTGGACCGTACCGTACCACCTGTCCTTCGTGGAAAAGTTTTTGAAGAAAAACACATTTGACCACAAGGCAATGAAGCAGTGGTCAGCACGTAATGTCCTCGAGGCCCTCAGGGAAAAGGAGACCGTGGAGGACGTTGGATGGTTCCCTGAGCAGACTGCCAGAGTCATCTGGCAGAACGCCTCATCACCAGAACTTTCAAACAAGCACCAAGACCTAGCTTGGCTGGTGGTGAGAAGGGCCCTCCCTGTCAGATTCTTCATGCACACCCGAAGGCTCTGCACCAATGCACGCTGCCCTCGGAGTGGCTGTGGGGGAAATGAGACGGTCACACACCTCCTTGTGGAATGTGCCTTTGCAAAGAAGGTCTGGAGAGAGATGCAGTGGTATTTGTCAAGGTTTATCCCAAACAGATCTGTGACACAGGACTCTGTGCTCTACGGACTGTTTCCAGGGACACACACCGAGACAAATATCAACTGCTGCTGGAAGGTCATCAACTCGGTAAAAGACGCTCTTTGGTCTGCCCGAAACTTGCTGATCTTCCAGTGCAAAGAATTGTCCTCGACCGAGTGTTGCAGACTGGCACATTCCAAGGTCCAGGACTACGTGCTGAGGGACGCACTCAAGCTTGGGGCAGCTGCCGCCAAGGCGCAATGGGGAAAGACCACAGTGTAAAGTCTTTCCAGCAAATGTACACCGAGGGGCGCGTAACAGTGTAAAGCCCCTCGGTCTGGGCAATCAACACTCCAATGTATAAAACAAACATGTCACTGTAAATATTTAAGAAGGAATTGTAATGTAAAGAGTGATATGTGTACGACAATATCAAAATTGAATGAAAGAAAGTCAAGGCAACATGTAACCCTGCCGAAAATGTACAGTCAAGACAATTTGAAATGTTTCTGAAATGCTCATGATAAATTTTTATGAATAAAGTATATTTTTTTGAAAAAAAAAAAAAAAAAAAATCTGTTCTTATCAGTTTAATATCTGATATGTCCTCAATCTGCGGACCGAATATTAAATTGATTTTTAGGACTCGGAGATGGTTCAGGGGCTTGCTCCTTCCGCTCCACGCATCAACCTGGTCTTGCAGTGCTTCCAGGAATGGTGCCCTCTCCCCGCTTTGGGGCGCAAAATGTATAAAAGCAGAAAATGCCGCAAAACCTGACTTCCCCTTTTCTCTCTTGTCCAGTTGTCTCATCCTGACCAATTTAAGGCCTTTCAGGCTCCAAAGCATTGCTAGTTTTTCTGCTGGCGGGAGCTTCGTGCACGAATGTTGCGAGCCGATGGACTCACGGACTTGTGGCAGCCAGGCTCCGTTTTCAGCTGATATGCCACACAGATTTCCTGCTGCTTTTTACAGGCCACTCACCTTCACACTCGGATGCCGACTTGCCTTCTCCTCACTTCAGTTACCACATCCCTTCATCCTGCACAACGGGGAAGTGTGGCGACAGACTGAACGGCATCCTCTTTGGATGTAGGTATACCTTCACGGCGTCTCTTTTCGTTCTCCTGACTCCACGACCAACACGCTAGGGTGGAGCTCAGGGAGACTAGACATTGCCCCCTGTTGGATACCGCCAGTACTTGCTGCTTGCACGGATTGTCCTTTGTTCGGCAAAGGTGGAGATTTCTTCGACTCCCTCCGTTGGGTGTCACTGGCCTTCACAGCGTCTCCATTTCATCTGGTGACGACAGGTGACGGCTTGCCAGACGATGTCTTCCTGTTGTGTTTTACTGGTTCTGCATGCTCAGACTCCACCGTGCTCGGCCAAGCTGGATGTCTCTTGACCAACAGTGAGCGTAGCCTGAAAGTTCCAAAGCACAGTCGAGCGCAGCAATAGCGCACAACAGTCCATCAATTGTATTTAAACAGTGCCCTCGAGTCAATTAAATGCATTTCAACAGTGCCCGATTGTGAATCAAATGCATTTAAACAGTGCCCGAAGTTAAATCAAATGCATTCAAACAATGCCCTACAGTAAACCAAACGTTTTTGAACAGTGCTTTCTAGTAAATCAAATGTATTTAAATAGTGCCCTACAGTAAATGAAATGCATTTAAACAGTGACACAGTAAATCAAATGTATTTAAACAGGCGCTGCAATAAATTAAATGCGTTTAAACAGTGCCCTACCGGAAACTAAATGCATTTAAAAAGTGCCATGAAGTAAATCAAATGCATTCAAACAGTGCCCGACAGTGAGCCAAATATATTAAATCGTGATTTATAGTCAATTAATTGCATTTAAACAGTGCCTGACAGTAAATCAAAAGTATTTAAATTTGCGCCTTGGAATAAATTAAATGCGTTTACACAGTGTCCGACACGAAATCAAACGCATTGAAACAATGCCCTCCAGTAAGTCAAGTGCATTTAAACAGTGCCCGGCAGCAAACTAAAGGCATTTAAACAGTGCCCTGCAGTAAATCAAATGCATTTAAACTGCCCGACAGTAAATCAAATGTATTTAAACAGTGCCCCAGAATACATCCAAAGTATTTAAACAGTGTACTGCAGTGAATAAAATATAATTCAATAGCGCACAACAGTCCATCAAATGTATTTAAACAGTGCCCCAGAATACATCCAAAGTATTTAAACAGTGTACTGCAGTAAATCAAATATAATTAAATAGCGCACAACAGTCCATCAAATGCATTTAAACATTGCCCTCGAGTCAATTAAATGCATTTAAACAGTGCCCTACAGTAAATCAAATGCATTTGAACAGTGGCCTAAAATAAATCAATTATATCTAAACGGTGCCAAATGTATTTAAACAGTTCTTTATAGTAAATTAAATGCATTTAAACAGTGCCGACAATAAATCAAATGTATTTAAACAGTGCCCCGACAGTCAATCAAATGCGTTTAAACACTGCGCAAGAGTAAAACAAATACTTTTAAACAGTGCACCACAGTAAATCAAATGCATTTAAACAGTGCCCTACAGTAAATCAAATGCATTTAAACAGTGTCCTACAGTAAATCAAATGCATTTAAACAGTGCCCAACAGTAAATCAAATGCATTTTGTTCCCTACAGTAAACTAATTGCATTTAAATAGTGCCCGATACTCAAATGCATTTAAACATTGCCCTCCTGTGAATCAAAAGCATTTAAACAGTGTTCTACGTTAAATCAAATGCATTTAAACAGTGCCCTACAGTAAACCAAATGCATTTAAACAGTGACATAGTAAATCAAATGTTTTTAAACAGGCGCTACAATAAATCAAATGCATTTAAACAGTATCCTACAGTGAACTAAATGCATTATTAAAATGCCCTGCAGTGAATCAAATGCATTCAAACAGTGCCCTACAGTATACGAAATGCTTTTAAACAGTTTCTGACAGTTATCTGAATGCATTTAAAGAGTGCCCAACACTCAAATGCATATAAGTAGTGCCCTACAGTAAATTAAATGAATGTAAACAGTGCCCTGTTGTAAACCAAATGCGTTTAAATAGTGCGGTGAAGTAAATGAAATGCATTTAAACTGTGCCCTACAATAAATCAAACGCATTTTAAC
The DNA here is from genome assembly GCF_047496885.1 of Scyliorhinus torazame. Lineage (NCBI taxonomy): Eukaryota > Metazoa > Chordata > Chondrichthyes > Carcharhiniformes > Scyliorhinidae > Scyliorhinus > Scyliorhinus torazame. The sequence continues at coordinate 31,396,957 of NC_092726.1, forward strand.
AGTGCCCATAGTAAATCAATGCATTTAAACAGTGCCCTACAGGAAATCAAATGCATTTATACAGTGCCCTACAGTAAACCAAATGCATTTAAACAGTGCCCTATAGTCAATCAAATGTATTTAAACAGTGCCCTACAGTCAAACGGACCTTATTTAAACAGAGCCTTACAGTAACACACCAATTAAAAGTGCCCTACTGTAATCGGACTTAAAATGTGCCCGATAATAAATCATGTTTTTAAACATTAAACATGTTTATGTAAAGCGAATTGCTTTGTAGACCTAAAAAACAACTTTCCCGAGGCCAGTATATGCCCTTCCAAAAACTGAACGGGATCCAGCCAAAATAATACTGTTCCATATTTCTATCCAGCATATTAATTCTGCTCCATTTTAATATGCAGCCATATTAAAACGGCTCCATATTAATACTGTTCCATATTAATACTCTTCCACATTAATACTGTTCCATATTAATACTGTTCCATATTCGTGCTGCTTCATTTTAAGACCGTTACAAATGAGTACTGTTCCCTATTAATGTCCAGCATATAAACATTGTTCCATATTAATATTCGCTCATATTATAACTTTTCCATATTAGTAGTGTTCCATATTAATACTGTTCTATATGATTACTGTTACATATTAATATCCAGCCATGTTAACGCTGTTCCATATTAGTACTGTTCCATATTAATATCTGGCCATTTTAATATCCGGCTATATTAACACTGTTCCATACTAATACAGTTCCATATTAACATCCAGCCACATTCCATATTAATAATAATTATCTTTGTCACAAGTAGTCTTACATTAACACAACAACGAAGTTACTGTGAAAAGCCCTTCGTCGCCACATTCTGGCGCCTGTTCGGGGACACAGAGGGAGAATTCAGAATGTCCAATTCACCTAACAAGCACGTCTTTCGGGCCTTGTGGGAGGAAACCGGAGCACCCGCAGGAAATGCACGCAGACACCGGGAGAACATGCAGGCTCCGCAAAGAGAGTGACCCAATCTAGGAATCAAATCTGGGACCCTGGAGCTGTGAAGATATGGTTCCATATTAATACTGTTCCATATTAGTACTGTTCCATATTAATATTCAGCCATATCAATACTATTCCATATTAATACGGTTCCAAGTTAATATGCAGCCATATTAATACTGCTCCATATGAATAATGTTCCATATTAATATCCAGCCACATTAATGCTGTTCCATACCAATATGGTTCCATATTAATATGCAGCCAGATTAATACGTTTTTGCTCAATGCCTGCTACCCCGCCCCCCACATGGAGGTTGGACATGGCCCGACTTGCCCAGAATGCTTTGTGCAAGAAAATATCACAGGCCACAGATGACTATATTATTAATAACTAGAATGGGGAAGTCCCGCCCTTCACGCTCTGGGAGGCCACGAAGGCTGAGATCAGGGGTGATATCATGGCCAAGAACGCACGTAGAGACAAGGTAGAGAGGGCGGCTAGGCGACAGTTGTGGACTCCATACTGGAGGTAGACAGGCGATACTCTGAGGGCCCGAACAAAGAACTCCTGGCGGAGAGGAAAAAGCTACAAATGGACTTTGATCTGCTCTCCACGAGGGAAGCATTGCAGCAACTCCGCCAGGTACGGGAGACCCTTTACGAACACGGAGATAAAGCCAGCCACTGCTGGTTCGCCAGCTGAGAAAGCAGGCAGCCACGGGGGTAATAGCTCAGATTAGAAGCAGCAGACCGAATCCAGTGACGGAGCCAAAAAATGTCTACGAGGCATTTGAGACCTTCTACCGGGGGCTATTCACCCTCAAGCCCTCAGCTTAGGGATGAAACAGTTCATCGATGGACGGGACACACCAGTTGTGAGACAGGCTGAAAATGGGACTGGAAGCACCAGTAAAACTGGGAGAAGGATAGCGCAGTGGTGAGCCCTCGTTCCTCATGGTCCCGCCCGCCCCACACATCCCTGTGACGATGGATGTGGCTGTCCTGCAACCCAGTTGTGTGTCGAAGCTGGGATTCGTCTTTCTGGAGCGCAGGAGGTTATGGGGAATTTAAACAAGTCTTCAACGTAATAAAGATTTTTTTTTAATGATAGAAATGGATAGATCCTCTGCCCCCAATTGCTCGACTGCATGAATCCCACCTTAGTTAGTGTCCTAATCCACCGGACTTTCCACAATACCATATCCAGCAATACTCAGGAAGAATAATTGTTTTCCTATCCAGCCGACTGTTCTATATTGAAGAAGCTGGTAAACTTTAGAAGGACAATTCTGCCTTCCTATCCACACTGCTGTTCACACATCAGTGCACTACGTCGAGATATACTTTGGACTGACTTTTCTGTGTCATTTTTGGCTCTATTGTTCATAAAAACAGATCAAGCTGAGCTGTACGAGATCTGCGTGTCGCCAGTGCACTCTGCTGAACACATCCAGATATAGTCTGGAGTAATATTTCGCTCTTCCGTTCTAACCTGGTGCTCCAACGGACACATGCACCTGCCCTGCAGCCGAACATGTATGTGTTTCATTTCCCAACCACTGTCCACACCCACTGACCCAAGCTGGACTTCAGAAGCCAATCTGCCTGTGCCATTCGCCTTGGATTGTTTCGAAATCCCACGTCAGGCTCGAATGCAGGTTACGATTCTTTATAGAATCATAGAATCCCGACAGAGCGGAAGGCGGGTCATTCGGCCCAACGAGTCTGCACCAGCCCTTAGAAAGAGCAACCTATTTAAGCCCACACCGCCACCCTATCCACATTCTCGCAACCCAAACAAACCTAAAGGGCAATTTAGCACGGCGAATCCACCTGACTTGCACATATTTGGACTGTGGGAGGAAAACAGAGAACCCAGAGGAAACCGTGTCAGAGAAAGTGCAAACTCCACATGGACAGACATCCGAGGCGGGAATTGAACCTGGGTTGCTGGCGCGCTGAGGCAAGCGTGTAAACTACTGTGACACCGGATTGCAGCCTCCTGGACTCTGCACTGCACAGATTCACCGTGTAGGACAATCTCTGGGGTCTCTGACAGCCTCTTTTTTGTTTTACAATGAAATACACAGTTCTTAAAATTTAGAGTAGTCGATTATTTTTCCAATTTATGGTGGCTAATCCACCTACCTCTCACATCTTTGAGTTGTGGGGTGAGACTCACGCAGAACCGGGGAGAATGTGCAAACTCCACGCGGCCAGTGACCCGGGGCCGGGGTCGCAATGTGGACTGGGAACTTCAGGAAATTAGGAGAGCAAAAACGGTACATGAAAGGATACAGGCAGGTAAAATGAACGAACGTCCTAAGTAATTTTACCAGCTCATTAAGGGTAAAAGGATAACTCGGGATATAGCCCGAAAACATGGGCTATCGCATCTCGGCCTTTTGGTTCAGATCAAGTGTAGTATCTGTTCTTATCAGTTTAATATCTGGAATGTCCCCTTCGGGGGACCGAATATTAAATTGATTTTTGGGACACGGAGATGGTTCAGGGGCTTTCTTGCTCCGCTCCAGGCATCAACCTGGTCTTGCAATGTTTCCAGGAATGGTGCCTTCACCCCGCTTTGGGCACAAATAGTGCAAAAGCAGAAAATGGCGCAAAACCTGGCTTCCCCTCTTCTGTCTTGTCCAGTTGTCTCATCCTGACCAATTAAAAAATTTTCAGGCTCCAGAGCATTGCTAGCTTTTCTGCTGGCGGGCGCTTCGCGCACTAATGTCGTGAGCCTATGGGCTCGCGGACTTGCGGCAGCCAGGCTCCGTTTTCAGCTGATATGCCAAACAGATTTCCTGCTGCTTTTTACAGGCCACTCACTCTCACCCTCGGATGCCTACTTGCCTTCACCTCACTTCAGTTACCACATCCCTTCATCCTGCACAACGGGGAAGTGTGGCGACAGACTGAACGGCATCCTGATTTGGATGTAGGTATACCTTCACGGCGTCTCTTTTTGTTCTCCTGACTCCACGACCAACACGCCAGGGCGGAGCTCAGGGAGACTAGACAATGCCCTCTGTTGGATTCCGCCAGTACTTGCTGCTTGCACGGATTGCCCTTTGTTCGGCAAAGGTGGAGATTTTTTCGACTCCCTCCGTTGGGTGTCACTGGGCCTTCACAGCGTCTCCATTTAATCTGGTGACGACAGGGGGCGGCTTGCCAGACGATGTCTTCCTGTTGTGTTTTACTGGTTCTGCATGCACAGACTCCACCGTGCTCGGCCAAGCTGGAGGTCTGTTGACCAACAGTGACCGTAGACTAAAAGTTCCAAAGCACAGTCGAGCGCAGCAAGGTGCTCCTGAATGTCGGTGGACGAGGAGGACAAGAGCCATAACCGGAAAATATTGGCTATCGCTTCTCGGCCTTTTGGCTGAGATCAAGTGTAGTCTCATTTGATCGAGGGAAGCTGAGGATTTCCATGTCGATCGTGGATAGGAGAACTCGGAGGGATTGAAGTCGTCAAAGAGGAAACGTTTGGAGCCCGGCTGCTATTGGTGGACCTGCATAGGCCTAACGCCGATACAGTTCAGACCCAACGTACGAGCTATGGATGCAGCTTCATCCCGACCACCAGGCTGGGGAGTGCGAAACACTGTCCGAGTCACAGTGAAGAAAACGGAATGAGAGTCACCTGTGGACAGGAAACATTTCGTGAAGAGGGTGCTGCTCGAGTGTTGAGGGTTTACAGCAACAGAGATCTTCTGCTTGCAGAACTTCCCCAACAACGTTTTTTTTGATGTCACCTTCAAGAGCGTCGCAGCGTGCATCAAATTCTTGATTGTCTTCAAGGAAAAAGGTAACCAGAGTCCCTTGTCGATCCTGACTGCGGATCCTCTGTTTACGCTACCGTCGCAGCGAAATCGGGTTGTTACACTGCACACGTACAACCCCCACGTCCCTGTGTCTCATGTGCCGACGTTCCTCGCCAGGTACGCTCAGCTGAAAAGGACAGCGTGCAAGTGAAAGACACCTTCGGCATCTGGACAAGTGAGCACCAGGTCAAGGTGACTCTATGAACAGACAGCAAATGAACCATCCTGCATCCCCCCTCCAGTTTCGCTATTGGAGCAAATCGTGGCTACCTCTACTACATGGGACAGCCACGAGTCTGCCACACCTGTGGCAAAACGGGGCATGTTGCAGCAAACTGCAGTGTGACCTTCTGCAAAACCTGCAGGCAGGAGTGACACATGACTAAGGAATGCAAGGAAGACAAGTCCTGCAACCTGTGTGAGGAGGCCGGCCATCTTTACAGGGCCTGCCCGAAACGCGGGGCGACATACGCTCAAATCATCAGCAGCGGAGTTAAAAAGGCGACCAGAGAGGAGGTGCATACACCCTCCACCGAAAAAGACACCACGGCTCAGAATGAGGAAAAGCAAGAGAAGGGCCCCCAACAAAAAGAGGAGGCCCCAGCACCTCCTGACAACCCAGCCCCAGCCCCATCTGATGAGGAACACTCAATGGAAGAGTAAGAGGATGGGACAAAGAATAAAGAGCCCTGGGAAACAGTGAACAGGGACAAACGAAAGAGAAAACAAAAAAACAAACTGAGGAACCCCCCGAGGGGTAGTGGCAAAAAGCGACACCTTTCAGCCGGCGCACTTAGCGCCGACACCTCATCCGATGAGGGAAAACAGGACAAGAATCGGCCTCAAATAAACAGACAAAGCACCAACGTGGAACGGGAGGCACAGACCCCCCCAGACCACCGACCGGGAAGAAAACAAGGTCACAGACCAACCCCCGATAGCAACGAGCAGCAACAACCCAGGTGAAGACCGGCCTGCAACCCCAACACCTACTGACTGCCACGAGGAACCCCAGGAATACACCCCCCCCCCCCCCAATGCATCTGCATCAAAACCACGGGGCCAGTACGGACCAGAACAGCTTCCTCAGCCCTGCAACTGTGCTAAAGTTTGCGAGCACGACCGGCATGCTGGGGAACATCGAACAGCTGGAACAGCCAACTGTATAGACTCTGGACTCTTGGAACTGGTAAATCTACCTTTTTATAATGGGTTTAAAAATTGCATCCATAAATGTGCGAAGCATCAAAGATACTTCGCGGTCTGTAGCCACACTCAACTATTTGGCAAATGCAAAAGCTGACCTACTGTTCCTGCAGGAGTGCGGAATTCCGCACCTCAGCAACTACAGGCGCTGGTCGAGCTGGTGGTCCCACGGACCATCCATCTGGTCAGGAGGAAACGACTGCCGCTCCTCCGGCCTGGGTATTCTGCTGCGGGGAGGCAACTTCACCATCTCTGACGTTAAGGAGGTGGTGGGCGGGCGCCTCCTCGTAGCAGACGTGAAATACAAAAACACCCCTCTCAGACTTATTAATGTGTACGCCCCGGCCGTAAAAAGTGAGCGGCTGGCAGTCCTTCAGCAACTCCCACTGCTGTTGGCCACCTCCAAGCCGGTCATCCTGGGTGGTGACTTCAACTGCATCATCGATGCGGCTGGACGATCCAGCAAAGCCGACAGCAAACTAGACGCTACGTCCAGACTCCTGATGGAAACGGTAAAAGACGCCAAGCTGCTCGACGTCTGCAGCAACCCTGCAGACGGCGCGCAGCGTAGATACACATGGTCACGGCCAGACGGGTCCGTCCGCTCCAGGATAGACTTCTTTTTTGTGTCCCGAGCTTTCACGGTCAGGTCCACCGACGTAACGCCGGTGTTCTTCTCTGACCACTGCCTCCTACTGGCCGACTGCCACCTGCAGGAAGACCAGGGGGTAGGCAGGGGGACATGGAAGCTAAATGTAAAACTGCTGACCCCTGAGAACATCGAGGAACTCAGGAGGGATTACAAAGGTTGGAGAACCGTGAAACCCCTCTTTGAGGCCCCACATCTCTGGTGGGAAGCAATCAAGGGGAATATCAAGAGGTTTTTCATCCTCAAGGGCGTTCAAAAGGTGAGAGAGAGACGAGGGGTCATGTCCAGGATCCAGAAAAGTATGCAAAATGTGCTCCAGCTGCAGTCGATGGGGGTAGATGTCAAGGAGGATCTCCAAGAGGTGAAGAGCCAGCAAGCCTCGGATGCCTCCAAGGTTATCTTCCGTTCCAGAGTCCGCTCCGTGGAGCAGGACGAAAAGTGCTCACGCTTCTTCTTCCAAAAGGTGCACAGAGAGACCTCTGTGATCAGCAGCCTGAAGGACGAAGATGGCTCTGAAAAGTCATCGCAGTCTGACATCCTGAGGATCAGCCAATCCTTTTATGCCGGACTGTATGACCTGAAGCCAACAGATAGCACTGTTTCCAAGACCTTCCTGTCGACTATCACGGATGTCATAGGCGACAGCGAGCTGGAAAACCTGGACAAACCACTAAATCTGGACGAGCTGACAAAGGCCGCCAAGTCCTTCGAGGCGAGTAAAACACCCGGAAGCGACGGCTTACCGGTTGAGTTGTATTCGGCTCTGTGGGACTGGATCGGCCCAGACCTGCTGGAAGTGTACGAGAGTATGCTTCTGGAAGGCAGCATGTCAGAGTCCATGAGGAAATGCATCAACACCCTCATCTACAAGCAGAAGGGGGAAAGGGAAGAAATTCGAAATTGGCGACCCATTTCACTGTTGAATGTGGACTACAAAATTCTAGCAAAGGTCATCGCAAATCGGGTCAGGTCTGCTCTGGAGTCGGTGATCCACCCTGACCAGACCTGTGCTGTACCCGGCAGAAAGATCTCTGATAGCCTCGCGCTACTCAGGTATACGATCGCCTACGTGCAGGACAGGGGGGTGGACACTTGCCTCATTAGCCTTGACCAGGAGAAGGCTTTTGACAGAACATCACACACCTACATGATGGATGTGCTCTCCAAAATGGGGTTTGGGGAGGGAATTCGCAATTGGATCAAACTGCTCTACACAAACATCTCTCTCGCAGTCTCAATCAATGGGTGGGAATCAGAAAAGTTCCAGATCAAATCTGGAGTCAGGCAGGGCTGCCCTCTCTCCTCTGCCCTTTTTGTGTGCTGCATAGAACCTTTTGCCGAGTCCATCAGGAGGGATCCGGGCATAAGAGGAGTGACGATCCCAGGCAGTGGAGGCATGCAAGTGAATGCCTCCCTGTACATGGACGACGTTGCCGTCTTCTGCTCGGATCCTGCGTCTGTGCGCAGGCTCTTGACCACCTGCGACCAGTTTGAACTGGCCTCGGGAGCCAAGGTAAACCGGGGCAAGAGCGAGGCCATGTTCTTTGGGAACTGGGCCGACCGCTCCTTTGTCCCCTTCACTGTCAGGTCAGATTACCTGAAGGTGCTGGGGATATGGTTCGGAGCTCCTGGGGCGTGCACCAAAAACTGGGAGGAGCGCATAGGAAAGGTAAGACAGAAACTGGGCTGGTGGGAGCAACGCTCCCTCTCCATTGCGGGCAAAACCCTGGTCATCAGGTGTGAGGTACTCTCGGTGCTACTGTACGTGGCGCAGGTCTGGCCCATAACCCGACCCTCCGCCACAGCAGTCACCCGGGCCATCTTCAAATTTATTTGGCGATCCAAGATGGACCGTGTCCGAAGGGCCACCATGTACAAACCTCTGGAGAAGGGAGGGCGGAACGTACCCAACGCCTCCCTCATCCTGTTGGCCACCTTTGTGTCCAGCTGCATCAAGCTGTGCGTGGACCCCCAGTATGCAAACACCAAGTGTCACTACATACTGGGGTTCTACCTGTCCCCGGTGTTACGATGGGCCTGGCCTCATTGCCGCGGAACGCTCCAAGTAGTTGGACCGTACCGTACCACATGTCCTTCGTGGAAAAGTTTTTGAAGAAAAACACCTTTGACCACAAGGCAATGAAGCAGTGGTCAGCACGTAATGTCCTCGAGGCCCTCAGGGAAAAGGAGACCGTGGAGGACGTTGGATGGTTCCCTGAGCAGACTGCCAGAGTCATCTGGCAGAATGCCTCATCACCAGAACTTTCAAACAAGCACCAAGTCCTAGCTTGGCTGGTGCTGAGAAAGGCCCTCCCTGTCAGATTCTTCATGCACACCCGAAGGCTCTGCACCAATGCACGCTGCCCTCGGAGTGGCTGTGGGGGAAATGAGACGGTCACACACCTCCTTGTGGAATGTGCCTTTGCAAAGAAGGTCTGGAGAGAGATGCAGTGGTATTTGTCAAGGTTTATCCCAAACAGATCAGTGACACAGGATTCTGTGCTCTACGGACTGTTTCCAGGGACACACACCGAGACAAATATCAACTGCTGCTGGAAGGTCATCAACTCGGTGAAAGACGCTCTTTGGTCTGCCCGAAACTTGCTGATCTTCCAGTGCAAAGAATTGTCCTCGACCGAGTGTTGCAGACTGGCACATTTCAATGTGCAGGACTACGTGCTGAGGGACGCACTCAAGCTTGGGGCAGCTGCCGCCAAGGCGCAATGGGGAAAGACCACTGTGTAAAGTCTTTCCAGCAAATGTACACCAAGGGGCGCGTCACAGTGTAAAGCCCCTCGGTCTGGGCAACCAACACTCCAATGTATAAAACAAACATGCCACTGTAAATATTTAAGAAGGAATTGCAATGTAAAGAGTGATATGTGTACGACAATATCAAAATTGAATGAAAGAAAGTCAAGGCAGCATGTAACCCTGCCGGAAATGTACAGTCAAGACAATTTGAAATGTTTCTGTAATGCTCATGATAAATTTTTATGAATAAAGTATATTTTTTTGGAAAAAAAAAATCTGTTCTTATCAGTTTAATATCTGATATGTCCTCAATCTGGGGACCGAATATTAAATTGATTTTTAGGACTCGGAGATGGTTCAGGGGCTTGCTCCTTCCGCTCCACGCATCAACCTGGTCTTGCAGTGCTTCCAGGAATGGTGCCTTCACCCCGCTTTGGGGCGAAAATGTATAAAAGCAGAAAATGCCGCAAAACCTGCCTACCCCTTTTCTCTGTTATCCAGTTGCCTCATCCTGACCAATTTAAGGCATTTCAAGCTCCAAAGCATTGCTAGCTTTTCTGCTGGCGGGAGCTTCGTGCACTAATGTTGCGAGCCGATGGACTCGAGGACTTTCGGCAGCCAGGGTCCGGTTTCAGCTGATATGCCGCTCAGATTTCCTGCTGCTTTTTACAGGCCACTCACCCTCACCCTCGGATGCCGACTTGCCTTCTCCTCACTTCAGTTACCACATCCCTTCATCCTGCACAACGGGGAAGTGCGGCGACAGACTGAACGGCATCCTGTTTGGATGTAGGTATACCTTCACGGCGTCTCTTTTCGTTCTCCTGACTCCACGACCAACACGCTATTGTGGAGCTCAGGGAGACTAGACATTGCCCCCTGTTGGATACCGCCAGTACTTGCTGCTTGCACGGATTGCCCTTTGTTCGGCAAAGCTGGAGATTACTTCGACTCCCTCCGTTGGGTGTCACTGGGCCTTCAGAGCGTCTCCATTTCATCTGGTGACGACAGGGGACGGCTTGCCAGAGGAAGTCTTCGTGTTGTGTTTTACTGGTTCTGCATGCACAGACTCCACCGTGCTCGGCCAAGCTGGAGGTTTCTTGACCAACAGTGAGCGTAGACTAAAAGTTCCAAAGCACAGTCGAGCGCAGCAAGGTGCACCTGAATGTCGGTGGACGAGGAGGACAAGAGCCATTGCCGGAAAATATGGGCTATCGCTACTCGGCCTTTTGGTTCAGATCAAGTGTAGTATCTGTTCTTATCAGTTTAATAGCTGATATGTCCTTAATCTGGGGACCGAATATTAAATTGATTTTTAGAACTCGGAGATGGTTCAGGGGCTTGCTCCTTCCGCTCCACGCATCAACCTGGTCTTGCAGTGCCTTCAGGAATGGTGCCCTCTACCCGCTTTGGGGCGCAAAATGTATAAAAGCAGAAAATGCTGCAAAACCTGGCTTACCCTTTTCTCTCTTGTCCAGTTGTCTCATCCTGACCAATTTAAGGCCTTTCAGGCTCCAAAGCATTGCTAGCTTTTCTGCTGGCGGGAGCTTCGTGCACGAATGTTGAGAGCCGATGGACTCGCGGACTTGCGGCAGCCAGGCTCCGTTTTCAGCTGATATGCCACACAGATTTCCTGCTGCTTTTTACAGGCCACTCACCTTCACACTCGGATGCCGACTTGCCTTCTCCTCACTTCAGTTACCACATCCCTTCATCCTGCACAACGGGGAAGTGTGGCGACAGACTGAACGGGATCCTCTTTGGATGTAGGTATACCTTCACGGCGTCACTTTTCGTTCTCCTGACTCCACGACCAACACGCTAGGGTGGAGCTCAGGGAGACTAGACATTGCCCCCTGTTGGATACCGCCAGTACTTGCTGCTTGCACGGATTGTCCTTTGTTCGGCAAAGGTGGAGATTTCTTCGACTCCCTCCGTTGGGTGTCACTGGCCTTCACAGCGTCTCCATTTCATCTGGTGACGACAGGTGACGGCTTGCCAGACGATGTCTTCCTGTTGTGTTTTACTGGTTCTGCATGCTCAGACTCCACCGTGCTCGGCCAAGCTGGATGTCTCTTGACCAACAGTGAGCGTAGACTAAAAGTTCCAAAGCACAGTCGAGCGCAGCAAGGTGCACCTGAATGTCGGTGGACGAGGAGGACAAGAGCCATTGCCGGAAAATATGGGCGATCGCTTCTCGGCCTTTTGGCTAAGATCAAGTGTAGTCTCATTTGATCGAGAGAAGCTGAAGATTTCCATGTCGATCGTGGATTGGACAACTCGGAGGGATCGAAGTCGGCAAAGAGGAAACGTTTGGAGCTTGGCTGCTATTGGTGGATCTACATGCTGGCCTAAACCTCGGGTTTAGGCCTAATGCCGATACAGTTTCACACCCAACGTACGAGCTATGGATGCAGCTGCATCCCGACCACCAGGCTGGGGAGTGCGAAACACTGTCCGAGTCACAGCAAAGAAAACGGAGGGAGAGTCACCTTTGGACCGGAAACACTTCGTGAAGAGGGTGCTGCTCGAGTGTTGTGGGTTTAAAGCAACAGAGATCTTCTGCTTGCAAAACTTCCCCAAGAATGGTTTCTTTGATGTCACCTTCAAGAGCGTTGCAGCGTGCATCAAATTCTTGAACGTCTTCAAGGAAAAAGGTAACCAGAGTCCCCTGTCGATCCTGACTGCGGAACCTCTGTTTACGCTACCGTCGCAGCGAAATCGGGTTGTTACACTGCACACGTACAACCCCCACGTCCCTGTGTCTGATGTGCTCACGTTCCTCGCCAGGTACGCTCAGCTGAAAAGTGACAGCGTGCAAGTGAAAGACACCTTCGGCATCTGGACAAGTGAGCACCAGGTCAAGGTGACCCTAAGAATGGACAGCAACGGAGCCATTCTGCATCCCCCCTCCAATTTCGCTATTGGAGTAAATCGTGGCTACCTCTACTACGTGGGACAGCCACGAGTATGCCACACCTGTGGCAAAACGGGGCATGTTGCCGCAAACTGCAGTGTGACCTTCTGCAAGAACTGCAGGCAGGAGGGACACATGACTAAGGACTGCAAGGAAGACAAGTGCTGCAACCTGTGTGGGGAGGCCGGCCATCTTTACAGGGCCTGCCCGAAACGCGGGGCGACATATGCACAGATCATCAGCAGCGGAGTCAAAAAGGCGACCAGAGAGGAGGAGCATACACCCTCCACCGAAAAAGACACCACGGTTCAGAATGAGGAAAAGCAACAGAAGGGCCCCCAACAAAAAGAGGAGGCCCCAGCACCTCCTGACAACCCAACCCCAGCCCCATCTGATGAGGAACACTCAATGGAAGAGGAAGAGGATGGGACAAAGAATAAAGAGCCCTGGGAAACCGTGAACAGGGACAAACGAAAGAGAAAACAAAAAAACAAACTGAAGAACCCCCTGAGGGGTAGTGGCAAAAAGCGACACCTCTCAGCCGGCGCACTTAGTGCCGACACCTCATCCGATGAGGGAAAACAGGACAAGAATCGGCCTCAGATAAAGAGGCAAAGCACCAACGTGGAACGGAAGGCACAGACCCCCCAGACCACCGACCGGGAAGAAAACAAGGTCACAGACCAACCCCCGATAGTAACGAGCAGCAACAACCCAGGTGAAGACCGGCCTGCAACCCCAACACCTACTGACTGCCACGACGAACCCCAGGGCTACACCCCCCCCCCATTGCATCTGCATCAAAATCACTGGGCCAGTACGGACCAGAACAGTTTTCTCAGCCCTGCAACTGTGCTAAAGTTTGCGAGCACCACCGGCATGCTGGGGAACATTCAACAGCTGGAACAGCCAACTGTATAGACTCTGGGCTCTTGGAACTGGTAAATCTATCTTTTTATAATGGGTTTAAAAATTGCATCCATAAATGTGCGAAGCATCAAAGATACTTCGCGGTGTGTAGCCACACTCAACTATTTGGTAAATGTAAAAGCTGACCTACTGTTCCTGCAGGAGTGCGGAATTCCGCACCTCAGCAACTACAGGCGCTGGTCGAGCTGGTGGTCCCACGGGCCATCCATCTGGTCAGGAGGAAACGACTGCCGCTCCTCCGGCCTGGGTATTCTGCTGCGGGGAGGAAACTTCACCATCTCCGACGTTAAGGGGGTGGTGGGCGGGAGCCTCCTCGTAGCAGACGTGAAATACAAAAACACCCCTCTCTGACTTATTAATGTGTACGCCCCGGCCGTAAAAGGTGAGCGGCTGGCAGTTCTTCAGCAACTCCCAATGCTGTTGGCCACCTCCAAGCCGGTCATCCTGGGTGGTGACTTCAACTGCATCATCGATGCGGCTGGACGATCCAGCAAAGCCGACAGCAAACTAGACGCCACGTCCAGACTCCTGATGGAAACGGTAAAAGACGCCAAGCTGCTCGACGTCTGCAGCAACCCTGCAGACGGCGCGCAGCGTAGATACACATGGTCACGGCCAGACGGGTCCGTCCGCTCCAGGATAGACTTCTTTTTTGTGTCCCGAGCTTTCACGGTCAGGTCCACCGACGTAACGCCGGTGTTCTTCTCTGACCACTGCCTCCTACTGGCCGACTGCCACCTGCAGGAAGACCAGGGGGTAGGCAGGGGGACGTGGAAGCTAAATGTAAAACTGCTGACCCCTGAGAACATCGAGGAACTCAGGAGGGATTACAAAGGTTGGAGAACCGTGAAACACCTCTTTGAGGCCCCACATCTCTGGTGGGAAGCAATCAAGGGGAATATCAAGAGGTTTTTCATCCTCAAGGGCGTTCAAAAGGTGAGAGAGAGACGAGGGGTCATGTCCAGGCTCCAGAAAAGTATGCAAAACTTGCTCCAGCTGCAGTCGATGGGGGTGGATGTCAAGGAGGATCTCCAAGAGGTGAAGAGCCAGCAAGCCTCGCTCTACACCTCGGAGGCCTCCAAGGTTATCTTCCGTTCCAGAGTCCGCTCCGTGGAGCAGGACGAAAAGTGCTCACGCTTCTTCTTCCAAAAGGTGCACAGAGAGACCTCTGTGATCAGCAGCCTGAAGGAAGAAGATGGCTCTGAAAAGTCATCGCAGTCTGACATCCTGAGGATCAGCCAATCCTTTTATGCCGGACTGTATGACCTGAAGCCAACAGATAGCACTGTTTCCCAGACCTTCCTGTCGACTATCACGGAGGTCATAGGCGACAGCGAGCTGGAAAACCTGGACAAACCACTAACTCTGGACGAGCTGACAAAGGCCGCCAAGTCCTTCGAGACGAGTAAAACTCCCGGAAGCGACGGCTTACCGGTTGAGTTGTATTCGGCTCTGTGGGACTGGATGGGCCCAGACCTGCTGGAAGTGTACGAGTGTATGCTTCTGGAAGGCAGCATGTCAGAGTCCATGAGGAAAGGCATCATCACCCTCATCTACAAACAGAAGGGGGAAAGGGAAGAAATTCGAAATTGGCGACCCATTTCACTGTTGAATGTGGACTACAAAATTCTAGCAAAGGTCATCGCCAATCGGGTCAGGTCTGCTCTGGAGTCGGTGATCCACCCTGACCAGACCTGTGCTGTACCCGGCAGGAAGATCTCTGATAGCCTCGCGCTACTCAGGGATACGATCGCCTACGTGCAGGACAGGGGGGTGGACACTTGCCTCATCAGCCTTGACCAGGAGAAGGCTTTTGACAGAATATCGCACACCTACATGATGGATGTGCTCTCCAAAATGGGGTTTGGGGAGGGAATTCGCAATTGGATCAAACTGCTCTACACAAACATCTATAGCGCAGTCTCAATCAATGGGTGGGAATCAGAAAAGTTCCAGATCAGATCTGGAGTCAGGCAGGGCTGCCCTCTCTCCTCTGCCCTTTTTGTGTGCTGCATAGAACCTTTTGCCGAGTCCATCAGGAGGGATCCGGGTATAAGAGGAGTGGCGATCCCAGGCAGTGGAGGCATGCAAGTCAAGGCCTCCCTGTACATGGACGACGTTGCCGTCTTCTGCTCGGATCCTGCGTCTGTACGCAGGCTCTTGACCACCTGCGACCAGTTTGAACTGGCCTCTGGAGCCAAGGTAAACCGGGGCAAGAGCGAGGCCATGTTCTTTGGGAACTGGGCCGACCGGTCCTTTGTCCCCTTCACTGTCAGGTCAGATTACCTGAAGGTGCTGGGGATATGGTTCGGAGCTGCTGGGGCGTGCACCAAAAACTGGGAGGAGCGCATAGGAAAGGTAAGACAGAAACTGGGCTGGTGGGAGCAACGCTCCCTCTCCATTGCGGGCAAAACCCTGGTCATCAGGTGTGAGGTACTCTCGGTGTTACTGTACGTGGCGCAGGTCTGGCCCATAACCCGACCCTACGCCACAGCAGTCACCCGGGCCATCTTCAAATTTATCTGGCGATCCAAGATGGACCGTGTACGAAGGGACACCATGTACAAACCTCTGGAGAAGGGAGGGCGGAACGTACCCAACGCCTCCCTCATCCTGTTGGCCACCTTTGTGTCCAGCTGCATCAAGCTGTGCGTGGACCCCCAGTATGCAAACACCAAGTGTCACTACATACTGAAGTTCTACCTGTCCCCGGTGTTGCGAAGGATGGGCCTGGCCTCATTGCCGCGGAACGCTCCAAGTAGTTGGACCGTACCGTACCACCTGTCCTTTGTGGAAAAGTTTTTGAAGGAAAACACCTTTGACCACAAGGCAATGAAGCAGTGGTCAGCACGTAATGTCCTCGAGGCCCTCAGGGAAAAAGAGACCGTGGAGGACGTTGGATGGTTCCCTGAGCAGACTGCCAGAGTCAT
This sequence comes from Scyliorhinus torazame, assembly GCF_047496885.1. Classification (NCBI taxonomy): domain Eukaryota; kingdom Metazoa; phylum Chordata; class Chondrichthyes; order Carcharhiniformes; family Scyliorhinidae; genus Scyliorhinus; species Scyliorhinus torazame. The sequence goes on from NC_092726.1 coordinate 31,413,167, forward strand.
CTGGCAGAACGCCTCATCACCAGAACTTTCAAACAAGCACCAAGACCTAGCTTGGCTGGTGGTGAGAAGGGCCCTCCCTGTCAGATTCTTCATGCACACCCGAAGGCTCTGCACCAATGCACGCTGCCCTCGGAGTGGCTGTGGGGGAAATGAGACGGTCACACACCTCCTTGTGGAATGTGCCTTTGCAAAGAAGGTCTGGAGAGAGATGCAGTGGTATTTGTCAAGGTTTATCCCAAACAGATCTGTGACACAGGACTCTGTGCTCTACGGACTGTTTCCAGGGACACACACCGAGACAAATATCAACTGCTGCTGGAAGGTCATCAACTCGGTAAAAGACGCTCTTTGGTCTGCCCGAAACTTGCTGATCTTCCAGTGCAAAGAATTGTCCTCGACCGAGTGTTGCAGACTGGCACATTCCAAGGTCCAGGACTACGTGCTGAGGGACGCACTCAAGCTTGGGGCAGCTGCCGCCAAGGCGCAATGGGGAAAGACCACTGTGTAAAGTCTTTCCAGCAAATGTACACCGAGGGGCGGGTAACAGTGTAAAGCCCCTCGGTCTGGGCAACCAACACGCCCATGTATAAAACAAACATGCCACTGTAAATATTTAGGAAAGAATTGTAATGTAAAGAGTGATATGTGTACGACAATATCAAAATTGAATGGAAGAAAGTCAAGGCAACATGTAACCCTGCCGGAAATGTACAGTCAAGACAATTTGAAATGTTTCTGTAATGCTCATGATAAATTTTTATGAATAAAGTATATTTTTTTGAAAAAAAAAAAAAAATCTGTTCTTATCAGTTTAATATCTGATATGTCCTCAATCTGGGGACCGAATATTAAATTGATTTTTAGGACTCGGAGATGGTTCAGGGGCTTGCTCCTTCCGCTCCACGCATCAACCCGGTCTTGCAGTGCTTCCAGGAATGGTGCCCTCTCCCCGCTTTGGGGCGCAAAATGTATAAAAGCAGAAAATGCCGCAAAACCTGGCTTCCCCTTTTCTCTCTTGTCCAGTTGTCTCATCCTGACCAATTTAAGGCCTTTCAGGCTCCAAAGCATTGCTAGCTTTTCTGCTGGCGGGAGCTTCGTGCACGAATGTTGCGAGCCGATGGACTCGCGGACTTGCGGCAGCCAGGCTCCGTTTTCAGCTGATATGCCACTCAGATTTCCTGCTGCTTTTTACAGGCCACTCACCTTCACACTCGGATGCCGACTTGCCTACTCCTCACTTCAGTTACCACATCCCTTCATCCTGCACAACGGGGAAGTGTGGCGACAGACTGAACGGCATCCTGTTTGGATGTAGGTATACCTTCACGGCGTCTCTTTTAGTTCTCCTGACTCCACGACCAACACGCCAGGGTGGAGCTCAGGGAGACTAGACATTGCCCTCTGTTGGATTCCGCCAGTAGTTGCTGTTTGCACGGATTGCCCTTTGTTCGGCAAAGGTGGAGATGACTTCGACTCCCTCCGTTGGGTGTCACTGGCCTTCACCGCGTCTCCATTTCATCTGGTGACGACAGGTGACGGCTTGCCAGTCGATGTCTTCCTGTTGTGTTTCACTTGTTCTGCATGCTCAGACTCCACCGTGCTCGGCCAAGCTGGATGTCTCTTGACCAACAGTGAGCGTAGACTAAAAGTTCCAAAGCACAGTCGAGCGCAGCAAGGTGCACATGAATGTCGGTGGACGAGGAGGACAAGAGCCATTGCCGGAAAATATGGGCTATCGCTTCTCGGCCTTTTGGCTCAGATCAAGTGTAGTATCTGTTCTTATCAGTTTAATATCTGATATGTCCTCAATCTGGGGACCGAATATTAAATTGATTTTTAGGACTCGGAGATGGTTCAGGGGCTTACTCCTTCCGCTCCACGCATCAACCTGGTCTTGCAGTGCTTCCAGGAATGGTGCTCTCTCCCCGCTTTGGGGCGCAAAATGTATAAAAGCAGAAAATGCCGCAAAACCTGGCTTCCCCTTTTCTCTCTTGTCCAGTTGTCTCATCCTGACCAATTTAAGGCCTTTCAGGCTCCAAAGCATTGCTAGCTTTTCTGCTGGCGGGAGCTTCGTGCACGAATGTTGCGAGCCGATGGACTCGTGGACTTGCGGCAGCCAGGCTCCGTTTTCAGCTGATATGCCACTCAGATTTCCTGCTGCTTTTTACAGGCCACTCACCTTCACACTCGGATGCCGACTTGCCTACTCCTCACTTCAGTTACCACATCCCTTCATCCTGCACAACGGGGAAGTGTGGCGACAGACTGAACGGCATCCTGTTTGGATGTAGGTATACCTTCACGGCGTCTCTTTTAGTTCTCCTGACTCCACGACCAACACGCCAGGGTGGAGCTCAGGGAGACTAGACATTGCCCTCTGTTGGATTCCGTTAGTAGTTGCTGTTTGCACGGATTGCCCTTTGTTCGGCAAAGGAGGAGATGACTTCGACTCCCTCTGTTGGGTGTCACTGGGCCTTCACAGCGTCTCCATTTCATCTGGTGACGACAGGGGACGGCTTGCCAGATGATGTCTTCGTGTTGTGTTTTACTGGTTCTGCATGCACAGACTCCACCGTGCTCGGCCATGCTGGAGGTTTCTTGACCAACAGTGAGCGTAGACTAAAAGTTCCAAAGCACAGTCGAGCGCAGCAAGGTGCACCTGAATGTCGGTGGAAGAGGAGGACAAGAGCCATTGCCGGAAAATATGGGCTATCGTTTCTCGGCCTTTTGGCTCAGATCAAGTGTAGTATCTGTTCATATCAGTTTAATATCTGATATGTCCTCAATCTGGGGACCGAATATTAAATTGATTTTTAGGACTCGGAGATGGTTCAGGGGCTTGCTCCTTCCGCTCCACGCGTCAACCTGGTCTTGCAGTGCTTCCAGGAATGATGCCCTCTCCCCGCTTTGGGGCGCAAAATGTATAAAAGCAGAAAATGCCGCAAAACCTGGATTCCCCTTTTCTCTCTTGTCCAGTTGTCTCATCCTGACCAATTTAAGGCCTTTCAGGCTCCAAAGCATTGCTAGCTTTTCTGTTGGCGGGAGCTTCGTGCACGAATGTTGTGAGCCGATGGACTCGCGGATTTGCGGCAGCCAGGCTCCGTTTTCAGCTGATATGCCACACAGATTTCCTGCTGCTCTTTACAGGCCACTCACCTTCACACTCGGATGCCGACTTGCCTTCTCCTCACTTCAGTTACCACATCCCTTCATCCTGCACAACGGGGAAGTGTGGCGACAGACTGAACGGCATTCTCGTTGGATGTAGGTATGCCTTCACGGCGTCTCTTTTCGTTCTCCTGACTCCACGACCAACACGCTAGGGTGGAGCTCAGGGAGACTAGATATTGCCCCCTGTTGGATACCGCCAGTACTTGCTGCTTGCACGGATTGTCCTTTGTTCGGCAAAGGTGGAGATTTCTTCGACTCTCTCCGTTGGGTGTCACTGGCCTTCACAGCGTCTCCATTTCATCTGGTGACGACAGGTGACGGCTTGCCAGACGATGTCTTCCTGTTGTGTTTTACTGGTTCTGCATGCTCAGACTCCACCGTGCTCGGCCAAGCTGGATGTCTCTTGACCAACAGTGAGCGTAGACTAAAAGTTCCAAAGCACAGTCGAGCGCAGCAAGGTGCACCTGAATGTCGGTGGACGAGGAGGACAAGAGCCATTGCCGGAAAATATGGGCTATCGCTTCTCGGCCTTTTGGCTCAGATCAAGTGTAGTATCTGTTCTTATCAGTTTAATATCTGATATGTCCTCAATCTGGGGACCGAATATTAAATTGATTTTTAGGACTCGGAGATGGTTCAGGGGCTTGCTCCTTCCGCTCCACGCGTCAACCTGGTCTTGCAGTGCTTCCAGGAATGATGCCCTCTCCCCGCTTTGGGGCGCAAAATGTATAAAAGCAGAAAATGCCGCAAAACCTGGCTTCCCCTTTTCTCTCTTGTCCAGTTGTCTCATCCTGACCAATTTAAGGCCTTTCAGGCTCCAAAGCATTGCTAGCTTTTCTGTTGGCGGGAGCTTCGTGCACGAATGTTGTGAGCCGATGGACTCGCGGATTTGCGGCAGCCAGGCTCCGTTTTCAGCTGATATGCCACACAGATTTCCTGCTGCTCTTTACAGGCCACTCACCTTCACACTCGGATGCCGACTTGCCTTCTCCTCACTTCAGTTACCACATCCCTTCATCCTGCACAACGGGGAAGTGTGGCGACAGACTGAACGGCATTCTCTTTGGATGTAGGTATACCTTCACGGCGTCTCTTTTAGTTCTCCTGACTCCACGACCAACACGCCAGGGTGGAGCTCAGGGAGACTAGACATTGCCCTCTGTTGGATTCCGCCAGTAGTTGCTGTTTGCACGGATTGCCCTTTGTTCGGCAAAGGTGGAGATGACTTCGACTCCCTCTGTTGGGTGTCACTGGGCCTTCACAGCGTCTCCATTTCATCTGGTGACGACAGGGGACGGCTTGCCAGATGATGTCTTCGTGTTGTGTTTTACTGGTTCTGCATGCACAGACTCCACCGTGCTCGGCCAAGCTGGAGGTTTCTTGACCAACAGTGAGCGTAGACTAAAAGTTCCAAAGCACAGTCGAGCGCAGCAAGGTGCACCTGAATGTCGGTGGAAGAGGAGGACAAGAGCCATTGCCGGAAAATATGGGCTATCGTTTCTCGGCCTTTTGGCTCAGATCAAGTGTAGTATCTGTTCATATCAATTTAATATCTGATATGTCCTCAATCTGGGGACCGAATACTAAATTGATTTTTAGGACTCGGAGATGGTTCAGGGATTTGCTCCTTCCGCTCCACGCGTCAACCTGGTCTTGCAGTGCTTCCAGGAATGGTGCCCTCTCCCCGCTTTGGGGCGCAAAATGTATAAAAGCAGAAAATGCCGCAAAACCTGGCTTCCCCTTTTCTCTCTTGTCCAGTTGTCTCATCCTGACCAATTTAAGGCCTTTCAGGCTCCAAAGCATTGCTAGCTTTTCTGCTGGCGGGAGCTTCGTGCACGAATGTTGCGAGCCGATGGACTCGCGGACTTGCGGCAGCCAGGCTCCGTTTTCAGCTGATATGCCACTCAGATTTCCTGCTGCTTTTTACAGGCCACTCACCTTCACACTCGGATGCCGACTTGCCTACTCCTCACTTCAGTTACCACATCCCTTCATCCTGCACAACGGGGAAGTGTGGCGACAGACTGAACGGCATCCTGTTTGGATGTAGGTATACCTTCACGGCGTCTCTTTTAGTTCTCCTGACTCCACGACCAACACGCCAGGGTGGAGCTCAGGGAGACTAGACATTGCCCTCTGTTGGATTCCGCCAGTAGTTGCTGTTTGCACGGATTGCCCTTTGTTCGGCAAAGGTGGAGATGACTTCGACTCCCTCCGTTGGGTGTCACTGGCCTTCACCGCGTCTCCATTTCATCTGGTGACGACAGGTGACGGCTTGCCAGTCGATGTCTTCCTGTTGTGTTTTACTGGTTCTGCATGCTCAGACTCCACCGTGCTCGGCCAAGCTGGATGTCTCTTGACCAACAGTGAGCGTAGACTAAAAGTTGCAAAGCACAGTCGAGCGCAGCAAGGTGCACCTGAATGTCGGTGGACGAGGAGGACAAGAGCCATTGCCGGAAAATATGGGCTATCGCTTCTCGGCCTTTTGGCTCAGATCAAGTGTAGTATCTGTTCTTATCAGTTTAATATCTGATATGTCCTCAATCTGGGGACCGAATATTAAATTGATTTTTAGGACTCGGAGATGGTTCAGGGGCTTGCTCCTTCCGCTCCACGCATCAACCCGGTCTTGCAGTGCTTCCAGGAATGGTGCCCTCTCCCCGCTTTGGGGCGCAAAATGTATAAAAGCAGAAAATGCCGCAAAACCTGGCTTCCCCTTTTCTCTCTTGTCCAGTTGTCTCATCCTGACCAATTTACGGCTTTTCAGGCTCCAAAGCATTGCTAGTTTTTCTGCTGGCGGGAGCTTCGTGCACGAATGTTGCGAGCCGATGGACTCGCGGACTTGCGGCAGCCAGGCTCCGTTTTCAGCTGATATGCCACACAGATTTCCTGCTGCTTTTTACAGGCCACTCACCTTCACACTCGGATGCCGACTTGCCTTCTCCTCACTTCAGTTACCACATCCCTTCATCCTACACAACGGGGAAGTGTGGCGACAGACTGAACGGCATTCTCTTTGGATGTAGGTATACCTTCACGGCGTCTCTTTTCGTTCTCCTGACTCCACGACCAACACGCTAGGGTGGAGCTCAGGGAGACTAGACATTGCCCCCTGTTGGATACCGCCAGTACTTGCTGCTTGCACGGATTGTCCTTTGTTCGGCAAAGGTGGAGATTTCTTCGACTCTCTCCGTTGGGTGTCACTGGCCTTCACAGCGTCTCCATTTCATCTGGTGACGACAGGTGACGGCTTGCCAGACGATGTCTTCCTGTTGTGTTTCACTTGTTCTGCATGCTCAGACTCCACCGTGCTCGGCCAAGCTGGATGTCTCTTGACCAACAGTGAGCGTAGACTAAAAGTTCCAAAGCACAGTCGAGCGCAGCAAGGTGCACATGAATGTCGGTGGACGAGGAGGACAAGAGCCATTGCCGGAAAATATGGGCTATCGCTTCTCGGCCTTTTGGCTCAGATCAAGTGTAGTATCTGTTCTTATCAGTTTAATATCTGATATGTCCTCAATCTGGGGACCGAATATTAAATTGATTTTTAGGACTCGGAGATGGTTCAGGGGCTTGCTCCTTCCGCTCCACGCATCAACCTGGTCTTGCAGTGCTTCCAGGAATGGTGCTCTCTCCCCGCTTTGGGGCGCAAAATGTATAAAAGCAGAAAATGCCGCAAAACCTGGCTTCCCCTTTTCTCTCTTGTCCAGTTGTCTCATCCTGACCAATTTAAGGCCTTTCAGGCTCCAAAGCATTGCTAGCTTTTCTGCTGGCGGGAGCTTCGTGCACGAATGTTGCGAGCCGATGGACTCGCGGACTTGCGGCAGCCAGGCTCCGTTTTCAGCTGATATGCCACTCAGATTTCCTGCTGGTTTTTACAGGCCACTCACCTTCACACTCGGATGCCGACTTGCCTACTCCTCACTTCAGTTACCACATCCCTTCATCCTGCACAACGGGGAAGTGTGGCGACAGACTGAACGGCATCCTGTTTGGATGTAGGTATACCTTCACGGCGTCTCTTTTAGTTCTCCTGACTCCACGACCAACACGCCAGGGTGGAGCTCAGGGAGACTAGACATTGCCCTCTGTTGGATTCCGTTAGTAGTTGCTGTTTGCACGGATTGCCCTTTGTTCGGCAAAGGAGGAGATGACTTCGACTCCCTCTGTTGGGTGTCACTGGGCCTTCACAGCGACTCCATTTCATCTGGTGACGACAGGGGACGGCTTGCCAGATGATGTCTTCGTGTTGTGTTTTACTGGTTCTGCATGCACAGACTCCACCGTGCTCGGCCAAGCTGGAGGTTTCTTGACCAACAGTGAGCGTAGACTAAAAGTTCCAAAGCACAGTCGAGCGCAGCAAGGTGCACCTGAATGTCGGTGGAAGAGGAGGACAAGAGCCATTGCCGGAAAATATGGGCTATCGTTTCTCGGCCTTTTGGCTCAGATCAAGTGTAGTATCTGTTCATATCAGTTTAATATCTGATATGTCCTCAATCTGGGGACCGAATATTAAATTGATTTTTAGGACTCGGAGATGGTTCAGGGGCTTGCTCCTTCCGCTCCACGCGTCAACCTGGTCTTGCAGTGCTTCCAGGAATGATGCCCTCTCCCCGCTTTGGGGCGCAAAATGTATAAAAGCAGAAAATGCCGCAAAACCTGGCTTCCCCTTTTCTCTCTTGTCCAGTTGTCTCATCCTGACCAATTTAAGGCCTTTCAGGCTCCAAAGCATTGCTAGCTTTTCTGTTGGCGGGAGCTTCGTGCACGAATGTTGTGAGCCGATGGACTCGCGGATTTGCGGCAGCCAGGCTCCGTTTTCAGCTGATATGCCACACAGATTTCCTGCTGCTCTTTACAGGCCACTCACCTTCACACTCGGATGCCGACTTGCCTTCTCCTCACTTCAGTTACCACATCCCTTCATCCTGCACAACGGGGAAGTGTGGCGACAGACTGAACGGCATTCTCGTTGGATGTAGGTATGCCTTCACGGCGTCTCTTTTCGTTCTCCTGACTCCACGACCAACACGCTAGGGTGGAGCTCAGGGAGACTAGACATTGCCCCCTGTTGGATACCGCCAGTACTTGCTGCTTGCACGGATTGTCCTTTGTTCGGCAAAGGTGGAGATTTCTTCGACTCTCTCCGTTGGGTGTCACTGGCCTTCACAGCGTCTCCATTTCATCTGGTGACGACAGGTGACGGCTTGCCAGACGATGTCTTCCTGTTGTGTTTTACTGGTTCTGCATGCTCAGACTCCACCGTGCTCGGCCAAGCTGGATGTCTCTTGACCAACAGTGAGCGTAGACTAAAAGTTCCAAAGCACAGTCGAGCGCAGCAAGGTGCACCTGAATGTCGGTGGACGAGGAGGACAAGAGCCATTGCCGGAAAATATGGGCTATCGCTTCTCGGCCTTTTGGCTCAGATCAAGTGTAGTATCTGTTCTTATCAGTTTAATATCTGATATGTCCTCAATCTGGGGACCGAATATTAAATTGATTTTTAGGACTCGGAGATGGTTCAGGGGCTTGCTCCTTCCGCTCCACGCGTCAACCTGGTCTTGCAGTGCTTCCAGGAATGATGCCCTCTCCCCGCTTTGGGGCGCAAAATGTATAAAAGCAGAAAATGCCGCAAAACCTGGCTTCCCCTTTTCTCTCTTGTCCAGTTGTCTCATCCTGACCAATTTAAGGCCTTTCAGGCTCCAAAGCATTGCTAGCTTTTCTGTTGGCGGGAGCTTCGTGCACGAATGTTGTGAGCCGATGGACTCGCGGATTTGCGGCAGCCAGGCTCCGTTTTCAGCTGATATGCCACACAGATTTCCTGCTGCTCTTTACAGGCCACTCACCTTCACACTCGGATGCCGACTTGCCTTCTCCTCACTTCAGTTACCACATCCCTTCATCCTGCACAACGGGGAAGTGTGGCGACAGACTGAACGGCATTCTCTTTGGATGTAGGTATACCTTCACGGCGTCTCTTTTAGTTCTCCTGACTCCACGACCAACACGCCAGGGTGGAGCTCAGGGAGACTAGACATTGCCCTCTGTTGGATTCCGCCAGTAGTTGCTGTTTGCACGGATTGCCCTTTGTTCGGCAAAGGTGGAGATGACTTCGACTCCCTCTGTTGGGTGTCACTGGGCCTTCACAGCGTCTCCATTTCATCTGGTGACGACAGGGGACGGCTTGCCAGATGATGTCTTCGTGTTGTGTTTTACTGGTTCTGCATGCACAGACTCCACCGTGCTCGGCCAAGCTGGAGGTTTCTTGACCAACAGTGAGCGTAGACTAAAAGTTCCAAAGCACAGTCGAGCGCAGCAAGGTGCACCTGAATGTCGGTGGAAGAGGAGGACAAGAGCCATTTCCGGAAAATATGGGCTATCGTTTCTCGGCCTTTTGGCTCAGATCAAGTGTAGTATCTGTTCATATCAGTTTAATATCTGATATGTCCTCAATCTGGGGACCGAATACTAAATTGATTTTTAGGACTCGGAGATGGTTCAGGGATTTGCTCCTTCCGCTCCACGCGTTAACCTGGTCTTGCAGTGCTTCCAGGAATGATGCCCTCTCCCCGCTTTGGGGCGCAAAATGTATAAAAGCAGAAAATGCCGCAAAACCTGGCTTCCCCTTTTCTCTCTTGTCCAGTTGTCTCATCCTGACCAATTTAAGGCCTTTCAGGCTCCAAAGCATTGCTAGCTTTTCTGTTGGCGGGAGCTTCGTGCACGAATGTTGTGAGCCGATGGACTCGCGGATTTGCGGCAGCCAGGCTCCGTTTTCAGCTGATATGCCACACAGATTTCCTGCTGCTATTTACAGGCCACTCACCTTCACACTCGGATGCCGACTTGCCTTCTCCTCACTTCAGTTACCACATCCCTTCATCCTGCACAACGGGGAAGTGTGGCGACAGACTGAACGGCATTCTCGTTGGATGTAGGTATGCCTTCACGGCGTCTCTTTTCGTTCTCCTGACTCCACGACCAACACGCTAGGGTGGAGCTCAGGGAGACAAGACATTGCCCCCTGTTGGATACCGCCAGTACTTGCTGCTTGCACGGATTGTCCTTTGTTCGGCAAAGGTGGAGATTTCTTCGACTCTCTCCGTTGGGTGTCACTGGCCTTCACAGCGTCTCCATTTCATCTGGTGACGACAGGTGACGGCTTGCCAGACGATGTCTTCCTGTTGTGTTTTACTGGTTCTGCATGCTCAGACTCCACCGTGCTCGGCCAAGCTGGATGTCTCTTGACCAACAGTGAGCGTAGACTAAAAGTTCCAAAGCACAGTCGAGCGCAGCAAGGTGCACCTGAATGTCGGTGGACGAGGAGGACAAGAGCCATTGCCGGAAAATATGGGCTATCGCTTCTCGGCCTTTTGGCTAAGATCAAGTGTAGTTTCATTTGATCGAGGGAAGCTGAGGATTTCGATGAAGATCGTGGATTGGAGAACTTGGAGGGATTGAAGTCGCCAAAGAAGAAACGTTTGGAGCTTGGCTGCTATTGGTGGATCTACATGCTGGCCTAAACCTCGGGTTTAGGCTAACGCCGATACAGTTTCACACCCAACGTACGAGCTATGGATGCAGCTGCATCCCGACCACCAGGCTGGGGCGTGCGAAACACTGTCCGAGTCACAGTGAAGAAAACGGATGGAGAGTCACCTTTGGACCGGAAACACTTCGTGAAGAAGGTGCTGCTCGAGTGCTGTGGGTTTAAAGCAACAGAGATCTTCTGCTTGCAAAACTTCCCCAAGAATGGTTTCTTTGATGTCACCTTCAAGAGCGTCGCAGCGTGCATCAAATTCTTGAACGTCTTCAAAGAAAAAGGTAACCAGAGTCCCTTGTCGATCCTGACTGCGGAACCTCTGTTTACGCTACCGGCACAGCGAAATCGGGTTGTTACACTGCACACGTACAACCCCCACGTCCCTGTATCTGATGTGCTCACGTTCCTCGCCAGGTACGCTGAGCTGAAAAGTGACAGCGTGCAAGTGAAAGACACCTTCGGCATCTGGACAAGTGAGCACCAGGTCAAGGTGACCCTAAGAACGGACAGCAACGGAGCCATCCTGCATCCCCCCTCCAATTTCGCTATTGGAGTAAATCGTGGCTACCTCTACTACGTGGGACAGCCACGAGTATGCCACACCTGTGGCAAAACTGGCCATGTTGCCGCAAACTGCTGTGTGACCTTCTGCAAGAACTGCAGGCAGGAGGGACACATGACTAAGGACTGCAAGGAAGACAAGTGCTGCAACCTGTGTGGGGAGGCCGGCCATCTTTACAGGGCCTGCCCGAAACGCGGGGCGACATACGCTGAAATCATCAGCAGCGGAGTTAAAAAGGCGACCAGAGAGGAGGTGCATACACCCTCCACCGAAAAAGACACCACGGCTCAGAATGAGGAAAAGCAACAAAAGGGCCCCCCAAAAAAAGAAGAGGCCCCAGCACCTCCTGACAACCCAACCCCAGCCCCATCTGATGAGGAACACTCAATGGAAGAGGAAGAGGATGGGACAAAGAATAAAGAGCCCTGGGAAACAGTGAACAGGGACAAACGAAAGAGGAAACAAAAAAACAAACTGAAGAACCCCCCGAGGGGTAGTGGCAAAAAGCGACACCTCTCAGCCGGCGCACTTAGCGCCGACACCTCATCCGATGAGGGAAAACAGGACAAGAATCGGCCTCAAATAAAGAGGCAAAGCACCAACGTGGAACGGAAGGCACAGACCCCCCAGACCACCGACCGGGAAGGAAACAAGGTCACAGACCAACCCCCGATAGTAACGAGCAGCAACAACCCAGGTGAAGACCGGCCTGCAACCCCAACACCTACTGACTGCCATGACGAACGCCAGGGCTACATCACCCCCACAATGCATCTGCATCAAAATCACGGGGCCAGTACGGACCAGAACAGCTTTCTCAGCCCTGCAACTGTGCTAAAGTTTGCGAGCACCACCGGCATGCTGGGGAACATCGAACAGCTGGAACAGCCAACTGTATAGACTCTGGACTCTTGAGACTGGTAAATCTATCTTTTTTATAATGGGTTTAAAAATTGCATCCATAAATGTGCGAAGCATCAAAGATACTTCGCGGTGTGTAGCCACACTCAACTATTTGGCAAATGTAAAAGCTGACCTACTGTTCCTGCAGGAGTGCGGAATTCCGCACCTCAGCAACTACAGGCGCTGGTCGAGCTGGTGGTCCCACGGGCCATCCATCTGGTCAGGAGGAAACGACTGCCGCTCCTCCGGCCTGGGTATTCTGCTGCGGGGAGGCAACTTCACCATCTCCGACGTTAAGGAGGTGGTGGGCGGGCGCCTCCTCGTAGCAGACGTGAAATACAAAAGCACCCCTCTCAGACTTATTAATGTGTACGCCCCGGCCGTAAAAAGTGAGCGGCTGGCAGTTCTTCAGCAACTCCCACTGCTGTTGGCCACCTCCAAGCCGGTCATCCTGGGTGGTGACTTCAACTGCATCATCGATGCGGCTGGACGATCCAGCAAAGCCGACAGCAAACTAGACGCTCCGTCCAGACTCCTGATGGAAACGGTAAAAGACGCCAAGCTGCTCGACGTCTGCAGCAACCCTGCAGACGGCGCGCAGCGTAGAAACACATGGTCACGGCCACACGGGTCCGTCCGTTCCAGGATAGACTTCTTTTTTGTGTCCCGAGCTTTCACGGTCATGTCCACCGACGTAACGCCGGTGTTCTTCTCTGACCACTGCCTCCTACTGGCCGACTGCCACCTGCAGGAAGACCAGGGGGTAGGCAGGGGGACGTGGAAGCTAAATGTAAAACTGCTGACCCCTGAGAACATCGAGGAACTCAGGAGGGATTACAAAGGTTGGAGAACCGTGAAACCCCTCTTTGAGGCCCCACATCTCTGGTGGGAAGCAATCAAGGGGAATATCAAGAGGTTTTTCATCCTCAAGGGCGTTCAAAAGGTGAGAGAGAGACGAGTGGTCATGTCCAGGCTCCAGAAAAGTATGCAAAATTTGCTCCAGCTGCAGTCGATGGGGGTGGATGTCAAGGAGGATCTCCAAGAGGTGAAGAGCCAGCAAGCCTCGCTCTACACCTCGGAGGCCTCCAAGGTTATCTTCCGTTCCAGAGTCCGCTCCGTGGAGCAGGACGAAAAGTGCTCACGCTTCTTCTTCCAAAAGGTGCACAGAGAGACCTCTGTGATCAGCAGCCTGAAGGAAGAAGATGGCTCTGAAAAGTCATCGCAGTCTGACATCCTGAGGATCAGCCAATCCTTTTATGCCGGACTGTATGACCTGAAGCCAACAGATAGCACTGTTTCCCAGACCTTCCTGTCGACTATCACGGAGGTCATAGGCGACAGCGAGCTGGAAAACCTGGACAAACCACTAACTCTGGACGAGCTGACAAAGGCCGCCAAGTCCTTCGAGACGAGTAAAACTCCCGGAAGCGACGGCTTACCGGTTGAGTTGTATTCGGCTCTGTGGGACTGGATGGGCCCAGACCTGCTGGAAGTGTACGAGAGTATGCTTCTGGAAGGCAGCATGTCAGAGTCCATGAGGAAAGGCATCATCACCCTCATCTACAAACAGAAGGGGGAAAGGGAAGAAATTCGAAATTGGCGACCCATTTCACTGTTGAATGTGGACTACAAAATTCTAGCAAAGGTCATCGCCAATCGGGTCAGGTCTGCTCTGGAGTCGGTGATCCACCCTGACCAGACCTGTGCTGTACCCGGTAGGAAGATCTCTGATAGCCTCGCGCTACTCAGGGATACGATCGCCTACGTGCAGGACAGGGGGGTGGACACTTGCCTCATCAGCCTTGACCAGGAGATGGCTTTTGACAGAATATCGCACACCTACATGATGGATGTGCTCTCCAAAATGGGGTTTGGGGAGGGAATTCGCAATTGGATCAAACTGCTCTACACAAACATCTATAGCGCAGTCTCAATCAATGGGTGGGAATCAGAAAAGTTCCAGATCAGATCTGGAGTCAGGCAGGGCTGCCCTCTCTCCTCTGCCCTTTTTGTGTGCTGCATAGAACCTTTTGCCGAGTCCATCAGGAGGGATCCGGGTATAAGAGGAGTGACGATCCCAGGCAGTGGAGGCATGCAAGTCAAGGCCTCCCTGTACATGGACGACGTTGCCGTCTTCTGCTCGGATCCTGCGTCTGTACGCAGGCTCTTAACCACCTGCGACCAGTTTGAACTGGCCTCTGGAGCCAAGGTAAACCGGGGCAAGAGCGAGGCCATGTTCTTTGGGAACTGGGCCGACCGGTCCTTTGTCCCCTTCACTGTCAGGTCAGATTACCTGAAGGGGCTGGGGATATGGTTCGGAGCTGCTGGGGCGTGCACCAAAAACTGGGAGGAGCGCATAGGAAAGGTAAGACAGAAACTGGGCTGGTGGGAGCAACGCTCCCTCTCCATTGCGGGCAAAACCCTGGTCATCAGGTGTGAGGTACTCTCTGTGCTACTGTATGTGGCGCAGGTCTGGCCCATAACCCGACCCTACGCCACAGCAGTCACCCGGGCCATCTTCAAATTTATCTGGCGATCCAAGATGGACCGTGTCCGAAGGGACACCATGTACAAACCTCTGGAGAAGGGAGGGCGGAACGTACCCAACGCCTCCCTCATCCTGTTGGCCACCTTTGTGTCCAGCTGCATCAAGCTGTGCGTGGACCCCCAGTATGCAAACACCAAGTGTCACTACATACTGAGGTTCTACCTGTCCCCGGTGTTGCGAAGGATGGGCCTGGCCTCATTGCCGCGGAACGCTCCAAGTAGTTGGACCGTACCGTACCACCTGTCCTTTGTGGAAAAGTTTTTGAAGGAAAACACCTTTGACCACAAGGAAATGAAGTAGTGGTCAGCACGTAATGTCCTCGAGGCCCTCAGGGAAAAGGAGACCGTGGAGGACGTTGGATGGTTCCCTGAGCAGACTGCCAGAGTCATCTGGCAGAACGCCTCATCACCAGAACTTTCAAACAAGCACCAAGACCTAGCTTGGCTGGTGGTGAGAAGGGCCCTCCCTGTCAGATTCTTCATGCACACCCGAAGGCTCTGCACCAATGCACGCTGCCCTCGGAGTGGCTGTGGGGGAAATGAGACGGTCACACACCTCCTTGTGGAATGTGCCTTTGCAAAGAAGGTCTGGAGAGAGATGCAGTGGTATTTGTCAAGGTTTATCCCAAACAGATCTGTGACACAGGACTCTGTGCTCTACGGACTGTTTCCAGGGACACACATCGAGACAAATGTCAACTGCTGCTGGAAGGTCATCAACTCGGTAAAAGACGCTCTTTGGTCTACCCGAAACTTGCTGATCTTCCAGTGCAAAGAATTGTCCTCGACCGAGTGTTGCAGACTGGCACATTCCAAGGTCCAGGACTACGTGCTGAGGGACGCACTCAAGCTTGGGACAGCTGCCGCCAAGGCGCAATGGGGAAAGACCACTGTGTAAAGTCTTTCCAGCAAATGTACACCGAGGGGCGCGTAACAGTGTAAAGCCCCTCGGTCTGGGCAACCAACACTCCAATGTACAAAAAAAACTGGCACTGTAAATATTTAAGAAGGAATTGTAATGTAAAGAGTGATATGTGTATGACAATATCAAAATTGAATGAAAGAAAGTCAAGGCAACATGTAACCCTGCCGGAAATGTACAGTCAAGACAATTTGAAATGTTTCTGTAATGCTCATGATAAATTTTTATGAATAAAGTATATTTTTTTGAAAAAAAAAAAAAAAAAAAATCTGTTCTTATCAGTTTAATATCTGATATGTCCTCAATCTGGGGACCGAATATTAAATTGATTTTTAGGACTCGGAGATGGTTCAGGGGCTTGCTCCTTCCGCTCCACGCATCAACCAGGTCTTGCAGTGCTTCCAGGAATGGTGCCCTCTCCCAGCTTTCGGGCGCAAAATGTATAAAAGCAGAAAATGCCGCAAAACCTGGCTTCCCCTTTTCTCTATTGTCCAGTAGTCTCATCCTGACCAATTTAAGGCCTTTCAGTCTCCAAAGCATTGCTAGCTTTTCTGCTGGCGGGAGCTTCGTGCACGAATGTTGCGAGCCGATGGACTCGCGGACTTGCGGCAGCCAGGCTCCGTTTTCAGCTGATATGCCACACAGATTTCCTGCTGCTTTTTACAGGCCACTCACCTTCACACTCGGATGCCGACTTGCCTACTCCTCACTTCAGTTACCACATCCCTTCATCCTGCACAACGGGGAAGTGTGGCGACAGACTGAACGGCATCCTGTTTGGATGTAGGTATACCTTCACGGCGTCTCTTTTAGTTCTCCTGACTCCACGACCAACACGCCAGGGTGGAGCTCAGGGAGACTAGACATTGCCCTCTGTTGGATTCCGCCAGTACTTGCTGTTTGCACGGATTGCCCTTTGTTCGGCAAAGGTGGAGATGACTTCGACTCCCTCTGTTGGGTGTCACTGGGCCTTCACAGCGTCTCCATTTCATCTGGTGACGACAGGGGACGGCTTGCCAGAGGATGTCTTCGTGTTGTGTTTTACTGGTTCTGCATGCACAGACTCCACCGTGCTCGGCCAAGCTGGAGGTTTCTTGACCAACAGTGAGCGTAGACTAAAAGTTCCAAAGCACAGTCGAGCGCAGCAAGGTGCACCTGAATGTCGGTGGAAGAGGAGGACAAGAGCCATTGCCGGAAAATATGGGCTATCGCTTCTCGGTCTTATGGCTCAGATCAAGTGTAGTATCTGTTCTTATCAGTTTAATATCTGATATGTCCTCAATCTGGGGACCGAATATTAAATTGATTTTTAGGACTCGGAGATGGTTCAGGGGCTTGCTCCTTCCGCTCCACGCATCAACCTGGTCTTGCAGTGCTTCCAGGAATGGTGCCCTCTCCCCACTTTGGGGCGCAAAATGTATAAAAGCAGAAAATGCCGCAAAACCTGGCTTACATTTTTCTCTCTTGTCCAGTTGTCTCATCCTGACCAATTTAAGGCCTTTCAGGCTCCAAAGCATTGCTAGCTTTTCTGCTGGCGGGAGCTTCGTGCACGAATGTTGTGAGCCGATGGGCTCGCGGACTTGCGGCAGCCAGGCTCCGTTTTCAGCTGATATGCCACACAGATTTCCTGCTGCTCTTTACAGGCCACTCACCTTCACACTCGGATGCCGACTTGCCTTCTGCTCACTTCAGTTACCACATCCCTTCATCCTGCACAACGGGGAAGTGTGGCGACAGACTGAACGGCATTCTCTTTGAATGTAGGTATACCTTCACGGCGTCTCTTTTCGTTCTCCTGACTCCACGACCAACACGCTAGGGTGGAGCTCAGGGAGACTAGACATTGCCCCCTGTTGGATACCGCCAGTACTTGCTGCTTGCACGGATTGTCCTTTGTTCGGCAAAGGTGGAGATTTCTTCGACTCTCTCCGTTGGGTGTCACTGGCCTTCACAGCGTCTCCATTTCATCTGGTGACGACAGGTGACGGCTTGCCAGACGATGTCTTCCTGTTGTGTTTTACTGGTTCTGCATGCTCAGACTCCACCGTGCTCGGCCAAGCTGGATGTGTCTTGACCAACAGTGAGCGTAGACTAAAAGTTCCAAAGCACAGTCGAGCGCAGCAAGGTGCACCTGAATGTCGGTGGACGAGGAGGACAAGAGCCATTGCCGGAAAATATGGGCTATCGCTTCTCGGCCTTTTGGCTCAGATCAAGTGTAGTATCTGTTCTTATCAGTTTAATATCTGATATGTCCTCAATCTGGGGACCGAATATTAAATTGATTTTTAGGACTCGGAGATGGTTCAGAGGCTTGCTCCTTCCGCTCCACGCATCAACCCGGTCTTGCAGTGCTTCCAGGAATGGTGCCCTCTCCCCGCTTTGGGGCGCAAAATGTATAAAAGCAGAAAATGCCGCAAAACCTGGCTTCCCCTTTTCTCTCTTGTCCAGTTGTCTCATCCTGACCAATTTAAGGCCTTTCAGGCTCCAAACCATTGCTAGTTTTTCTGCTGGCGGGAGCTTCGTGCACGAATGTTGCGAGCCGATGGACTCGCGGACTTGCGGCAGCCAGGCTCCGTTTTCAGCTGATATGCCACTCAGATTTCCTGCTGCTTTTTACAGGCCACTCACCTTCACACTCGGATGCCGACTTGCCTACTCCTCACTTCAGTTACCACATCCCTTCATCCTGCACAACGGGGAAGTGTGGCGACAGACTGAACGGCATCCTGTTTGGATGTAGGTATACCTTCACGGCGTCTCTTTTCGTTCTCCTGACTCCACGACCAACACGCCAGGGTGGAGCTCAGGGAGACTAGACATTGCCCTCTGTTGGATTCCGCCAGTAGTTGCTGTTTGCACGGATTGCCCTTTGTTCGGCAAAGGTGGAGATGACTTCGACTCCCTCTGTTGGGTGTCACTGGGCCTTCACAGCGTCTCCATTTCATCTGGTGACGACAGGGGACGGCTTGCCAGATGATGTCTTCGTGTTGTGTTTTACTGGTTCTGCATGCACAGACTCCACCGTGCTCGGCCAAGCTGGAGGTTTCTTGACCAACAGTGAGCGTAGACTAAAAGTTCCAAAGCACAGTCGAGCGCAGCAAGGTGCACCTGAATGTCGGTGGAAGAGGAGGACAAGAGCCATTGCAGGAAAATATGGGCTATCGCTTCTCGGCCTTTTGGCTCAGATCAAGTGTAGTCTCATTTGATCGAGGGAAGCTGAGGATTTCGATGACGATCGTGGATTGGAGAACTCGGAGGGATTGAAGTCGTCAAAGAAGAAACGTTTGGAGCTTGGCTGCTATTGGTGGATCTACATGCTGGCCTAAACCTCGGGTTTAGGCCTAACGCCGATACAGTTTCACGCCCAACGTACGAGCTATGGATGCAGCTGCATCCCGACCACCAGGCTGGGGCGTGCGAAACACTGTCCGAGTCACAGTGAAGAAAACGGATGGAGAGTCACCTTTGGACCGGAAACACTTCGTGAAGAAGGTGCTGCTCGAGTGCTGTGGGTTTAAAGCAACAGAGATCTTCTGCTTGCAAAACTTCCCCAAGAATGGTTTCTTTGATGTCACCTTCAAGAGCGTCGCAGCGTGCATCAATTTCTTGAACGTCTTCAAGGAAAAAGGTAACCAGAGTCCCTTGTCGATCCTGACTGCGGAACCTCTGTTTACGCTACCGGCACAGCGAAATCGGGTTGTTACACTGCACACGTACAACCCCCACGTCCCTGTATCTGATGTGCTCACGTTCCTCGCCAGGTACGCTGAGCTGAAAAGTGACAGCGTGCAAGTGAAAGACACCTTCGGCATCTGGACAAGTGAGCACCAGGTCAAGGTGACCCTAAGAATGGACAGCAACGGAGCCATCCTGCATCCCCCCTCCAATTTCGCTATTGGAGTAAATCGTGGCTACCTCTACTACGTGGGACAGCCACGAGTATGCCACACCTGTGGCAAAACGGGGCATGTTGCCGCAAACTGCAGTGTGACCTTCTGCAAGAACTGCAGGCAGGAGGGACACATGACTAAGGACTGCAAGGAAGACAAGTGCTGCAACCTGTGTGGGGAGGCCGGCCATCTTTACAGGGCCTGCCCGAAACGCGGGGCGACATACGCTCAAATCATCAGCAGCGGAGTTAAAAAGGCGACCAGAGAGGAGGTGCATACACCCTCCACCGAAAAAGACACCACGGCTCAGAATGAGGAAAAGCAACAGAAGGGCCCCCAACAAAAAGAGGAGGCCCCAGCACCTCCTGACAACCCAACCCCAGCCCCATCTGATGAGGAACACTCAATGGAGGAGGAAGAGGATGGGACAAAGAATAAAGAGCCCTGGGAAACAGTGAACAGGGACAAACGAAAGCGGAAACAAAAAAACAAACTGAAGAACCCCCTGAGGGGTAGTGGCAAAAAGCGACACCTCTCAGCCGGCGCACTTAGTGCCGACACCTCATCCGATGAGGGAAAACAGGACAAGAATCGGCCTCAAATAAAGAGGCAAAGCACCAACGTGGAACGGGAGGCACAGACCCCCCAGACCACCGACCGGGAAGGAAACAAGGTCACAGACCAACCCCCGATAGCAACGAGCAGCAACAACCCAGGTGAAGACCGGCCTGCAACCCCAACACCTACTGACTGCCACGACGAACCCCAGGGCTACACCCCCCCCCAATGCATCTGCATCAAAATCACGGGGCCAGTACGGACCAGAACAGCTTTCTCAGCCCTGCAACTGTGCTAAAGTTTGCGAGCACCACCGGCATGCTGGGGAACATCGAACAGCTGGAACAGCCAACTGTATAGACTCTGGACTCTTGAGACTGGTAAATCTACCTTTTAATAATGGGGTTAAAAATTGCATCCATAAATGTGCGAAGCATCAAAGATACTTCGCGGAGTGTAGCCACACTCAACTATTTGGCAAATGTAAAAGCTGACCTACTGTTCCTGCAGGAGTGCGGAATTCCGCACCTCAGCAACTACAGGCGCTGGTCGAGCTGGTGGTCCCACGGGCCATCCATCTGGTCAGGAGGAAACGACTGCCGCTCCTCCGGCCTGGGTATTCTGCTGCGGGGAGGTAACTTCACCATCTCCGACGTTAAGGAGGTGGTGGGCGGGCGCCTCCTCGTAGCAGACGTGAAATACAAAAACACCCCTCTCAGACTTATAAATGTGTACGCCCCGGCCGTAAAAAGTGAGCGGCTGGCAGTCCTTCAGCAAATCCACTGCTGTTGGCCACCTCCAAGCCGGTCATCCTGGGTGGTGACTTCAACTGCATCATCGATGCGGCTGGACGATCCAGCAAAGCCGACAGCAAACTAGACGCTACGTCCAGACTCCTGATGGAAACGGTAAAAGACGCCAAGCTGCTCGACGTCTGCAGCAACCCTGCAGACGGCGCGCAGCGTAGATACACATGGTCACGGCCAGACGGGTCCGTCCGCTCCAGGATAGACTTCTTTTTTGTGTCCCGAGCTTTCACGGTCAGGTCCACCGACGTAACGCCGGTGTTCTTCTCTGACCACTGCCTCCTACTGGCCGACTGCCACCTGCAGGAAGACCAGGGGGGAAGGCAGGGGGACATGGAAGCTAAATGTAAAACTGCTGACCCCTGAGAACATCGAGGAACTCAGGAGGGATTACAAAGGTTGGAGAACCGTGAAACCCCTCTTTGAGGCCCCACATCTCTGGTGGGAAGCAATCAAGGGGAATATCAAGAGGTTTTTCATCCTCAAGGGCGTTCAAAAGGTAAGAGAGAGACGAGGGGTCATGTCCAGGCTCCAGAAAAGTATGCAAAATTTGCTCCAGCTGCAGTCGATGGGGGTGGATGTCAAGGAGGATCTCCAAGAGGTGAAGAGCCAGCAAGCCTCGCTCTACACCTCGGAGGCCTCCAAGGTTATCTTCCGTTCCAGAGTCCGCTCCGTGGAGCAGGACGAAAAGTGCTCACGCTTCTTCTTCCAAAAGGTGCACAGAGAGACCTCTGTGATCAGCAGCCTGAAGGAAGAAGATGGCTCTGAAAAGTCATCGCAGTCTGACATCCTGAGGATCAGCCAATCCTTTTATGCCGGACTGTATGACCTTAAGCCAACAGATAGCACTGTTTCCCAGACCTTCCTGTCGACTATCACGGAGGTCATAGGCGACAGCGAGCTGGAAAACCTGGACAAACCACTAACTCTGGACGAGCTGACAAAGGCCGCCAAGTCCTTCGAGACGAGTAAAACTCCCGGAAGCGACGGCTTACCGGTTGAGTTGTATTCGGCTCTGTGGGACTGGATGGGCCCAGACCTGCTGGAAGTGTACGAGAGTATGCTTCTGGAAGGCAGCATGTCAGAGTCCATGAGGAAAGGCATCATCACCCTCATCTACAAACAGAAGGGGGAAAGGGAAGAAATTCGAAATTGGCGACCCATTTCACTGTTGAATGTGGACTACAAAATTCTAGCAAAGGTCATCGCCAATCGGGTCAGGTCTGCTCTGGAGTCGGTGATCCACCCTGACCAGACCTGTGCTGTACCCGGCAGGAAGATCTCTGATAGCCTCGCGCTACTCAGGGATACGATCGCCTACGTGCAGGACAGGGGGGTGGACACTTGCCTCATCAGCCTTGACCAGGAGAAGGCTTTTGACAGAATATCGCACACCTACATGATGGATGTGCTCTCCAAAATGGGGTTTGGGGAGGGAATTCGCAATTGGATCAAACTGCTCTACACAAACATCTATAGCGCAGTCTCAATCAATGGGTGGGAATCAGAAAAGTTCCAGATCAGATCTGGAGTCAGGCAGGGCTGCCCTCTCTCCTCTGCCCTTTTTGTGTGCTGCATAGAACCTTTTGCCGAGTCCATCAGGAGGGATCCGGGTATAAGAGGAGTGGCGATCCCAGGCAGTGGAGGCATGCAAGTCAAGGCCTCCCTGTACATGGACGACGTTGCCGTCTTCTGCTCGGATCCTGCGTCTGTACGCAGGCTCTTGACCACCTGCGACCAGTTTGAACTGGCCTCTGGAGCCAAGGTAAACCGGGGCAAGAGCGAGGCCATGTTCTTTGGGAACTGGGCCGACCGGTCCTTTGTCCCCTTCACTGTCAGGTCAGATTACCTGAAGGTGCTGGGGATATGGTTCGGAGCTGCTGGGGCGTGCACCAAAAACTGGGAGGAGCGCATAGGAAAGGTAAGACAGAAACTGGGCTGGTGGGAGCAACGCTCCCTCTCCATTGCGGGCAAAACCCTGGTCATCAGGTGTGAGGTACTCTCGGTGTTACTGTACGTGGCGCAGGTCTGGCCCATAACCCGACCCTACGCCACAGCAGTCACCCGGGCCATCTTCAAATTTATCTGGCGATCCAAGATGGACCGTGTACGAAGGGACACCATGTACAAACCTCTGGAGAAGGGAGGGCGGAACGTACCCAACGCCTCCCTCATCCTGTTGGCCACCTTTGTGTCCAGCTGCATCAAGCTGTGCGTGGACCCCCAGTATGCAAACACCAAGTGTCACTACATACTGAGGTTCTACCTGTCCCCGGTGTTGCGAAGGATGGGCCTGGCCTCATTGCCGCGGAACGCTCCAAGTAGTTGGACAGTACCGTACCACCTGTCCTTTGTGGAAAAGTTTTTGAAGGAAAACACCTTTGACCACAAGGCAATGAAGCAGTGGTCAGCACGTAATGTCCTCGAGGCCCTCAGGGAAAAAGAGACCGTGGACGACGTTGGATGGTTCCCTGAGCAGACTGCCAGAGTCATCTGGCAGAACGCCTCATCACCAGAACTTTCAAACAAGCACCAAGACCTAGCTTGGCTGGTGGTGAGAAGGGCCCTCCCTGTCAGATTCTTCATGCACACCCGAAGGCTCTGCACCAATGCACGCTGCCCTCGGAGTGGCTGTGGGGGAAATGAGACGGTCACACACCTCCTTGTGGAATGTGCCTTTGCAAAGAAGGTCTGGAGAGAGATGCAGTGGTATTTGTCAAGGTTTATCCCAAACAGATCTGTGACACAGGACTCTGTGCTCTACGGACTGTTTCCAGGGACACACACCGAGACAAATATCAACTGCTGCTGGAAGGTCATCAACTCGGTAAAAGACGCTCTTTGGTCTGCCCGAAACTTGCTGATCTTCCAGTGCAAAGAATTGTCCTCGACCGAGTGTTGCAGACTGGCACATTCCAAGGTCCAGGACTACGTGCTGAGGGACGCACTCAAGCTTGGGGCAGCTGCCGCCAAGGCGCAATGGGGAAAGACCACTGTGTAAAGTCTTTCCAGCAAATGTACACCGAGGGGCGGGTAACAGTGTAAAGCCCCTCGGTCTGGGCAACCAACACGCCCATGTATAAAACAAACATGCCACTGTAAATATTTAGGAAAGAATTGTAATGTAAAGAGTGATATGTGTACGACAATATCAAAATTGAATGGAAGAAAGTCAAGGCAACATGTAACCCTGCCGGAAATGTACAGTCAAGACAATTTGAAATGTTTCTGTAATGCTCATGATAAATTTTTATGAATAAAGTATATTTTTTTGAAAAAAAAAAAAAAATCTGTTCTTATCAGTTTAATATCTGATATGTCCTCAATCTGGGGACCGAATATTAAATTGATTTTTAGGACTCGGAGATGGTTCAGGGGCTTGCTCCTTCCGCTCCACGCATCAACCCGGTCTTGCAGTGCTTCCAGGAATGGTGCCCTCTCCCCGCTTTGGGGCGCAAAATGTATAAAAGCAGAAAATGCCGCAAAACCTGGCTTCCCCTTTTCTCTCTTGTCCAGTTGTCTCATCCTGACCAATTTAAGGCCTTTCAGGCTCCAAAGCATTGCTAGCTTTTCTGCTGGCGGGAGCTTCGTGCACGAATGTTGCGAGCCGATGGACTCGCGGACTTGCGGCAGCCAGGCTCCGTTTTCAGCTGATATGCCACTCAGATTTCCTGCTGCTTTTTACAGGCCACTCACCTTCACACTCGGATGCCGACTTGCCTACTCCTCACTTCAGTTACCACATCCCTTCATCCTGCACAACGGGGAAGTGTGGCGACAGACTGAACGGCATCCTGTTTGGATGTAGGTATACCTTCACGGCGTCTCTTTTAGTTCTCCTGACTCCACGACCAACACGCCAGGGTGGAGCTCAGGGAGACTAGACATTGCCCTCTGTTGGATTCCGCCAGTAGTTGCTGTTTGCACGGATTGCCCTTTGTTCGGCAAAGGTGGAGATGACTTCGACTCCCTCTGTTGGGTGTCACTGGGCCTTCACAGCGTCTCCATTTCATCTGGTGACGACAGGGGACGGCTTGCCAGTCGATGTCTTCCTGTTGTGTTTTACTGGTTCTGCATGCTCAGACTCCACCGTGCTCGGCCAAGCTGGATGTCTCTTGACCAACAGTGAGCGTAGACTAAAAGTTGCAAAGCACAGTCGAGCGCAGCAAGGTGCACCTGAATGTCGGTGGACGAGGAGGACAAGAGCCATTGCCGGAAAATATGGGCTATCGCTTCTCGGCCTTTTGGCTCAGATCAAGTGTCGTATCTGTTCTTATCAGTTTAATATCTGATATGTCCTCAATCTGGGGACCGAATATTAAATTGATTTTTAGGACTCGGAGATGGTTCAGGGGCTTGCTCCTTCCGCTCCACGCATCAACCCGATTTTGCAGTCCTTCCAGGAATGGTGCCCTCTCCCCGCTTTGGGGCGCAAAATGTATAAAAGCAGAAAATGCCGCAAAACCTGGCTTCCCCTTTTCTCTCTTGTCCAGTTGTTTCATCCTGACCAATTTACGGCCTTTCAGGCTCCAAAGCATTGCTAGTTTTTCTGCTGGCGGGAGCTTCGTGCACGAATGTTGCGAGCCGATGGACTCGCGGACTTGCGGCAGCCAGGCTCCGTTTTCAGCTGATATGCCACACAGATTTCCTGCTGCTTTTTACAGGCCACTCACCTTCACACTCGGATGCCGACTTGCCTTCTCCTCACTTCAGTTACCACATCCCTTCATCCTACACAACGGGGAAGTGTGGCGACAGACTGAACGGCATTCTCTTTGGATGTAGGTATACCTTCACGGCGTCTCTTTTCGTTCTCCTGACTCCACGACCAACACGCTAGGGTGGAGCTCAGGGAGACTAGACATTGCCCCCTGTTGGATACCGCCAGTACTTGCTGCTTGCACGGATTGTCCTTTGTTCGGCAAAGGTGGAGATTTCTTCGACTCTCTCCGTTGGGTGTCACTGGCCTTCACAGCGTCTCCATTTCATCTGGTGACGACAGGTGACGGCTTGCCAGACGATGTCTTCCTGTTGTGTTTCACTTGTTCTGCATGCTCAGACTCCACCGTGCTCGGCCAAGCTGGATGTCTCTTGACCAACAGTGAGCGTAGACTAAAAGTTCCAAAGCACAGTCGAGCGCAGCAAGATGCACATGAATGTCGGTGGACGAGGAGGACAAGAGCCATTGCCGGAAAATATGGGCTATCGCTTCTCGGCCTTTTGGCTCAGATCAAGTGTAGTATCTGTTCTTATCAGTTTAATATCTGATATGTCCTCAATCTGGGGACCGAATATTAAATTGATTTTTAGGACTCGGAGATGGTTCAGGGGCTTGCTCCTTCCGCTCCACGCATCAACCTGGTCTTGCAGTGCTTCCAGGAATGGTGCCCTCTCCCCGCTTTGGGGCGCAAAATGTATAAAAGCAGAAAATGCCGCAAAACCTGGCTTCCCCTTTTCTCTCTTGTCCAGTTGTCTCATCCTGACCAATTTAAGGCCTTTCAGGCTCCAAAGCATTGCTAGCTTTTCTGCTGGCGGGAGCTTCGTGCACGAATGTTGCGAGCCGATGGACTCGCGGACTTGCGGCAGCCAGGCTCCGTTTTCAGCTGATATGCCACTCAGATTTCCTGCTGCTTTTTACAGGCCACTCACCTTCACACTCGGATGCCGACTTGCCTACTCCTCACTTCAGTTACCACATCCCTTCATCCTGCACAACAGGGAAGTGTGGCGACAGACTGAACGGCATCCTGTTTGGATGTAGGTATACCTTCACGGCGTCTCTTTTAGTTCTCCTGACTCCACGACCAACACGCC
This sequence comes from Scyliorhinus torazame, assembly GCF_047496885.1. Lineage (NCBI taxonomy): Eukaryota > Metazoa > Chordata > Chondrichthyes > Carcharhiniformes > Scyliorhinidae > Scyliorhinus > Scyliorhinus torazame. The sequence continues at coordinate 31,439,877 of NC_092726.1, forward strand.
AGGGTGGAGCTCAGGGAGACTAGACATTGCCCTCTGTTGGATTCCGCCAGTAGTTGCTGTTTGCACGGATTGCCCTTTGTTCGGCAAAGGTGGAGATGACTTCGACTCCCTCTGTTGGGTGTCACTGGGCCTTCACAGCGTCTCCATTTCATCTGGTGACGACAGGGGACGGCTTGCCAGATGATGTCTTCGTGTTGTGTTTTACTGGTTCTGCATGCACAGACTCCACCGTGCTCGGCTAAGCTGGAGGTTTCTTGACCAACAGTGAGCGTAGACTAAAAGTTCCAAAGCACAGTCGAGCGCAGCAAGGTGCACCTGAATGTCGGTGGAAGAGGAGGACAAGAGCCATTGCCGGAAAATATGGGCTATCGCTTCTCGGCCTTTTGGCTCAGATCAAGTGTAGTATCTGTTCATATCAGTTTAATATCTGATATGTTCTCAATCTGGGGACCGAATATTAAATTGATTTTTAGGACTCGGAGATGGTTCAGGGGCTTGCTCCTTCCGCTCCACGCGTCAACCTGGTCTTGCAGTGCTTCCAGGAATGATGCTCTCTCCCCGCTTTGGGGCGCAAAATGTATAAAAGCAGAAAATGCCGCAAAACCTGGCTTCCCCTTTTCTCTCTTGTCCAGTTGTCTCATTCTGACCAATTTAAGGCCTTTCAGGCTCCAAAGCATTGCTAGCTTTTCTGTTGGCGGGAGCTTCGTGCACGAATGTTGTGAGCCGATGGACTCGCGGATTTGCGGCAGCCAGGCTCCGTTTTCAGCTGATATGCCACACAGATTTCCTGCTGCTCTTTACAGGCCACTCACCTTCACACTCGGATGCCGACTTGCCTTCTCCTCACTTCAGTTACCACATCCCTTCATCCTACACAACGGGGAAGTGTGGCGACAGACTGAACGGCATTCTCTTTGGATGTAGGTATACCTTCACGGCGTCTCTTTTCGTTCTCCTGACTCCACGACCAACACGCTAGGGTGGAGCTCAGGGAGACTAGACATTGCCCCCTGTTGGATACCGCCAGTACTTGCTGCTTGCACGGATTGTCCTTTGTTCGGCAAAGGTGGAGATTTCTTCGACTCTCTCCGTTGGGTGTCACTGGCCTTCACAGCGTCTCCATTTCATCTGGTGACGACAGGTGACGGCTTGCCAGACGATGTCTCCCTGTTGTGTTTCACTTGTTCTGCATGCTCAGACTCCACCGTGCTCGGCCAAGCTGGATGTCTCTTGACCAACAGTGAGCGTAGACTAAAAGTTCCAAAGCACAGTCGAGCGCAGCAAGATGCACATGAATGTCGGTGGACGAGGAGGACAAGAGCCATTGCCGGAAAATATGGGCTATCGCTTCTCGGCCTTTTGGCTCAGATCAAGTGTAGTATCTGTTCTTATCAGTTTAATATCTGATATGTCCTCAATCTGGGGACCGAATATTAAATTGATTTTTAGGACTCGGAGATGGTTCAGGGGCTTGCTCCTTCCGCTCCACGCGTCAACCTGGTCTTGCAGTGCTTCCAGGAATGGTGCCCTCACCCCGCTTTGGGGCGCAAAATGTATAAAAGCAGAAAATGCCGCAAAACCTGGCTTCCCCTTTTCTCTCTTGTCCAGTTGTCTCATCCTGACCAATTTAAGGCCTTTCAGGCTCCAAAGCATTGCTAGCTTTTCTGCTGGCGGGAGCTTCGTGCACGAATGTTGCGAGCCGATGGACTCGCGGACTTGCGGCAGCCAGGCTCCGTTTTCAGCTGATATGCCACTCAGATTTCCTGCTGCTTTTTACAGGCCACTCACCTTCACACTCGGATGCCGACTTGCCTACTCCTCACTTCAGTTACCACATCCCTTCATCCTGCACAACAGGGAAGTGTGGCGACAGACTGAACGGCATCCTGTTTGGATGTAGGTATACCTTCACGGCGTCTCTTTTAGTTCTCCTGACTCCACGACCAACACGCCAGGGTGGAGCTCAGGGAGACTAGACATTGCCCTCTGTTGGATTCCGCCAGTAGTTGCTGTTTGCACGGATTGCCCTTTGTTCGGCAAAGGTGGAGATGACTTCGACTCCCTCTGTTGGGTGTCACTGGGCCTTCACAGCGTCTCCATTTCATCTGGTGACGACAGGGGACGGCTTGCCAGATGATGTCTTCGTGTTGTGTTTTACTGGTTCTGCATGCACAGACTCCACCGTGCTCGGCCAAGCTGGAGGTTTCTTGACCAACAGTGAGCGTAGACTAAAAGTTCCAAAGCACAGTCGAGCGCAGCAAGGTGCACCTGAATGTCGGTGGAAGAGGAGGACACGAGCCATTGCTGGAAAATATGGGCTATCGCTTCTCGGCCTTTTGGCTCAGATCAAGTGTAGTATCTGTTCATATCTGTTCATATCAGTTTAATATCTGATATGTCCTCAATCTGGGGAACGAATATTAAATTGATTTTTAGGACTCGGAGATGGTTCAGGGGCTTGCTCCTTCCGCTCCACGCGTCAACCTGGTCTTGCAGTGCTTCCAGGAATGATGCTCTCTCCCCACTTTGGGGCGCAAAATGTATAAAAGCAGAAAATGCCGCAAAACCTGGCTTCCCCTTTTCTCTCTTGTCCAGTTGTCTCATTCTGACCAATTTAAGGCCTTTCAGGCTCCAAAGCATTGCTAGCTTTTCTGTTAGCGGGAGCTTCGTGCACGAATGTTGTGAGCCGATGGACTCGCGGATTTGCGGCAGCCAGGCTCCGTTTTCAGCTGATATGCCACACAGATTTCCTGCTGCTCTTTACAGGCCACTCACCTTCACACTCGGATGCCGACTTGCCTTCTCCTCATTCAGTTACCACATCCCTTCATCCTGCACAACGGGGAAGTGTGGCGACAGACTGAACGGCATTCTCTTTGGATGTAGGTATACCTTCACGGCGTCTCTTTTCGTTCTCCTGACTCCACGACCAACACGCTAGGGTGGAGCTCAGGGAGACTAGACATTGCCCCCTGTTGGATACCGCCAGTACTTGCTGCTTGCACGGATTGTCCTTTGTTCGGCAAAGGTGGAGATTTCTTCGACTCTCTCCGTTGGGTGTCACTGGCCTTCACAGCGTCTCCATTTCATCTGGTGACGACAGGTGACGGCTTGCCAGACGATGTCTTCCTGTTGTGTTTTACTGGTTCTGCATGCTCAGACTCCACCGTGCTCGGCCAAGCTGGATGTCTCTTGACCAACAGTGAGCGTAGACTAAAAGTTCCAAAGCACAGTCGAGCGCAGCAAGGTGCACCTGAATGTCGGTGGACGAGGAGGACAAGAGCCATTGCCGGAAAATATGGGCTATCGTTTCTCGGCCTTTTGGCTCAGAGCAAGTGTAGTATCTATTCTTATCAGTTTAATATCTGATATGTCCTCAATCTGGGGACCGAATATTAAATTGATTTTCAGGACTCGGAGATGGTTCAGGGGCTTGCTCCTTCCGCTCCACGCATCAACCCGGTCTTGCAGTGCTTCCAGGAATGGTGCCGTCTTCCCGCTTTGGGGCGCAAAATGTATAAAAGCAGAAAATGCCGCAAAACCTGGCTTATTCTTTTCTCTCTTGTCCAGTTGTCTCATCCTGACCAATTTAAGGCCTTTCAGGCTCCAAAGCATTGCTAGCTTTTCTGCTGGCGGGAGCTTCGTGCACGAATGTTGCGAGCCGATGGACTCGCGGACTTGCGGCAGCAAGGCTCCGTTTTCAGCTGATATGCCACTCAGATTTCCTGCTGCTTTTTACAGGCCACTCACCTTCACACTCGGATGCCGACTTGCCTACTCCTCACTTCAGTTACCACATCCCTTCATCCTGCACAACGGGGAAGTGTGGCGACAGACTGAACGGCATCCTGTTTGGATGTAGGTATACCTTCACGGCGTCTCTTTTAGTTCTCCTGACTCCACGACCAACACGCCAGGGTGGAGCTCAGGGAGACTAGACATTGCCCTCTGTTGGATTCCGCCAGTAGTTGCTGTTTGCACGGATTGCCCTTTGTTCGGCAAAGGTGGAGATGACTTCGACTCCCTCTGTTGGGTGTCACTGGGCCTTCACAGCGTCTCCATTTCATCTGGTGACGACAGGGGACGGCTTGCCAGATGATGTCTTCGTGTTGTGTTTTACTGGTTCTGCATGCACAAACTCCACCGTGCTCAGCCAAGCTGGAGGTTTCTTGACCAACAGTGAGCGGAGACTAAAAGTTCCAAAGCACAGTCGAGCGCAGCAAGGTGCACCTGAATGTCGGTGGAAGAGGAGGACAAGAGCCATTGCTGGAAAATATGGGCTATCGCTTCTCGGCTTTTTGGCTAAGATCAAGTGTAGTCTCATTTGATCGAGGAAAGCTGAGAATTTCGATGACGATCGTGGATTGGAGAACTCGGAGGGATTGAAGTCGTCAAAGAAGAAACGTTTAGAGCTTGGCTGCTATTGGTGGATCTACATGCTGGCCTAAACCTCGGGTTTAGGCCTAACGTCGATACAGTTTCACACCCAACGTACGAGCTATGGATGCAGCTGCATCCCGACCACCAGGCTGGGGCGTGCGAAACACTGTCCGAGTCACAGTGAAGAAAACGGATGGAGAGTCACCTTTGGCCCAGAAACACTTCGTGAAGAAGGTGCTGCTCGAGTGCTGTGGGTTTAAAGCAACAGAGATCTTCTGCTTGCAAAACTTCCCCAAGAATGGTTTCTTTGATGTCACCTTCAAGAGCGTCGCAGCGTGCATCAAATTCTTGAACGTCTTCAAGGAAAAAGGTAACCAGAGTCCCTTGTCGATCCTGACTGCGGAACCTCTGTTTACGCTACCGGCACAGCGAAATCGGGTTGTTACACTGCACACGTACAACCCCCACGTCCCTGTATCTGATGTGCTCACGTTCCTCGCCAGGTACGCTGAGCTGAAAAGTGACAGCGTGCAAGTGAAAGACACCTTCGGCATCTGGACAAGTGAGCACCAGGTCAAGGTGACCCTAAGAATGGACAGCAACGGAGCCATCCTGCATCCCCACTCCAATTTCGCTATTGGAGTAAATCGTGGCTACCTCTACTACGTGGGACAGCCACGAGTATGCCACACCTGTGGCAAAACGGGGCATGTTGCCGCAAACTGCAGTGTGACCTTCTGCAAGAACTGCAGGCAGGAGGGACACATGACTAAGGACTGCAAAGAAGACAAGTGCTGCAACCTGTGTGGGGAGGCCGGCCATCTTTACAGGGCCTGCCCGAAACGCGGGGCGACATACGCTCAAATCATCAGCAGCGGAGTTAAAAAGGCGACCAGAGAGGAGGTGCATACACCCTCCACCGAAAAAGACACCACGGCTCAGAATGAGGAAAAGCAACAAAAGGGCCCCCCAAAAAAAGAAGAGGCCCCAGCACCTCCTGACAACCCAACCCCAGCCCCATCTGATGAGGAACACTCAATGGAAGAGGAAGAGGATGGGACAAAGAATAAAGAGCCCTGGGAAACAGTGAACAGGGACAAACGAAAGCGGAAACAAAAAAAAAAACTGAAGAACCCCCCGAGGGGTAGTGGCAAAAAGCGACACCTCTCAGCCGGCGCACTTAGCGCCGACACCTCATCCGATGAGGGAAAACAGGACAAGAATCGGCCTCAAATAAAGAGGCAAAGCACCAACGTGGAACGGAAGGCACAGACCCCCCAGACCACCGACCGGGAAGGAAACAAGGTCACAGACCAACCCCCGATAGTAACGAGCAGCAACAACCCAGGTGAAGACCGGCCTGCAACCCCAACACCTACTGACTGCCATGACGAACGCCAGGGCTACATCACCCCCACAATGCATCTGCATCAAAATCACGGGGCCAGTACGGACCAGAACAGCTTTCTCAGCCCTGCAACTGTGCTAAAGTTTGCGAGCACCACCGGCATGCTGGGGAACATCGAACAGCTGGAACAGCCAACTGTATAGACTCTGGACTCTTGAGACTGGTAAATCTATCTTTTTTATAATGGGTTTAAAAATTGCATCCATAAATGTGCGAAGCATCAAAGATACTTCGCGGTGTGTAGCCACACTCAACTATTTGGCAAATGTAAAAGCTGACCTACTGTTCCTGCAGGAGTGCGGAATTCCGCACCTCAGCAACTACAGGCGCTGGTCGAGCTGGTGGTCCCACGGGCCATCCATCTGGTCAGGAGGAAACGACTGCCGCTCCTCCGGCCTGGGTATTCTGCTGCGGGGAGGCAACTTCACCATCTCCGACGTTAAGGAGGTGGTGGGCGGGCGCCTCCTCGTAGCAGACGTGAAATACAAAAGCACCCCTCTCAGACTTATTAATGTGTACGCCCCGGCCGTAAAAAGTGAGCGGCTGGCAGTTCTTCAGCAACTCCCACTGCTGTTGGCCACCTCCAAGCCGGTCATCCTGGGTGGTGACTTCAACTGCATCATCGATGCGGCTGGACGATCCAGCAAAGCCGACAGCAAACTAGACGCTACGTCCAGACTCCTGATGGAAACGGTAAAAGACGCCAAGCTGTTCGACGTCTGCAGCAACCCTGCAGACGGCGCGCAGCGTAGAAACACATGGTCACGGCCAGACGGGTCCGTCCGTTCCAGGATAGACTTCTTTTTTGTGTCCCGAGCTTTCACGGTCAGGTCCACCGACGTAACGCCGGTGTTCTTCTCTGACCACTGCCTCCTCCTGGCCGACTGCCACCTGCAGGAAGACCAGGGGGTAGGCAGGGGGACGTGGAAGCTAAATGTAAAACTGCTGACCCCTGAGAACATCGAGGAACTCAGGAGGGATTACAAAGGTTGGAGAACCGTGAAACCCCTCTTTGAGGCCCCACATCTCTGGTGGGAAGCAATCAAGGGGAATATCAAGAGGTTTTTCATCCTCAAGGGCGTTCAAAAGGTGAGAGAGAGACGAGGGGTCATGTCCAGGCTCCAGAAAAGTATGCAAAATTTGCTCCAGCTGCAGTCGATGGGGGTGGATGTCAAGGAGGATCTCCAAGAGGTGAAGAGCCAGCAAGCCTCGCTCTACACCTCGGAGGCCTCCAAGGTTATCTTCCGTTCCAGAGTCCGCTCCGTGGAGCAGGACGAAAAGTGCTCACGCTTCTTCTTCCAAAAGGTGCACAGAGAGACCTCTGTGATCAGCAGCCTGAAGGAAGAAGATGGCTCTGAAAAGTCATCGCAGTCTGACATCCTGAGGATCAGCCAATCCTTTTATGCCGGACTGTATGACCTGAAGCCAACAGATAGCACTGTTTCCCAGACCTTCCTGTCGACTATCACGGAGGTCATAGGCGACAGCGAGCTGGAAAACCTGGACAAACCACTAACTCTGGACGAGCTGACAAAGGCCGCCAAGTCCTTCGAGACGAGTAAAACTCCCGGAAGCGACGGCTTACCGGTTGAGTTGTATTCTGCTCTGTGGGACTGGATGGGCCCAGACCTGCTGGAAGTGTACGAGAGTATGCTTCTGGAAGGCAGCATGTCAGAGTCCATGAGGAAAGGCATCATCACCCTCATCTACAAACAGAAGGGGGAAAGGGAAGAAATTCGAAATTGGCGACCCATTTCACTGTTGAATGTGGACTACAAAATTCTAGCAAAGGTCATCGCCAATCGGGTCAGGTCTGCTCTTGGGTCGGTGATCCACCCTGACCAGACCTGTGCTGTACCCGGTAGGAAGATCTCTGATAGCCTCGCGCTACTCAGGGATACGATCGCCTACGTGCAGGACAGGGGGGTGGACACTTGCCTCATCAGCCTTGACCAGGAGAAGGCTTTTGACAGAATATCGCACACCTACATGATGGATGTGCTCTCCAAAATGGGGTTTGGGGAGGGAATTCGCAATTGGATCAAACTGCTCTACACAAACATCTATAGCGCAGTCTCAATCAATGGGTGGGAATCAGAAAAGTTCCAGATCAGATCTGGAGTCAGGCAGGGCTGCCCTCTCTCCTCTGCCCTTTTTGTGTGCTGCATAGAACCTTTTGCCGAGTCCATCAGGAGGGATCCGGGTATAAGAGGAGTGACGATCCCAGGCAGTGGAGGCATGCAAGTCAAGGCCTCCCTGTACATGGACGACGTTGCCGTCTTCTGCTCGGATCCTGCGTCTGTACGCAGGCTCTTAACCACCTGCGACCAGTTTGAACTGGCCTCTGGAGCCAAGGTAAACCGGGGCAAGAGCGAGGCCATGTTCTTTGGGAACTGGGCCGACCGGTCCTTTGTCCCCTTCACTGTCAGGTCAGATTACCTGAAGGGGCTGGGGATATGGTTCGGAGCTGCTGGGGCGTGCACCAAAAACTGGGAGGAGCGCATAGGAAAGGTAAGACAGAAACTGGGCTGGTGGGAGCAACGCTCCCTCTCCATTGCGGGCAAAACCCTGGTCATCAGGTGTGAGGTACTCTCTGTGCTACTGTACGTGGCGCAGGTCTGGCCCATAACCCGACCCTACGCCACAGCAGTCACCCGGGCCATCTTCAAATTTATCTGGCGATCCAAGATGGACCGTGTCCGAAGGGACACCATGTACCAACCTCTGGAGAAGGGAGGGCGGAACGTACCCAACGCCTCCCTCATCCTGTTGGCCACCTTTGTGTCCAGCTGCATCAAGCTGTGCGTGGACCCCCAGTATGCAAACACCAAGTGTCACTACATACTGAGGTTCTACCTGTCCCCGGTGTTGCGAAGGATGGGCCTGGCCTCATTGCCGCGGAACGCTCCAAGTAGTTGGACCGTACCGTACCACCTGTCCTTTGTGGAAAAGTTTTTGAAGGAAAACACCTTTGACCACAAGGAAATGAAGTAGTGGTCAGCACGTAATGTCCTCGAGGCCCTCAGGGAAAAGGAGACCGTGGAGGACGTTGGATGGTTCCCTGAGCAGACTGCCAGAGTCATCTGGCAGAACGCCTCATCACCAGAACTTTCAAACAAGCACCAAGACCTAGCTTGGCTGGTGGTGAGAAGGGCCCTCCCTGTCAGATTCTTCATGCACACCCGAAGGCTCTGCACCAATGCACGCTGCCCTCGGAGTGGCTGTGGGGGAAATGAGACGGTCACACACCTCCTTGTGGAATGTGCCTTTGCAAAGAAGGTCTGGAGAGAGATGCAGTGGTATTTGTCAAGGTTTATCCCAAACAGATCTGTGACACAGGACTCTGTGCTCTACGGACTGTTTCCAGGGACACACACCGAGACAAATGTCAACTGCTGCTGGAAGGTCATCAACTCGGTAAAAGACGCTCTTTGGTCTACCCGAAACTTGCTGATCTTCCAGTGCAAAGAATTGTCCTCGACCGAGTGTTGCAGACTGGCACATTCCAAGGTCCAGGACTACGTGCTGAGGGACGCACTCAAGCTTGGGACAGCTGCCGCCAAGGCGCAATGGGGAAAGACCACTGTGTAAAGTCTTTCCAGCAAATGTACACCGAGGGGCGCGTAACAGTGTAAAGCCCCTCGGTCTGGGCAACCAACACTCCAAAGTACAAAAAAAACTGGCACTGTAAATATTTAAGAAGGAATTGTAATGTAAAGAGTGATATGTGTATGACAATATCAAAATTGAATGAAAGAAAGTCAAGGCAACATGTAACCCTGCCGGAAATGTACAGTCAAGACAATTTGAAATGTTTCTGTAATGCTCATGATAAATTTTTATGAATAAAGTATATTTTTTTGAAAAAAAAAAAAAAAAAAAAATCTGTTCTTATCAGTTTAATATCTGATATGTCCTCAATCTGGGGACCGAATATTAAATTGATTTTTAGGACTCGGAGATGGTTCAGGGGCTTGCTCCTTCCGCTCCACGCATCAACCTGGGCTTGCAGTGCTTCCAGGAATGGTGCCCTCTCCCCGCTTTGGGGCGCTAAAAGCATAAAATGCCGCAAAACGTGGCTTCCGTTTGTCTCTCTTGTCCAGTTGTCTCATCCTGACCAATTTAAGGCCTTTCAGGCTCCAAAGCATTGCTAGCTTTTCTGCTGGCGGGAGCTTCGTGCACGAATGTTGCGAGCCGATGGACTCGCGGACTTGCGGCAGCCAGGCTCCGTTTTCAGCTGATATGCCACACAGATTTCCTGCTGCTTTTTACAGGCCACTCACCTTCACACTCGGATGCCGACTTGCCTTCTCCTCACTTCAGTTACCACATCCCTTCATCCTGCACAACGGGGAAGTGTGGCGACAGACTGAACGGCATCCTGTTTGGATGTAGGTACACCTTCACGGCGTCTCTTTTCGTTCTCCTGACTCCATGACCAACACGCCAGGGTGGAGCTCAGGGAGACTAGACATTGCCCTCTGTTGGATTCCGCCAGTACTTGCTGCTTGCACGGATTGCCCTTTGTTCGGCAAAGGTGGAGATTACTTCGACTCCCTCCGTTGGGTGTCACTGGGACTTCGCAGCGTCTCCATTTCATCTGGTGACGACAGGGGACGGCTTGCCAGACGATGTCTTCGTGTTGTGTTTACTGGTTCTGCATGCACAGACTCCACCGTGCTCGGCCAAGCTGGATGTCTCTTGACCAACAGTGAGCGTAGACTAAAAGTTCCAAAGCACAGTCGAGCGCAGCAAGGTGCACCTGAATGTCGGTGGACGAGGAGGACAAGAGCCATTGCCGGAAAATATGGGCTATCGCTTCTCGGCCTTTTGGTTCAGATCAAGTGTAGTATTTGTTCTTATCAGTTTAATATCTGATATGTCCTCAATCTGGGGACCGAGTATTAAATTGATTTTTACCACTCGGCGATGGTTCAGGGGCTTGCTCCTTCCGCTCCACGCATCAACCTGGTCTTGCAGTGCTTCCAGGAATGATGCCCTCTCCCAGCTTTCGGGCGCAAAATGTATAAAAGCAGACAATGCCGCAAAACCTGGCTTCCCCTTTTCTCTCTTGTCCAGTTGTCTCATCCTGACCAATTTAAGGCCTTTCAGGCTCCAAAGCATTGCTAGCTTTTCTGCTGGCGGGAGCTTCGTGCACGAATGTTGCGAGCCGATGGACTCGCGGACTTGCGGCAGCCAGGCTCCGTTTTCAGCTGAAATGCCACTCAGATTTCCTGCTGCTTTTTACAGGCCACTCACCTTCACACTCGGATGCCGACTTGCCTACTCCTCACTTCAGTTACCACATCCCTTCATCCTGCACAACGGGGAAGTGTGGCGACAGACTGAACGGCATCCTGTTTGGATGTAGGTATACCTTCACGGCGTCTCTTTTAGTTCTCCTGACTCCACGACCAACACGCCAGGGTGGAGCTCAGGGAGACTAGACATTGCCCTCTGTTGGATTCCGCCAGTAGTTTCTGTTTGCACGGATTGCCCTTTGTTCGGCAAAGGTGGAGATGACTTCGACTCCCTCTGGTGGGTGTCACTGGGCCTTCACAGCGTCTCCATTTCATCTGGTGACGACAGGGGACGGCTTGCCAGATGATGTCTTCGTGTTGTGTTTTACTGGTTCTGCATGCACAGACTCCACCATGCTCGGCCAAGCTGGAGGTTTCTTGACCAACAGTGAGCATAGACTAAAAGTTCCAAAGCACAGTCGAGCGCAGCAAGGTGCACCTGAATGTCGGTGGAAGAGGAGGACAAGAGCCATTGCCGGAAAATATGGGCTATCGCTTCTCGGCCTTTTGGCTAAGATCAAGTGTAGTCTCATTTGATCGAGGGAAGCTGAGGATTTCGATGACGATCGTGGATTGGAGAACTCGGAGGGATTGAAGTCGCCAAAGAAAAAACGTTTGGAGCTTGGCTGCTATTGGTGGATCTACATGCTGGCCTAAACCTCGGGTTTAGGCCTAACGCCGATACAGTTTCACACCCAACGTACGAGCTATGGATGCAGCTGCATCCCGACCACCAGGCTGGGGCGTGCGAAACACTGTCCGAGTCACAGTGAAGAAAACGGATGGAGAGTCACCTTTGGACCGGAAACACTTCGTGAAGAAGGTGCTGCTCGAGTGCTGTGGGTTTAAAGCAACAGAGATCTTCTGCTTGCAAAACTTCCCCAAGAATGGTTTCTTTGATGTCACCTTCAAGAGCGTCGCAGCGTGCATCAAATTCTTGAACGTCTTCAAGGAAAAAGGTAACCAGAGTCCCTTGTCGATCCTGACTGCGGAACCTCTGTTTACGCTACCGGCACAGCGAAATCGGGTTGTTACACTGCACACGTACAACCCCCACGTCCCTGTATCTGATGTGCTCACGTTCCTCGCCAGGTACGCTGAGCTGAAAAGTGACAGCGTGCAAGTGAAAGACACCTTCGGCATCTGGACAAGTGAGCACCAGGTCAAGGTGACCCTAAGAACGGACAGCAACGGAGCCATCCTGCATCCCCCCTCCAATTTCGCTATTGGAGTAAATCGTGGCTACCTCTACTACGTGGGACAGCCACGAGTATGCCACACCTGTGGCAAAACGGGGCATGTTGCCGCAAACTGCAGTGTGACCTTCTGCAAGAACTGCAGGCAGGAGGGACACATGACTAAGGACTGCAAAGAAGACAAGTGCTGCAACCTGTGTGGGGAGGCCGGCCATCTTTACAGGGCCTGCCCGAAACGCGGGGCGACATACGCTGAAATCATCAGCAGCGGAGTCAAAAAGGCGACCAGAGAGGAGGTGCATACACCCTCCACCGAAAAAGACACCATGGTTCAGAATGAGGAAAAGCAACAGAAGGGCCCCCAACAAAAAGAGGAGGCCCCAGCACCTCCTGACAACCCAACCCCAGCCCCATCTGATGAGGAACACTCAATGGAAGAGGAAGAGGATGGGACAAAGAATAAAGAGCCCTGGGAAACCGTGAACAGGGACAAACGTAAGAGGAAACAAAAAAACAAACTGAAGAACCCCCTGAGGGGTAGTGGCAAAAAGCGACACCTCTCAGCCGGCGCACTTAGTGCCGACACCTCATCCGATGAGGGAAAACAGGACAAGAATCGGCCTCAAATAAAGAGGCAAAGCACCGACGTGGAACGGAAGGCACAGACCCCCCAGACCACCGACCGGGAAGAAAACAAGGTCACAGACCAACCCCCGATAGCAACGAGCAGCAATAACCCAGGTGAAGACCGGCCTGCAACCCCAACACCTACTGACTGCCACGACGAACCCCAGGGCTACACCACGCCCCCCAATGCATCTGCATCAAAATCACGGGGCCAGTACGGACCAGAACAGTTTTCTCAGCCCTGCAACTGTGCTAAAGTTTGCGAGCACCACCGGCATGCTGGGGAACATTCAACAGCTGGAACAGCCAACTGTATAGACTCTGGACTCTTGAGATTGGTAAATCTATCTTTTCATAATGGGTTTAAAAATTGCATCCATAAATGTGCGAAGCATCAAAGATACTTCGCGGTGTGTAGCCACACTCAACTATTTGGCAAATGTAAAAGCTGACCTACTGTTCCTGCAGGAGTGCGGAATTCCGCACCTCAGCAACTACAGGCGCTGGTCGAGCTGGTGGTCCCACGGGCCATCCATCTGGTCAGGAGGAAACGACTGCCGCTCCTCCGGCCTGGGTATTCTGCTGCGGGGAGGCAACTTCACCATCTCCGACGTTAAGGAGGTGGTGGGCGGGCGCCTCCTCGTAGCAGACGTGAAATACAAAAACACCCCTCTCAGACTTATTAATGTGTACGCCCCGGCCGTAAAAAGTGAGCGGCTGGCAGTTCTTCAGCAACTCCCACTGCTGTTGGCCACCTCCAAGCCGGTCATCCTGGGTGGTGACTTCAACTGCATCATCGATGCGGCTGGACGATCCAGCAAAGCCGACAGCAAACTAGACGCTACGTCCAGACTCCTGATGGAAACGGTAAAAGACGCCAAGCTGCTCGACGTCTGCAGCAACCCTGCAGACGGCGCGCAGCGTAGATATACATGGTCACGGCCGGATGGGTCCGTCCGCTCCAGGATAGACTTCTTTTTTGTGTCCCGAGCTTTCACGGTCAGGTCCACCGACGTAACGCCGGTGTTCTTCTCTGACCACTGCCTCCTACTGGCCGACTGCCACCTGCAGGAAGACCAGGGGGTAGGCAGGGGGACGTGGAAGCTAAATGTAAAACTGCTGACCCCTGAGAACATCGAGGAACTCAGGAGGGATTACAAAGGTTGGAGAACCGTGAAACCCCTCTTTGAGGCCCCACATCTCTGGTGGGAAGCAATCAAGGGGAATATCAAGAGGTTTTTCATCCTCAAGGGCGTTCAAAAGGTGAGAGAGAGACGAGGGGTCATGTCCAGGCTCCAGAAAAGTATGCAAAATTTGCTCCAGCTGCAGTCGATGGGGGTGGATGTCAAGGAGGATCTCCAAGAGGTGAAGAGCCAGCAAGCCTCGCTCTACACCTCGGAGGCCTCCAAGGTTATCTTCCGTTCCAGAGTCCGCTCTGTGGAGCAGGACGAAAAGTGCTCACGCTTCTTCTTCCAAAAGGTGCACAGAGAGACCTCTGTGATCAGCAGCCTGAAGGAAGAAGATGGCTCTGAAAAGTCATCGCAATCTGACATCCTGAGGATCAGCCAATCCTTTTATGCCGGACTGTATGACCTGAAGCCAACAGATAGCACTGTTTCCCAGACCTTCCTGTCGACTATCACGGAGGTCAGAGGCGACAGCGAGCTGGAAAACCTGGACAAACCACTAACTCTGGACGAGCTGACAAAGGCCGCCAAGTCCTTCGAGACGAGTAAAACTCCCGGAAGCGACGGCTTACCGGTTGAGTTGTATTCGGCTCTGTGGGACTGGATGGGCCCAGACCTGCTGGAAGTGTACGAGAGTATGCTTCTGGAAGGCAGCATGTCAGAGTCCATGAGGAAAGGCATCATCACCCTCATCTACAAGCAGAAGGGGGAAAGGGAAGAAATTCGAAATTGGCGACCCATTTCACTGTTGAATGTGGACTACAAAATTCTAGCCAAGGTCATCGCCAATCGGGTCAGGTCTGCTCTGGAGTCGGTGATCCACCCTGACCAGACCTGTGCTGTACCCGGCAGGAAGATCTCTGATAGCCTCGCGCTACTCAGGGATACGATCGCCTACGTGCAGGACAGGGGGGTGGACATTTGCCTCATCAGCCTTGACCAGGAGAAGGCTTTTGACAGAATATCGCACACCTACATGATGGATGTGCTCTCCAAAATGGGGTTTGGGGAGGGAATTCGCAATTGAATCAAACTGCTCTACACAAACATCTATAGCGCAGTCTCAATCAATGGGTGGGAATCAGAAAAGTTCCAGATCAGATCTGGAGTCAGGCAGGGCTGCCCTCTCTCCTCTGCCCTTTTTGTGTGCTGCATAGAACCTTTTGCCGAGTCCATCAGGAGGGATCCGGGTATAAGAGGAGTGACGATCCCAGGCAGTGGAGGCATGCAAGTCAAGGCCTCCCTGTACATGGACGATGTTGCCGTCTTCTGCTCGGATCCTGCGTCTGTACGCAGGCTCTTGACCACCTGCGACCAGTTTGAACTGGCCTCTGGAGCCAAGGTAAACCGGGGCAAGAGCGAGGCCATGTTCTTTGGGAACTGGGCCGACCGGTCCTTTGTCCCCTTCACTGTCAGGTCAGATTACCTGAAGGTGCTGGGGATATGGTTCGGAGCTGCTGGGGCGTGCACCAAAAACTGGGAGGAGCGCATAGGAAAGGTAAGACAGAAACTGGGCTGGTGGGAGCAACGCTCCCTCTCCATTGCGGGCAAAACCCTGGTCATCAGGTGTGAGGTACTCTCGGTGCTACTGTACGTGGCGCAGGTCTGGCCCATAACCCGACCCTACGCCACAGCAGTCACCCAGGCCATCTTCAAATTTATCTGGCGATCCAAGATGGACCGTGTCCGAAGGGACACCATGTACAAACCTCTGGAGAAGGGAGGGCGGAACGTACCCAACGCCTCCCTCATCCTGTTGGCCACCTTTGTGTCCAGCTGCATCAAGCTGAGCGTGGACCCCCAGTACGCAAACACCAAGTGTCACTACATACTGAGGTTCTACCTGTCCCCGGTGTTGCGAAGGATGGGCGTGGCCTCATTGCCGCGGAACGCTCCAAGTAGTTGGACCGTACCGTACCACCTGTCCTTTGTGGAAAAGTTTTTGAAGGAAAACACCTTTGACCACAAGGCAATGAAGCAGTGGTCAGCACGTCATGTCCTCGAGGCCCTCAGGGAAAAAGACCGTGGAGGACGTTGGATGGTTCCCTGAGCAGACTGCCAGAGTCATCTGGCAGAACGCCTCATCACCAGAACTTTCAAACAAGCACCAAGACCTAGCTTGGCTGGTGGTGAGAAGGGCCCTCCCTGTCAGATTCTTCATGCACACCCGAAGGCTCTGTGCCAATGCACGCTGCTCTCGGAGTGGCTGTGGGGGAAATGAGACGGTCACACACCTCCTTGTGGAATGTGCCTTTGCAAAGAAGGTCTGGAGAGAGATGCAGTGGTATTTGTCAAGGTTTATCCCAAACAGATCTGTGACACAGGACTCTGTGCTCTACGGACTGTTTCCAGGGACACACACCGAGACAAATATCAACTGCTGCTGGAAGGTCATCAACTCGGTAAAAGACGCTCTTTGGTCTGCCCGAAACTTGCTGATCTTCCAGTGCAAAGAATTGTCCTCGACCGAGTGTTGCAGACTGGCACATTCCAAGGTCCAGGACTACGTGCTGAGGGACGCACTCAAGCTTGGGGCAGCTGCCGCCAAGGCGCAATGGGGAAACACCACTGTGTAAAGTCTTTCCAGCAAATGTATACCGAGGGGCGGGTAACAGTGTAAAGCCCCCTCGGTCTGGGCAACCAACACTCCAATGTATAAAATCAACATGCCACTGTAAATATTTCAGAAGGAATTGTAATGTAAAGAGTGATATGTGTACGACAATATCAAAAGTGAATGAAAGAAAGTCAAGGCAGCATGTAACCCTGCCGGAAATGTACAGTCAAGACAATTTGAAATGTTTCTGTAATGCTCATGATAAATTTTTATGAATAAAGTATATTTTTTGAAAAAAAAAAAAAAAATCTGTTCTTATCAGTTTAATATCTGATATGTCCTCAATATGGAGACCGAATATTAAATTGATTTTTAGGACTCGGAGATGGTTCAGGGGCTTGCTCCTTCCGCTCCACGCATCAACCTGGGCTTGCAGTGCTTCCAGGAATGGTGCCTTCACCCCGCTTTGGGGCGGAAATATATAAAAGCAGAAAATGCCGCAAAACCTGCCTACCCCTTTTCTCTGTTGTCCAGTTGCTTCATCTTGACCAATTTAAGGCATTTCAAGCTCCAAAGCATTGCTAGCTTTTCTGCTGGCGGGAGCTTCGTGCACTAATGTTGCGAGTCGATGGACTCGAGGACTTTCGGCAGCCAGGCTCCGTTTTCAGCTGATATGCCGCACAGATTTCCTGCTGCTTTTTACAGGCCACTCACCCTCACCCTCGGATGCCGACTTGCCTTCTCCTCACTTCAGTTACCACATCCCTTCATCCTGCACAACGGGATACTGTTGCGACAGACTGAACGGTATCCTGTTTGGATGTAGGTATACCTTCACGGCGTCTCTTTTCGTTCTCCTGACTCCACGACCAACACGCCAGGGTGGAGCTCAGGGAGACTAGACATTGCCCTCTGTTGGATTCCGCCAGTACTTGCTGTTTGCACGGATTGCCCTTTGTTCGGCAAAGGTGGAGATGACTTCGACTCCCTCTGTTGGGTGTCACTGGGCCTTCACAGCGTCTCCATTTCATCTGGTGACGACAGGGGACGGCTTGCCAGACGATGTCTTCCTGTTGTGTTTTACTGGTTCTGCATGCTCAGACTCCACCGTGCTCGGCCAAGCTGGATGTCTCTTGTCCAAGAGTGAGCGTAGACTAAAAGTTCCAAAGCACAGTCGAGCGCAGCAAGGTGCACCTGAATGTCGGTGGACGAGGAGGACAAGAGCCATTGCCGGAAAATATGGGCCATCGCTTCTCGGCCTTTTGGCTCAGATCAAGTGTAATATCTGTTCTTATCAGTTTAATATCTGATATGTCCTCCATCTGGGGACCGAATATTAAATTGATTTTTAGGACTCGGAGATGGTTCAGGGGCTTGCTCCTTTCGCTCCACGCATCAACCTGGTCTTGCAGTGCTTCCAGGAATGGTGCCCTCTCCCCGCTTTGGGGCGCAAAATATATAAAAGCAGAAAATGCCGCAAAACCTGGCTTCCCCTTTTCTCTCTTGTCCAGTTGTCTCATCCTGACCAATTTAAGGCCTTTCAGGCTCCAAAGCATTGCTAGCTTTTCTGCTGGCGGGAGCTTCGTGCACGAATGTTGCGAGCCGATGGACTCGCGGACTTGCGGCAGCCAGGCTCCGTTTTCAGCTGATATGCCACACAGATTTCCTGCTGCTTTTTACAGGCCACTCACCTTCACACTCGGATGCCGACTTGCCTTCTCCTCACTTCAGTTACCACATCCCTTCATCCTGCACAACGGGGAAGTGTGGCGACAGACTGAACGACATCCTGTTTGGATGTAGGTACACCTTCACGGCGTCTCTTTTCGTTCTCCTGACTCCACGACCAACACGCCAGGGTGGAGCTCAGGGAGACTAGACATTGCCCTCTGTTGGATTCCGCCAGTACTTGCTGCTTGCACGGATTGCCCTTTGTTCGGCAAAGGTGGAGATTACTTCGACTCCCTCCGTTGGGTGTCACTGGGCCTTCACAGCGTCTCCATTTCATCTGGTGACGACAGGGGACGGCTTGCCAGACGATGTCTTCGTGTTGTGTTTACTGGTTCTGCATGCACAGACTCCACCGTGCTCGGCGAAGCTGGATGTATCTTGACCAACAGTGAGCGTAGACTAAAAGTTCCAAAGCACAGTCGAGCGCAGCAAGGTGCACCTGAATGTTGGTGGACGAGGAGGACAAGAGCCATTGCCGGAAAATATGGGCTATCGCTTCTCGGCCTTTTGGCTCAGATCAAGTGTAGTATCTGTTCTTATCAGTTTAATATCTGATATGTCCTCAATCTGGGGACCAAATATTAAATTGATTTTTAGGACTCGGAGATGGTTCAGGGGCTTGCTCCTTCCGCTCCACGCATCAACCTGGTCTTGCAGTGCTTCCAGGAATGGTGCCCTCTCCCAGCTTTCGGGCGCAAAATGTATAAAAGCAGAAAATGCCGCAAAAACCTGGCTTCCCCTTTTCTCTCTTGTCCAGTTGTCTCATCCTGACCAATTTAAGGCCTTTCAGGCTCCAAAGCATTGCTAGCTTTTCTGCTGGCGGGAGCTTCGTGCACGAATGTTGCGAGCCGATGGACTCGTGGACTTGCGGCAGCCAGGCTCCGTTTTCAGCTGATATGCCACACAGATTTCCGGCTGCTTTTTACAGGCCACTCACCTTCACACTCGGATGCCGACTTGCCTACTCCTCACTTCAGTTACCACATCCCTTCATCCTGCACAACGGGGAAGTGTGGCGACAGACTGAACGGCATCCTGTTTGGATGTAGGTATACCTTCACGGCGTCTCTTTTAGTTCTCCTGACTCCACGACCAACACGCCAGGGTGGAGCTCAGGGAGACTAGACATTGCCCTCTGTTGGATTCCGCCAGTAGTTGCTGTTTGCACGGATTGCCCTTTGTTCGGCAAAGGTGGAGATGACTTCGACTCCCTCTGTTGGGTTTCACTGGGCCTTCACAGCGTCTCCATTTCATCTGGTGACGACAGGGGACGGCTTGCCAGATGATGTCTTCGTGTTGTGTTTTACTGGTTCTGCATGCACAGACTCCACCGTGCTCGGCCAAGCTGGAGGTTTCTTGACCAACAGTGAGCGTAGACTAAAAGTTCCAAAGCACAGTCGAGCGCAGCAAGGTGCACCTGAATGTCGGTGGAACAGGAGGACAAGAGCCATTGCCGGAAAATATGGGCTATCGCTTCTCGGCCTTTTGGCTCAGATCAAGTGTAGTATCTGTTCTTATCAGTTTAATATCTGATATGTCCTCAATCTGAGGACCGAATATTAAATTGATTTTTAGGACTCGGAGATGGTTCAGGGGCTTGCTCCTTCCGCTCCACGCATCAACCTGGTCTTGCAGTGCTTCCAGGAATGGTGCCCTCTCCCCCCTTTGGGGCGCCAAATGTATAAAAGCAGAAAATGCCGCAAAACCTGGCTTACCCATTTCTCTCTTGTCCAGTTGTCTCATCCTGACCAATTTAAGGCCTTTCAGGCTCCAAAGCATTGCTAGCTTTTCTGCTGTCGGGAGCTCCGTGCACGAATGTTGTGAGCCGATGGACTCGCGGACTTGCGGCAGCCAGGCTCCGTTTTCAGCTGATATGCCACACAGATTTCCTGCTGCTCTTTACAGGCCACTCACCTTCACACTCGGATGCCGACTTGCCTTCTCCTCACTTCAGTTACCACATCCCTTCATCCTGCACAACGGGGAAGTGTGGCGACAGACTGAACGGCATTCTCTTTGGATGTAGGTATACCTTCACGGCGTCTCTTTTCGTTCTCCTGACTCCGCGACCAACACGCTAGGGTGGAGCTCAGGGAGACTAGACATTGCCCCCTGTTGGATACCGCCAGTACTTGCTGCTTGCACGGATTGTCCCTTTTTCGGCAAAGGTGGAGATTTCTTCCACTTCCTCCGTTGGGTGTCACTGGCCTTCACAGCGTCTCCATTTCATCTGGTGACGACAGGGGACGGCTTGCCAGACGATGTCTTCGTGTTGTGTTTTACTGGTTCTGCATGCACAGACTCCACCGTGCTCGGCCAAGCTGGAGGTTTCTTGACCAACAGTGAGCGTAGACTAAAATTTCCAAAGCACAGTCGAGCGCAGCAAGGTGCACCTGAATGTCGGTGGACGAGGAGGACAAGAGCCATTGCCGGAAAATATGGGCTATCGCTTCTCGGCCTTTTGGTTCAGATCAAGTGTAGTATCTGTTCTTATCAGTTTAATATCTGATATGTCCTCAATATGGAGACCGAATATTAAATTGATTTTTAGGACTCGGAGATGGTTCAGGGGCTTGCTCCTTCCGCTCCACGCATCAACCTGGTCTTGCAGTGCTTCCAGGTATCGTGCCTTCAGCCCGCTTTGGGGCGGAAATGTATAAAAGCAGAAAATGCCGCAAAACCTGCCTACCCCTTTTCTCTGTTGTCCAGTTGCCTCATCTTGACCAATTTAAGGCATTTCAAGCTCCAAAGCATTGCTAGCTTTTTTGCTGGCGGGAGCTTCGTGCACTAATGTTGCGAGCCGATGGACTCGCGGACTTGCGGCAGCCAGGCTCCGTTTTCAGCTGATATGCCGCACAGATTTCCTGCTGCTTTTTACAGGCCACTCACCCTCACCCTCGGATGCCGACTTGCCTTCTCCTCACTTCAGTTACCACATCCCGTCATCCTGCACAACGGGGAAGTGTGGCGACAGACTGAACGGCATTCTCTTTGGATGTAGGTATACCTTCACGGCGTCTCTTTTCGTTCTCCTGACTCCACGACCAACACGCTAGGGTGGAGCTCAGGGAGACTAGACATTGCCCCCTGTTGGATACCGCCAGTACTTGCTGCTTGCACGGATTGTCCTTTGTTCGGCAAAGGTGGAGATTTCTTCGACTCTCTCCGTTGGGTGTAACTGGGCCTTCACAGCGTCTCGATTTCATCTGGTGACGACAGGTGACGGCTTGCCAGACGATGTCTTCCTGTTGTGTTTTACTGTTTCTGCATGCTCAGACTCCACCGTGCTCGGCCAAGCTGGATGTCTCTTGACCAACAGTGAGCGTAGACTAAAAGTTCCAAAGCACAGTCGAGCGCAGCAAGGTGCACATGAATGTCGGTGGACGAGGAGGACAAGAGCCATTGCCGGAAAATATGGGCTATCGCTTCTCGGCCTTTTGGCTAAGATCAAGTGTAGTCTCATTTGATCGAGGGAAGCTGAGGATTTCGATGACGATCGTGGATTGGAGAACTCGGAGGGATTGAACTCGCCAAAGAAGAAACGTTTGGAGCTTGGCTGCTATTGGTGGATCTACATGCTGGCCTAAACCTCGGGTTTAGGCCTAACGCCGATACAGTTTCACACCCAACGTACGAGCTATGGATGCAGCTGCATCCCGACCACCAGGCTGGGGCGTGCGAAACACTGTCCGAGTCACAGTGAAGAAAACGGATGGAGAGTCACCTTTGGACCGGAAACACTTCGTGAAGAAGGTGCTGCTCGAGTGCTGTGGGTTTAAAGCAACAGAGATCTTCTGCTTGCAAAACTTCCCCAAGAATGGTTTCTTTGATGTCACCTTCAAGAGCGTCGCAGCGTGCATCAAATTCTTGAACGTCTTCAAGGAAAAAGGTAACCAGAGTCCCTTGTCGATCCTGACTGCGGAACCTCTGTTTACGCTACCGGCACAGCGAAATCGGGTTGTTACACTGCACACGTACAACCCCCACGTCCCTGTATCTGATGTGCTCACGTTCCTCGCCAGGTACGCTGAGCTGAAAAGTGACAGCGTGCAAGTGAAAGACACCTTCGGCATCTGGACAAGTGAGCACCAGGTCAAGGTGACCCTAAGAACGGACAGCAACGGAGCCATCCTGCATCCCCCCTCCAATTTCGCTATTGGAGTAAATCGTGGCTACCTCTACTACGTGGGACAGCCACGAGTATGCCACACCTGTGGCAAAACGGGGCACGTTGCCGCAAACTGCAGTGTGACCTTCTGCAAGAACTGCAGGCAGGAGGGACACATGACTAAGGACTGCAAAGAAGACAAGTGCTGCAACCTGTGTGGGGAGGCCGGCCATCTTTACAGGGCCTGCCCGAAACGCGGGGCAACATACGCTGAAATCATCAGCAGCGGAGTTAAAAAGGCGACCAGAGAGGAGGTGCATACACCCTCCACCGAAAAAGACACCACGGCTCAGAATGAGAAAAAGCAACAAAAGGGCCCCCAACAAAAAGAAGAGGCCCCAGCACCTCCTGACAACCCAACCCCAGCCCCATCTGATGAGGAACACTCAATGGAAGAGGAAGAGGATGGGACAAAGAATAAAGAGCCCTGGGAAACAGTGAACAGGGACAAACGAAAGCGGAAACAAAAAAACAAACTGAAGAACCCCCCGAGGTTGTAGTGGCAAAAAGCGACACCTCTCAGCCGGCGCACTTAGCGCCGACACCTCATCCGATGAGGGAAAACAGGACAAGAATCGGCCTCAAATAAAGAGGCAAAGCACCAACGTAGAACGGAAGGCACAGACCCCCCCAGACCACCGACCGGGAAGGAAACAAGGTCACAGACCAACCCCCGATAGTAACGAGCAGCAACAACCCAGGTGAAGACCGGCCTGCAACCCCAACACCTACTGACTGCCATGACGAACGCCAGGGCTACATCACCCCCCCAATGCATCTGCATCAAAATCACGGGGCCAGTACGGACCAGAACAGCTTTCTCAGCCCTGCAACTGTGCTAAAGTTTGCGAGCACCACCGGCATGCTGGGGAACATCGAACAGCTGGAACAGCCAACTGTATAGACTCTAGACTCTTGAGACTGGTAAATCTACCTTTTTTATAATGGGTTTAAAAATTGCATCCATAAATGTGCGAAGCATCAAAGATACTTCGCGGTGTGTAGCCACACTCAACTATTTGGCAAATGTAAAAGCTGACCTACTGTTCCTGCAGGAGTGCGGAATTCCGCACCTCAGCAACTACAGGCGCTGGTCGAGCTGGTGGTCCCACGGGCCATCCATCTGGTCAGGAGGAAACGACTGCCGTTCCTCCGGCCTGGGTATTCTGCTGCGGGGAGGCAACTTCACCATCTCCGACGTTAAGGAGGTGGTGGGCGGGCGCCTCCTCGTAGCAGACGTGAAATACAAAAACACCCCTCTCAGACTTATTAATGTGTACGCCCCGGCCGTAAAAAGTGAGCGGCTGGCAGTCCTTCAGCAACTCCCACTGCTGTTGGCCACCTCCAAGCCGGTCATCCTGGGTGGTGACTTCAACTGCATCATCGATGCGGCTGGACGATCCAGCAAAGCCGATAGCAAACTAGACGCTACGTCCAGACTCCTGATGGAAACGGTAAAAGACGCCAAGCTGCTCGACGTCTGCAGCAACCCTGCAGACGGCGCGCAGCGTAGATACACATGGTCACGGCCAGACGGGTCCGTCCGCTCCAGGATAGACTTCTTTTTTGTGTCCCGAGCTTTCACGGTCAGGTCCACCGACGTAACGCCGGTGTTCTTCTCTGACCACTGCCTCCTACTGGCCGACTGCCACCTGCAGGAAGACCAGGGGGTAGGCAGGGGGACGTGGAAGCTAAATGTAAAACTGCTGACCCCTGAGAACATCGAGGAACTCAGGAGGGATTACAAAGGTTGGAGAACCGTGAAACCCCTCTTTGAGGCCCCACATCTCTGGTGGGAAGCAATCAAGGGGAATATCAAGAGGTTTTTCATCCTCAAGGGCGTTCAAAAGGTGAGAGAGAGACGAGGGGTCATGTCCAGGCTCCAGAAAAGTATGCAAAATTTGCTCCAGCTGCAGTCGATGGGGGTGGATGTCAAGGAGGATCTCCAAGAGGTGAAGAGCCAGCAAGCCTCGCTCTACACCTCGGAGGCCTCCAAGGTTATCTTCCGTTCCGGAGTCCGCTCCGTGGAGCAGGACGAAAAGTGCTCACGCTTCTTCTTCCAAAAGGTGCACAGAGACACCTCTGTAATCAGCAGCCTGAAGGAAGAAGATGGCTCTGAAAAGTCATCGCAGTCTGACATCCTGAGGATCAGCCAATCCTTTTATGCCGGACTGTATGACCTGAAGCCAACAGATAGCACTGTTTCCCAGACCTTCCTGTCGACTATCACGGAGGTCATAGGCGACAGCGAGCTGGAAAACCTGGACAAACCACTAACTCTGGACGAGCTGACAAAGGCCGCCAAGTCCTTCGAGACGAGTAGAACTCCCGGAAGCGACGGCTTACCGGTTGAGTTGTATTCGGCTCTGTGGGACTGGATGGGCCCAGACCTGCTGGAAGTGTACGAGAGTATGCTTCTGGAAGGCAGCATGTCAGAGTCCATGAGGAAAGGCATCATCACCCTAATCTACAAGCAGAAGGGGGAAAGGGAAGAAATTCGAAATTGGCGACCCATTTCACTGTTGAATGTGGACTACAAAATTCTAGCAAAGGTCATCGCCAATCGGGTCAGGTCTGCTCTGGAGTCGGTGATCCACCCTGACCAGACCTGTGCTGTACCCGGCAGGAAGCTCTCTGATAGCCTCGCGCTACTCAGGGATACGATCGCCTACGTGCAGGACAGCGGGGTGGACACTTGCCTCATCAGCCTTGACCAGGAGAAGGCTTTTGACAGAATATCGCACACCTACATGATGGATGTGCTCTCCAAAATGGTGTTTGGGGAGGGAATTCGCAATTGGATCAAACTGCTCTACACAAACATCTATAGCGCAGTCTCAATCAATGGGTGGGAATCAGAAAAGTTCCAGATCAGATCTGGAGTCAGGCAGGGCTGCCCTCTCTCCTCTGCCCTTTTTGTGTGCTGCATAGAACCTTTTGCCGAGTCCATCAGGAGGGATCCGGGCATAAGAGGAGTGACGATCCCAGGCAGTGGAGGCATGCAAGTCAAGGCCTCCCTGTACATGGACGACGTTGCCGTCTTCTGCTCGGATCCTGCGTCTGTACGCAGGCTCTTGACCACCTGCGACCAGTTTGAACTGGCCTCTGGAGCCAAGGTAAACCGGGGCAAGAGCGAGGCCATGTTCTTTGGGAACTGGGCCGACCGGTCCTTTGTCCCCTTCACTGTCAGGTCAGATTACCTGAAGGTGCTGGGGATATGGTTCGGAGCTGCTGGGGCGTGCACCAAAAACTGGGAGGAGCGCATAGGAAAGGTAAGACAGAAACTGGGCTGGTGGGAGCAACGCTCCCTCTCCATTGCGGGCAAAACCCTGGTCATCAGGTGTGAGGTACTCTCGGTGCTACTGTACGTGGCGCAGGTCTGGCCCATAACCCGACCCTACGCCACAGCAGTCACCCGGGCCATCTTCAAATTTATCTGGCAATCCAAGATGGACCGTGTCCGAAGGGACACCATGTACAAACCTCTGGAGAAGGGAGCGCGGAACGTACCCAACGCCTCCCTCATCCTGTTGGCCACCTTTGTGTCCAGCTGCATCAAGCTGTGCGTGGACCCCCAGTATGCAAACACCAAGTGTCACTACATACTGAGGTTCTACCTGTCCCCGGTGTTGCGAAGGATGGGCCTGGCCTCATTGCCGCGGAACGCTCCAAGTAGTTGGACCGTACCGTACCACCTGTCCTTTGTGGAAAAGTTTTTGAAGGAAAACACCTTTGACCACAAGGCAATGAAGCAGTGGTCAGCACGTAATGTCCTCGAGGCCCTCAGGGAAAAGGAGACCGTGGAGGACGTTGGATGGTTCCCTGAGCAGACTGCCAGAGTCATCTGGCAGAACGCCTCATCACCAGAACTTTCAAACAAGCACCAAGACCTAGCTTGGCTGGTGGTGAGAAGGGCCCTCCCTGTCAGATTCTTCATGCACACCCGAAGGCTCTGCACCAATGCACGCTGCCCTCGGAGTGGCTGTGGGGGAAATGAGACGGTCACACACCTCCTTGTGGAATGTGCCTTTGCAAAGAAGGTCTGGAGAGAGATGCAGTGGTATTTGTCAAGATTTATCCCAAACAGATCTGTGACACAGGACTCTGTGCTCTACGGACTGTTTCCAGGGACACACACCGAGACAAATATCAACTGCTGCTGGAAGGTCATCAACTCGGTAAAAGACGCTCTTTGGTCTGCCCGAAACTTGCTGATCTTCCAGTGCAAAGAATTGTCCTCGACCGAGTGTTGCAGACTGGCACATTCCAAGGTCCAGGACTACGTGCTGAGGGAAGCACTCAAGCTTGGGGCAGCTGCCGCCAAGGCGCAATGGGGAAAGACCACTGTGTAAAGTCTTTCCAGCAAATGTACACCGAGGGGCGCGTAACAGTGTAAAGCCCCTCGGTCTGGGCAACCAACACTCCAATGTATAAAACAAACATGACAATGTAAATATTTAAGAAGGAATTGTAATGTAAAGAGTGATATGTGTATGACAATATCAAAATTGAATGAAAGAAAGTCAAGGCAACATGTAACCCTGCCGGAAATGTACAGTCAAGACAATTTGAAAGGTTTCTGTAATGCTCATGATAAATTTTTATGAATAAAGTATATTTTTTTGAATAAAAAAAAAAAAAAATCTGTTCTTATCAGTTTAATATCTGATATGTCCTCAATCTGGGGACCGAATGTTAAATTGATTTTTAGGAATCGGAGATGGTTCAGGGGCATGCTCCATCCGCTCCACGCATCAACCTGGTCTTGCCGTGCTTCCAGGAATGGTGCCCTCTCCCCGCTTTGGGGCGCAAAATGTATAAAAGCAGGAAATGCCGCAAAACCTGGCTTCCCCTTTTCTCTCTTGTCCAGTTGTCTCATCCTGACCAATTTAAGGCCTTTCAGGCTCCAAAGCATTGCTAGCTTTTCTGCTGGCGGGAGCTTCGTGCACGAATGTTGCGAGCCGATGG
Organism: Scyliorhinus torazame; assembly: GCF_047496885.1. Lineage (NCBI taxonomy): Eukaryota > Metazoa > Chordata > Chondrichthyes > Carcharhiniformes > Scyliorhinidae > Scyliorhinus > Scyliorhinus torazame. Next base: position 31,467,399 of record NC_092726.1, read on the forward strand.
ACTCGCGGACTTGCGGCAGCCAGGCTCCGTTTTCAGCTGATATGCCACGCAGATTTCCTGCTGCTTTTTACAGGCCACTCACCTTCACACTCGGATGCCGACTTGCCTTCTCCTCACTTCAGTTACCACTTCCCTTCATCCTGCACAACGGGGAAGTGTGGCGACAGACTGAACGGCATCCTGTTTGGATGTAGGTACACCTTCACGGCGTCTCTTTTCGTTCTCCTGACTCCACGACCAACACGCCAGGGTGGAGCTCAGGGAGACTAGACATTGCCCTCTGTTGGATTCCGCCAGTACTTGCTGTTTGCACGGATTGCCCTTTGTTCGGCAAAGGTGGAGATGACTTCGACTCCCTCTGTTGGGTGTCACTGGGCCTTCACAGCGTCTCCATTTCATCTGGTGACGACAGGGGACGGCTTGCCAGACGATGTCTTCCTGTTGTGTTTTACTGGTTCTGCATGCTCAGACTCCACCGTGCTCGGCCAAGCTGGATGTCTCTTGTCCAACAGTGAGCGTAGACTAAAAGTTCCAAAGCACAGTCGAGCGCAGCAAGGTGCACCTGAATGTCGGTGGACGAGGAGGACAAGAGCCATTGCCGGAAAATATGGGCTATCGCTTCTCGGCCTTTTGGCTCAGATGAAGTGTAGTATCTGTTCTTATCAGTTTAATATCTGATATGTCCTCAATCTGGGGACCGAATATTAAATTGATTTTTAGGACTCGGAGATGGTTCAGGGGCTTGCTCTTTCCGCTCCACGCATCAACCTGGTCTTGCAGTGCTTCCAGGAATGGTGCCCTCTCCCAGCTTTCGGCCGCAAAATGTATAAAAGCAGCAAATACCGCAAAACCTGGCTTCCCCTTTTCTCTCTTGTCCAGTTGTCTCATCCTGACCAATTTAAGGCCTTTCAGGCTCCAAAGCATTGCTAGCTTTTCTGCTGGCGGGAGCTTCGTGCACGAATGTTGTGAGCCGATGGACTCGCGGACTTGCGGCAGCCAGGCTCCGTTTTCAGCTGATATGCCACACAGATTTCCTGCTGCTTTTTACAGGCCACTCACCTTCACACTCGGATGCCGACTTGCCTTCTCCTCACTTCAGTTACCACATCCCTTCATCCTGCACAACGGGATACTGTTGCGACAGACTGAACGGCATCCTGTTTGGATGTAGGTATACCTTCACGGCGACTCTTTTAGTACTCCTGACTCCACGACCAACACGCCAGGGTGGAGCTCAGGGAGACTAGACATTGCCCTCTGTTGGATTCCGCCAGTACTTGCTGTTTGCACGGATTGCCCTTTGTTCGGCAAAGGTGGAGATGACTTCGACTCCCTCTGTTGGGTGTCACTGGGCCTTCACAGCGTCTCCATTTCATCTGGTGACGACAGGGGACGGCTTGCCAGACGATGTCTTCCTGTTGTGTTTTACTGGTTCTGCATGCTCAGACTCCACCGTGCTCGGCCAAGCTGGATGTCTCTTGTCCAACAGTGAGCGTAGACTAAAAGTTCCAAAGCACAGTCGAGCGCAGCAAGGTGCACCTGAATGTCGGTGGACGAGGAGGACAAGAGCCATTGCCGGAAAATATGGGCTATCGCTTTTCGGCCTTTTGGCTCAGATCAAGTGTAGTATCTGTTCTTATCAGTTTAATATCTGATATGTCCTCAATCTGGGGACCGAATATTAAATTGATTTTTAGGACTCGGAGATGGTTCAGGGGCTTGCTCCTTCCGCTCCACGCATCAACCTGGTCTTGCAGTGCTTCCAGGAATGGTGCCCTCTCCCCGCTTTGGGGCGCCAAATGTATAAAAGCAGAAAATGCCGCAAAACCTGGCTTACCCTTTTCTCTCTTGTCCAGTTGTCTCATCCTGACCAATTTAAGGCTTTTCAGGCTCCAAAGCATTGCTAGCTTTTCTGCTGTCGGGAGCTCCGTGCACGAATGTTGTGAGCCGATGGACTCGCGGACTTGCGGCAGCCAGGCTCCGTTTTCAGCTGATATGCCACACAGATTTCCTGCTGCTCTTTACAGGCCACTCACCTTCACACTCGGATGCCGACTTGCCTTCTCCTCACTTCAGTTACCACATCCCTTCATCCTGCACAACGGGGAAGTGTGGCGACAGACTGAACGGCATTCTCTTTGGATGTAGGTATACCTTCACGGCGTCTCTTTTCGTTCTCCTGACTCCACGACCAACACGCTAGGGTGGAGCTCAGGGAGACTAGACATTGCCCCCTGTTGGATACCGCCAGTACTTGCTGCTTGCACGGATTGTCCTTTTTTCGGCAAAGGTGGAGATTTCTTCCACTCCCTCCGTTGGGTGTCACTGGCCTTCACAGCGTCTCCATTTCATCTGGTGACGACAGGGGACGGCTTGCCAGACGATGTCTTCGTGTTGTGTTTTACTGGTTCTGCATGCACAGACTCCACCGTGCTCGGCCAAGCTGGAGGTTTCTTGACCAACAGTGAGCGTAGACTAAAAGTTCCAAAGCACAGTCGAGCGCAGCAAGGTGCACCTGAATGTCGGTGGATGAGGAGGACAAGAGCCATTGCCGGAAAATATGGGCTATCGCTTCTCGGCCTTTTGGCTCAGATCAAGTGTAGTATCTGTTCTTATCAGTTTAATATCTGATATGTTCTCAATATGGAGACCGAATATTAAATTGATTTTTAGGACTCGGAGATGGTTCAGGGCCTTGCTCCTTCCGCTCCACGCATCAACCTGGTCTTGCAGTGCTTCCAGGAATGGTGCCTTCACCCCGCTTTGGGGCGCTAAAAGCATAAAATGCCGCAAAACGTGGCTTCCGTTTTTCTCTCTTGTCCAGTTGTTTCATCCTGACCAAATTAAGGCCTTTCAGGCTCCAAAGCATTGCTAGCTTTTCTGCTGGCGGGAGCTTCGTGCACGAATGTTGCGAGTCGAAGGACTCGAGGACTTTCGGCAGCCAGGCTCCGTTTTCAGCTGATATGCCGCACAGATTTCCTGCTGCTTTTTACAGGCCACTCACCCTCACCCTCGGATGCCGACTTGCCTTCTCCTCACTTCAGTTACCACATCCCTTCATCCTGCACAACGGGATACTGTTGCGACAGACTGAACGGCATCCTGTTTGGATGTAGGTATACCTTCACGGCGTCTCTTTTCGTTCTCCTGACTCCACGACCAACACGCCAGGGTGGAGCTCAGGGAGACTAGACATTGCCCTCTGTTGGATTCCGCCAGTACTTGCTGTTTGCACGGATTGCCCTTTGTTCGGCAAAGGTGGAGATGACTTCGACTCCCTCTGTTGGGTGTCACTGGGCCTTCACAGCGTCTCCATTCCATCTGGTGACGACAGGGGACGGCTTGCCAGACGATGTCTTCGTGTTGTGTTTACTGGTTCTGCATGCACAGACTCCACCGTGCTCGGCCAAGCTGGATGTCTCTTGACCAACAGTGAGCGTAGACTAAAAGTTCCAAAGCACAGTCGAGCGCAGCAAGGTGCACCTGAATGTCGGTGGATGAGGAGGACACGAGCCATTGCCGGAAAATATGGGTTATCGCTTCTCGGCCTTTTGGCTCAGATCAAGTGTAGTATCTGTTCTTATCAGTTTAATATCTGATATGTCCTCAATCTGGGGACCGAATGTTAAATTGATTTTTAGGACTCGGAGATGGTTCAGGGGCTTGTTCCATCCGCTCCACGCATCAACCTGGTCTTGCTGTGCTTCCAGGAATGGTGCCCTCTCCCCGCTTTGGGGCGCTAAAAGCATAAAATGCCGCAAAACGTGGCTTCCGTTTTTCTCCCTTGTCCAGATGTTTCATCCTGACCAATTTAAGGCCTTTCAGGCTCCAAAGCAGTGCTAGCTTTTCTGCTGGCGGGAGCTTCGTGCACGAATGTTGCGAGCCGATGGACTCGCGGACTTGCGGCAGCCAGGCTCCGTTTTCAGCTGATATGCCACACAGATTTCCTGCTGCTTTTTACAGGCCATTCACCCTCACCCTCGGATGCCGACTTGCCTTCTCCTCACTTCAGTTACCACATCCCTTCATCCTGCACAACGGGGAAGTGTGGCGACAGACTGAACGGCATCCTGTTTGGATGTAGGTACACCTTCACGGCGTCTCTTTTCGTTCTCCTGACTCCACGACCAACACGCCAGGGTGGAGCTCAGGGAGACTAGACATTGCCCTCTGTTGGATTCCGCCAGTACTTGCTGCTTGCACGGATTGCCCTTTGTTCGGCAAAGGTGGAGATGACTTCGACTCCCTCCGTTGGGTGTCACTGGGCCTTCACAGCGTCTCCATTTCATCTGGTGACGACAGGGGACGGCTTGCCAGACGATGTCTTCGTGTTGTGTTTACTGGTTCTGCATGCACAGACTCCACCGTGCTCGGCCAAGCTGGATGTCTCTTGACCAACAGTGAGCGTAGACTAAAAGTTCCAAAGCACAGTCGAGCGCAGTAAGGTGCACCTGAATGTCGGTGGATGAGGAGGACAAGAGCCATTGCCGGAAAATATGGGTTATCGCTTCACGGCCTTTTGGCTCAGATCAAGTGTAGTATCTGTTCTTATCAGTTTAATATCTGTTATGTCCTCAATCTGGGGACCGAATATTAAATTGATTTTTAGGATTCGGAGATGGTTCAGGGGCTTGCTCCTTCCGCTCCACGCATCAACCTGGTCTTGCAGTGCTTCCAGGAATGGTGCTCTCTCCCCGCTTTGGGGCGCAAAATGTATAAAAGCAGAAAATGCCGCAAAATCTGGCTTCCCCTTTTCTCTCTTGTCCAGTTGTCTCATCCTGACCAATTTAAGGCCTTTCAGGCTCCAAAGCATTGCTAGCTTTTCTGCTGGCGGGAGCTTCGTGCACGAATGTTGCGAGCCGATGGACTCGCGGACTTGCGGCAGCCAGGCTCCGTTTTCAGCTGATATGCCACACAGATTTCCTGCTGCTTTTTACAGGCCACTCACCTTCACACTCGGATGCCGACTTGCCTACTCCTCACTTCAGTTACCACATCCCTTCATCCTGCACAACGGGGAAGTGTGGCGACAGACTGAACGGCATCCTGTTTGGATGTAGGTATATCTTCACGGCGTCTCTTTTCGTTCTCCTGACTCCACGACCAACACGCTAGGGTGGAGCTCAGGGAGACTAGACATTGCCCCCTGTTGGATACCGCCAGTACTTGCTGCTTGCACGGATTGTCCTTTGTTCGGCAAAGGTGGAGATTTCTTCCACTCCCTCCGTTGGGTGTCACTGGCCTTCACAGCGTCTCCATTTCATCTGGTGACGACAGGGGACGGCTTGCCAGATGATGTCTTCGTGTTGTGTTTTACTGGTTCTGCATGCACAGACTCCACCGTGCTCGGCCAAGCTGGAGGTTTCTTGACCAACAGTGAGCGTAGACTAAAAGTTCCAAAGCACAGTCGAGCGCAGCAAGGTGCACCTGAATGTCGGTGGATGAGGAGGACAAGAGCCATTGCCGGAAAATATGGGCTATCGCTTCTCGGCCTTTTGGCTCAGATCAAGTGTAGTATCTGCTCTTATCAGTTTAATATCTGATATGTCCTCAATATGGAGACCGAATATTAAATTGATTTTTAGGACTCGGAGATGGTTCAGGGGCTTGCTCCTTCCGCTCCACGCATCAACCTGGGGTTGCAGTGCTTCCAGGAATGGTGCCTTCACCCCGCTTTGGGGCGGAAATGTATAAAAGCAGAAAATGCCGCAAAACCTGCCTACCCCTTTTCTCTGTTGTCCAGTTGCCTCATCTTGACCAATTTAAGGCATTTCAAGCTCCAAAGCATTGCTAGCTTTTCTGCTGGCTGGAGCTTCGTGCACTAATGTTGCGAGTCGATGGACTCGAGGACTTTCGGCAGCCAGGCTCCGCTTTCAGCTGATATGCCGCACAGATTTCCTGCTGCTTTTTACAGGCCACTCACCCTCACCCTCGGATGCCGACTTGCCTTCTCCTCACTTCAGTTACCACATCCCTTCATCCTGCACAACGGGATACTGTTGCGACAGACTGAACGGCATCCTGTTTGGATGTAGGTATACCTTCACGGCGACTCTTTTAGTTCTCCTGACTCCACGACCAACACGCCAGGGTGGAGCTCAGGGAGACTAGACATTGCCCTCTGTTGCATTCCGCCAGTACTTGCTGTTTGCACGGATTGCCCTTTATTCGGCAAAGGTGGAGATGACTTCGACTCCCTCTGTTGGGTGTCACTGGGCCTTCACAGCGTCTCCATTTCATCTGGTGACGACAGGGGACGGCCTGCCAGACGATGTCTTCCTGTTGTGTTTTACTGGTTCTGCATGCTCAGACTCCACCGTGCTCGGCCAAGCTGGATGTCTCTTGTCCAACAGTGAGCGTAGACTAAAAGTTCCAAAGCACAGTCGAGCGCAGCAAGGTGCACCTGAATGTCGGTGGACGAGGAGGACAAGAGCCATTGCCGGAAAATATGGGCTATCGCTTCTCGGCCTTTTGGCTCAGATCAAGTGTAGTATCTGTTCTTATCAGTTTAATATCTGATATGTTCTCAATCTGGGGACCGAATATTAAACTGATTTTTAGGACTCGGAGATGGTTCAGGGGCTTGCTCCTTCCGCTCCACGCATCAACCTGGTCTTGCAGTGCTTCCAGGAATGGTGCCCTCTCCCCGCTTTGGGGCGCCAAATGTATAAAACCAGAAAATGCCGCAAAACCTGGCTTACCCTTTTCTCTCTTGTCCAGTTGTCTCATCCTGACCAATTTATGGCCTTTCAGGCTCCAAAGCATTGCTAGCTTTTCTGCTGTCGGGAGCTCCGTGCACGAATGTTGTGAGCCGATGGACTCGCGGACTTGCGGCAGCCAGGCTCCGTTTTCAGCTGATATGCCACACAGATTTCCTGCTGCTCTTTACAGGCCACTCACCTTCACACTCGGATGCCGACTTGCCTTCTCCTCACTTCAGTTACCACATCCCTTCATCCTGCACAACGGGGAAGTGTGGCGACAGACTGAACGGCATTCTCTTTGGATGTAGGTATACCTTCACGGCGTCTCTTTTCGTTCTCCTGACTCCACGACCAACACGCTAGGATGGAGCTCAGGGAGACTAGATATTGCCCCCTGTTGGATACCGCCAGTACTTGCTGCTTGCACGGATTGTCCTTTTTTCGGCAAAGGTGGAGATTTCTTCCACTCCCTCCGTTGGGTGTCACTGGCCTTCACAGCGTCTCCATTTCATCTGCTGACGACAGGGGACGGCTTGCCAGACGATGTCTTCGTGTTGTGTTTTACTGGTTCTGCATGCACAGACTCCAGCGTGCTCGGCCAAGCTGGAGGTTTCTTGACCAACAGTGAGCGTAGACTAAAAGTTCCAAAGCACAGTCGAGCGCAGCAAGGTGCACCTGAATGTCGGTGGATGAGGAGGACAAGAGCCATTGCCGGAAAATATGGGGTATTGCTTCTCGGCCTTTTGGCTCAGATCAAGTGTAGTATCTGTTCTTATCAGTTTAATATCTGATATTTCCTCAATATGGAGACCGAATATTAAATTGATTTTTAGGACTCGGAGATGGTTCAGGGGCTTGCTCCTTCCGCTCCACGCATCAACCTGGGCTTGCAGTGCTTCCAGGAATGGTGCCTTCACCCCGCTTTGGGGCGGAAATGTATAAAAGCAGAAAATGCCGCAAAACCTGCCTACCCCTTTTCTCTGTTGTCCAGTTGCCTCATCTTGACCAATTTAAAGCATTTCAAGCTCCAAAGCATTGCTAGCTTTTTTGCTGGCGGGAGCTTCGTGCACTAATGTTGCGAGTCGATGGACTCGAGGACTTTCGGCAGCCAGGCTCCGTTTTCAGCTGATATGCCGCACAGATTTCCTGCTGCTTTTTACAGGCCACTCACCCTCACCCTCGGATGCCGACTTGCCTTCTCCTCACTTCAGTTACCACATCCCTTCATCCTGCACAACGGGATACTGTTGCGACAGACTGAACGGCATCCTGTTTGGATGTAGGTATACCTTCACGGCGTCTCTTTTAGTTCTCCTGACTCCACGACCAACACGCCAGGGTGGAGCTCAGGGAGACTAGACATTGCCCTCTGTTGGATTCCGCCAGTACTTGCTGTTTGCACGGATTGCCCTTTGTTCGGCAAAGGTGGAGATGACTTCGACTCCCTCTGTTGGGTGTCACTGGGCCTTCACAGTGTCTCCATTTCATCTGGTGACGACAGGGGACGGCTTGCCAGACGATGTCTTCCTGTTGTGTTTTACTGGTTCTGCATGCTCAGACTCCACCGTGCTCGGCCAAGCTGGATGTCTCTTGTCCAAGAGTGAGCGTAGACTAAAAGTTCCAAAGCACAGTCGAGCGCAGCAAGGTGCACCTGAATGTCGGTGGACGAGGAGGACAAGAGCCATTGCCGGAAAATATGGGCTATCGCTTCTCGGCCTTATGGCTCAGATCAAGTGTAGTATCTGTTCTTATCAGTTTAATATCTGATATGCCCTCAATCTGGGGACCGAATATTAAATTGATTTTTAGGACTCGGAGATGGTTCAGGGGCTTGCTCCTTCCGCTCCACGCATCAACCTGGTCTTGCAGTGCTTCCAGGAATGGTGCCCTCTCCCCGCTTTGGGGTGCAAAACGTATAAAAGCAGAAAATGCCGCAAAACCTGGCTTCCCCTTTTCTCTCTTGTCCAGTTGTCTCATCCTGACCAATTTAAGGCCTTTCAGGCTCCTAAGCATTGCTAGCTTTTCTGCTGGCGGTAGCTTCGTGCACGAATGTTGCGAGCCGATGGACTCGCGGACTTGCGGCAGCCAGGCTCCGTTTTCAGCTGATATGCCACACAGATTTCCTGCTGCTTTTTACAGGCCACTCACCCACACCCTCGGATGCCGACTTGCCTTCTCCTCACTTCAGTTACCACATCCCTTCATCCTGCACAACGGGGAAGTGTGGCGACAGACTGAACGGCATCCTGTTTGGATGTAGGTACACCTTCACGGCGTCTCTTTTCGTTCTCCTGACTCCACGACCAACACGCCAGGGTGGAGCTCAGGGAGACTAGACTTTGCCCTCTGTTGGATTCCGCCAGTACTTGCTGCTTGCACGGATTGCCCTTTGTTCGGCAAAGTTGGAGATTACTTCGACTTCCTCCGTTGGGTGTCAGTGGGCCTTCACAGCGTCTCCATTTCATCTGGTGACGACAGGGGACGGCTTGCCAGACGATGTCTTCGTGTTGTGTTTACTGGTTCTGCATGCACAGACTCCACCGTGCTCGGCCAAGCTGGATGTCTCTTGACCAACAGTGAGCGTAGACTAAAAGTTCCAAAGCACAGTCGAGCGCAGCAAGGTGCACCTGAATGTCGGTGGACGAGGAGGACAAGAGCCATTGCCGGAAAATATGGGCTATCGCTTCTCGGCCTTTTGACTCAGATCAAGTGTAGTATCTGTTCTTATCAGTTTAATATCTGATATGTCCTCAATCTGGGGACCGAATATTAAATTGATTTTTAGGACTCGGAGATGGTTCAGGGGCTTGCTCTTTCCGCTCCACGCATCAACCTGGTCTTGCAGTGCTTCCAGGAATGGTGCCCTCTCCCAGCTTTCGGGCGCAAAATGTATAAAAGCAGAAAATGCCGCAAAAACTGGCTTCCCTTTTTCTCTCTTGTCCAGTTGTCTCATCCTGACCAATTTAAGGCCTTTCAGGCTCCAAAGCATTGCTAGCTTTTCTGCTGGCGGGAGCTTCGTGCACGAATGTTGTGAGCCGATGGACTCGCGGACTTGCGGCAGCCAGGCTCCGTTTTCAGCTGATATGCCACACAGATTTCCTGCTGCTCTTTACAGGCCACTCACCTTCACACTCGGATGCCGACTTGCCTTCTCCTCACTTCAGTTACCACATCCCTTCATCCTGCACAACGGGGAAGTGTGGCGACAGACTGAACGGCATTCTCTTTGGATGTAGGTATACCTTCACGGCGTCTCTTTTCGTTCTCCTGACTCCACGACCAACACGCTAGGGTGGAGCTCAGGGAGACTAGACATTGCCCCCTGTTGGATACCGCCAGTACTTGCTGCTTGCACGGATTGTCCTTTTTTCGGCAAAGGTGGAGATTTCTTCCACTCCCTCCGTTGGGTGTCACTGGCCTTCACAGCGTCTCCATTTCATCTGGTGACGACAGGGGACGGCTTGCCAGACGATGTCTTCGTGTTGTGTTTTACTGGTTCTGCATGCACAGACTCCACCGTGCTCGGCCAAGCTGGAGGTTTCTTGACCAACAGTGAGCGTAGACTAAAATTTCCAAAGCACAGTCGAGCGCAGCAAGGTGCACCTGAATGTCGGTGGATGAGGAGGACAAGAGCCATTGCCGGAAAATATGGGCTATCGCTTCTCGGCCTTTTGGCTCAGATCAAGTGTAGTATCTGTTTTTATCAGTTTAATATCTGATATGTCCTCAATATGGAGACCGAATATTAAATTGATTTTTAGGACTCGGAGATGGTTCAGGGGCTTGCTCCTTCCGCTCCACGCATCAACCTGGGCTTGCAGTGCTTCCAGGAATGGTGCCTTCACCCCGCTTTGGGGCGGAAATGTATAAAAGCAGAAAATGCCTACCCCTTTTCTCTGTTGTCCAGTTGCCTCATCTTGACCAATATAAGGCATTTCAAGCTCCAAAGCATTGCTAGCTTTTTTGCTGGCGTGAGCTTCGTGCAGTAATGTTGCGAGTCGATGGACTCGAGGACTTTCGGCAGCCAGGCTCCGTTTTCAGCTGATATGCCGCACAGATTTCCTGCTGCTTTTTACAGGCCACTCACCCTCACCCTCGGATGCCGACTTGCCTTCTCCTCACTTCAGTTACCACATCCCTTCATCCTGCACAACGGGATACTGTTGCGACAGACTGAACGGCATCCTGTTTGGATGTAGGTATACCTTCACAGCGTCTCTTTTAGTTCTCCTGACTCCACGACCAACACGCCAGGGTGGAGCTCAGGGAGACTAGACATTGCCCTCTGTTGGATTCCGCCAGTACTTGCTGTTTGCACGGATTGCGCTTTGTTCGGCAAAGGTGGAGATGACTTCGACTCCCTCTGTTGGGTGTCACTGGGCCTTCACAGCGTCTCCATTTCATCTGGTGACGACAGGGGACGGCTTGCCAGACGATGTCTTCCTGTTGTGTTTACTGGTTCTGCATGCACAGACTCCACCGTGCTCGGCCAAGCTGGATGTCTCTTGACCAACAGTGAGCGTAGACTAAAAGTTCCAAAGCACAGTCGAGCGCAGCAAGGTGCACCTGAATGTCGGTGGATGAGGAGGACAAGAGCCATTGCCGGAAAATATGGGTTATCGCTTCTCGGCCTTTTGGCTCAGATCAAGTGTAGTGTCTGTTCTTATCAGTTTAATATCTGATGTGTCCTCAATCTGGGGACCGAATATTAAATTGATTTTTAGGACTTGGAGATGGTTCAGGGGCTTGCTCTTCCCGCTCCACGCATCAACCTGGTCTTGCAGTGATTCCAGGGATGGTGCCCTCACCCCGCTTTGGGGCGCAAAGTGTATAAAAGCAGAAAATGCCGCAAAACCTGGCTTCCCCTTTTCTCTCTTGTCCAGTTGTCTCATCCTGACCAATTTAAGGCCTTTCAGGCTCCAAAGCATTGCTAGCTTTTCTGCTGGCGGGAGCTTCGTGCACGAATGTTGCGAGCCGATGGACTCGCGGACTTGCGGCAGCCAGGTTCCGTTTTCAGCTGATATGCCACGCAGATTTCCTGCTGCTTTTTACAGGCCACTCACCTTCACACTCGGATGCCGACTTGCCTTCTCCTCACTTCAGTTACCACATCCCTTCATCCTGCACAACGGGGAAGTGTGGCGACAGACTGAACGGCATCCTGTTTGGATGTAGGTACACCTTCACGGCGTCTCTTTTCGTTCTCCTGACTCCACGACCAACACGCCAGGGTGGAGCTCAGGGAGACTAGACATTGCCCTCTGTTGGATTCCGCCTGTACTTGCTGCTTGCACGGATTGCCCTTTGTTCGACAAAGGTGGAGATTACTTCGACTCCCTCCGTTGGGTGTCACTGGGCCTTCACAGCGTCTCCATTTCATCTGGTGACGACAGGGGACGGCTTGCCAGACGATGTCTTTGTGTTGTGTTTACTGGTTCTGCATGCACAGACTCCACCGTGCTCGGCCAAGCTGGATGTCTCTTGACCAACAGTGAGCGTAGACTAAAAGTTTCAAAGCACAGTCGAGCGCAGCAAGGTGCACCTGAATGTCGGTGGAAGAGGAGGACAAGAGCCATTGCCGGAAAATATGGGCTATCGCTTCTCGGCCTTTTGACTCAGATCAAGTGTAGTATCTGTTCTTATCAGTTTAATATCTGATATGTCCTCAATCTGGGGACCGAATATTAAATTGATTTTTAGGACTCGGAGATGGTTCAGGGGCTTGCTCCTTCCGCTCCACGCATGAACCTGGTCTTGCAGTGCATCCAGGAATGGTGCCCTCTCCCCGCTTTGGGGCGCAAAATGTATAAAAGCAGAAAATGCCGCAAAACCTGGCTTACCCTTTCCTCTCTTGTCCAGTTGTCTCATCCTGACCAATTTAAGGCCTTTCAGGCTCCAAAGCATTGCTAGCTTTTCTGCTGGCGGGGGCTTCGTGCACGAATGTTGTGAGCCGATGGACTCGCGGACTTGCGGCAGCCAGGCTCCGTTTTCAGCTGATATGCCACACAGATTTCCTGCTGCTCTTTACAGGCCACTCACCTTCACACTCGGATGCCGACTTGCCTTCTCCTCACTTCAGTTACCACATCCCTTCATCCTGCACAACGGGGAAGTGTGGCGACAGACTGAACGGCATTCTCTTTGGATGTAGGTATACCTTCACGGCGTCTCTTTTCGTTCTCCTGACTCCACGACCAACACGCTAGGGTGGAGCTCAGGGAGACTAGACATTGCCCCCTGTTGGATACCGCCAGTACTTGCTGCTTGCACGGATTGTCCTTTGTTCGGCAAAGGTGGAGATTTCTTCCACTCCCTCCGTTGGGTGTCACTGGGCCTTCACAGCGTCTCCATTTCATCTGGTGACGACAGGGGACGGCTTGCCAGACGATGTCTTCGTGTTGTGTTTTACTGGTTCTGCATGCACAGACTCCACCGTGCTCGGCCAAGCTGGAGGTTTCTTGACCAACAGTGAGCGTAGACTAAAAGTTCCAAAGCACAGTCGAGCGCAGCAAGGTGCACCTGAATATCGGTGGATGAGGAGGACAAGAGCCATTGCCGGAAAATATGGGCTATCGCTTCTCGGCCTTTTAGCTCAGATCAAGTGTAGTATCTGTTCTTATCAGTTTAATATCTGATATTTCCTCAATATGGAGACCGAATATTAAATTGATTTTTAGGACTCGGAGATGGTTCAGGGGCTTGCTCCTTCCGCTCCACGCATCAACCTGGGCTTGCAGTGCTTCCAGGAATGGTGCCTTCACCCCGCTTTGGGGCGGAAATGTATAAAAGCAGAAAATGCCGCAAAACCTGCCTACCCCTTTTCTCTGTTGTCCAGTTGCCTCATCTTGACCAATTTAAGGCATTTCAAGCTCCAAAGCATTGCTAGCTTTTCTGCTGGCGGGAGCTTCGTGCACTAATGTTGCGAGTCGATGGACTCGAGGACCTTCGGCAGCCAGGCTCCGTTTTCAGCTGATATGCCGCACAGATTTCCTGCTGCTTTTTACAGGCCACTCACCCTCACCCTCGGATGCCGACTTGCCTTCTCCTCACTTCAGTTACCACATCCCTTCATCCTGCACAACGGGATACTGTTGCGACAGACTGAACGGCATCCTGTTTGGATGTAGGTATACCTTCACGGCGTCTCTTTTAGTTCTCCTGACTCCACGACCAACACGCCAGGGTGGAGCTCAGGGAGACTAGACATTGCCCTCTGTTGGATTCCGCCAGTACTTGCTGCTTGCACGGATTGACCTTTGTTCGGCAAAGGTGGAGATGACTTCGACTCCCTCCGTTGGGTGTCACTGGGCCTTCACAGCGTCTCCATTTCATCTGGTTACGACAGGGGATGGCTTGCCAGACGATGTCTTCGTGTTGTGTTTACTGGTTCTGCATGCACAGACTCCACCGTGCTCGGCCAAGCTGGATGTCTCTTGACCAACAGTGAGCGTAGACTAAAAGTTCCAAAGCACAGTCGAGCGCAGCAAGGTGCACCTGAATGTCGGTGGATGAGGAGGACAAGAGCCATTGCCGGAAAATATGGGTTATCGCTTCTCGGCCTTTTGACTCAGATCAAGTGTAGTCTCATTTGATCGAGAGAAGCTGAGGATTTCGTTGTGGATTGGAGAACTCGGAGGGATTGAAGTCCTCAAAGAGGAAACGTTTGGAGCTTGGCTGCTATTGGTGGATCTACATGCTGGCCTAAACGTCGGGTTTAGGCCTAACACCGATACAGTTTCACACCCAACGTACGAGCTATGGATGCAGCTGCATCCCGACCACCAGGCTGGGGAATGCGAAACACTGTCCGAGTCACAGTAAAGAAAACGGAGGGAGAGTCACCTTTGGACCGGAAACACTTCGTGAAGAGGGTGCTGCTCGAGTGTTGTGGGTTTAAAGCAACAGATATCTTCTGCTTGCAAAACTTCCCCAAGAATGGTTTCTTTGATGTCACCTTCAAGAGCGTCGCAGCGTGCATCAAATTCTTGAATGTCTTCAAGGAAAAAGGTAACCAGAGTCCCCTGTCGATCCTGACTGCGGAGCCTCTGTTTACGCTACCGGCAGAGCGAAATCGGGTTGTTACACTGCACACGTACAAACCCCACGTCCCTGTGTCTGATGTGCTCACGTTCCTCGCCAGGTACGCTGAGCTGAAAAGTGACAGCGTGCAAGTGAAAGACACCTTCGGCATCTGGACAAGTGAGCACCAGGTCAAGGTGACCCTAAGAACGGACAGCAACGGAGCCATCCTGCATCCCCCCTCCAATTTCGCTATTGGAGTAAATCGTGGCTACCTCTACTACGTGGGACAGCCACGAGTATGCCACATCTGTGGCAAAACGGGGCATGTTGCCGCAAACTGCAGTGTGACCTTCTGCAGGAACTGCAGGCAGGAGGGACACATGACTAAGGACTGCAAGGAAGACAAGTGCTGCAACCTGTGTGGGGAGGCCGGCCATCTTTACAGGGCCTGCCCGAAACGCGGGGCGACATATGCACAGATCATCAGCAGCGGAGTCAAAAAGGCGACCAGAGAGGAGGTGCATACACCCTCCACCGAAAAAGACACCACGGTTCAGAATGAGGAAAAGCAAAAGAAGGGCCCCCAACAAAAAGAGGAGGCCCCAGCACCTCCTGACAACCCAACCCCAGCCCCATCTGATGAGGAACACTCAATGGAAGAGGAAGAGGATGGGACAAAGAATAAAGAGCCCTGGGAAACCGTGAACAGGGACAAACGAAAGAGAAAACAAAAAAACAAACTGAAGAACCCCCTGAGGGGTAGTGGCAAAAAGCGACACCTCTCAGCCGGCGCACTTAGTGCCGACACCTCATCCGATGAGGGAAAACAGGACAAGAATCGACCTCAGATAAAGAGGCAAAGCACCAACGTGGAACGGGAGGCACAGACCCCCCAGACCACCGACCGGGAAGAAAACAAGGTCACAGACCAACCCCCGATAGCAACGAGCAGAAACAACCCAGGTGAAGACCGGCCTGCAACCCCAACACCTACTGACTGCCACGACGAACCCCAGGGCTACACCCCCCCCCCCCCAATGCATCTGCATCAAAATCACGGGGCCAGTACGGACCAGAACAGTTTTCTCAGCCCTGCAACTGTGCTAAAGTTTGCGAGCACCACCGGCATGCTGGGGAACATTCAACAGCTGGAACAGCCAACTGTATAGACTCTGGACTCTTGAGACTGGTAAATCTATCTTTTTATAATGGGTTTAAAAATTGCATCCATAAATGTGCGAAGCATCAAAGATACTTCGCGGTGTGTAGCCACACTCAACTATTTGGCAAATGTAAAAGCTGACCTACTGTTCCTGCAGGAGTGCGGAATTCCGCACCTCAGCAACTACAGACGCTGGTCGAGCTGGTGGTCCCACGGGCCATCCATCTGGTCAGGAGGAAACGACTGCCGCTCCTCCGGCCTGGGTATTCTGCGGCGGGGAGGCAACTTCACCATCTCCGACGTTAAGGAGGAGGTGGGCGGGCGCCTCCTCGTAGCAGACGTGAAATACAAAAACACCCCTCTCAGACTTATTAATGTGTACGCCCCGGCCGTAAAAAGTGAGCGGCTGGCAGTTCTTCAGCAACTCCTACTGCTGTTGGCCACCTCCAAGCCGGTCATCCTGGGTGGTGACTTCAACTGCATCATCGATGCGGCTGGACGATCCAGCAAAGCCGACAGCAAACTAGACGCTACGTCCAGACTCCTGATGGAAACGGTAAAAGACGCCAAGCTGCTCGACGTCTGCAGCAACCCTGCAGACGGCGCGCAGCGTAGATACACATGGTCACGGCCAGACGGGTCCGTCCGCTCCAGGATAGACTTCTTTTTTGTGTCCCGAGCTTTCACGGTCAGGTCCACCGACGTAACGCCGGTGTTCTTCTCTGACCACTGTCTCCTACTGGCCGACTGCCACCTGCAGGAAGACCAGGGGGTAGGCAGGGGGACGTGGAAGCTAAATGTAAAACTGCTGACCCCTGAGAACATCGAGGAACTCAGGAGGGATTACAAAGGTTGGAGAACCGTGAAACCCCTCTTTGAGGCCCCACATCTCTGGTGGGAAGCAATCAAGGGGAATATCAAGAGGTTTTTCATCCTCAAAGGCGTTCAAAAGGTGAGAGAGAGACGAGGGGTCATGTCCAGGCTCCAGAAAAGTATGCAAAATTTGCTCCAGCTGCAGTCGATGGGGGTGGATGTCAAGGAGGATCTCCAAGAGGTGAAGAGCCAGCAAGCCTCGCTCTACACCTCGGAGGCCTCCAAGGTTATCTTCCGTTCCAGAGTCCGCTCCGTGGAGCAGGACAAAAAGTGCTCACGCTTCTTCTTCCAAAAGGTGCACAGAGAGACCTCTGTGATCAGCAGCCTGAAGGAAGAAGATGGCTCTGAAAAGTCATCGCAGTCTGACATCCTGAGGATCAGCCAATCCTTTTATGCCGGACTGTATGACCTGAAGCCAACAGATAGCACTGTTTCCCAGACCTTCCTGTCGACTATCACGGTGGTCATAGGCGACAGCGAGCTGGAAAACCTGGACAAACCACTAACTCTGGACGAGCTGACAAAGGCCGCCAAGTCCTTCGAGACGAGTAAAACTCCCGGAAGCGACGGCTTACCGGTTGAGTTGTATTCTGCTCTGTGGGACTGGATGGGCCCAGACCTGCTGGAAGTGTACGAGAGTATGCTTCTGGAAGGCAGCATGTCAGAGTCCATGAGGAAAGGCATCATCACCCTCATCTACAAGCAGAAGGGGGAAAGGGAAGAAATTCGAAATTGGCGACCCATTTCACTGTTGAATGTGGACTACAAAATTCTAGCAAAGGTCATCGCCAATCGGGTCAGGTCTGCTCTGGAGTCGGTGATCCACCCTGACCAGACCTGTGCTGTACACGGCAGGAAGATCTCTGATAGCCTCGCGCTACTCAGGGATACGATCGCCTACGTGCAGGACAGGGGGGTGGACACTTGCCTCATCAGCCTTGACCAGGAGAAGGCTTTTGACAGAATATCGCACACCTACATGATGGATGTGCTCTCCAAAATGGGGTTTGGGGAGGGAATTCGCAATTGGATCAAACTGCTCTACACAAACATCTATAGCGCAGTCTCAATCAATGGGTGGGAATCAGAAAAGTTCCAGATCAGATCTGGAGTCAGGCAGGGCTGCCCTCTCTCCTCTGCCCTTTTTGTGTGCTGCATAGAACCTTTTGCCGAGTCCATCAGGAGGGATCCGGGTATAAGAGGAGTGACGATCCCAGGCAGTGGAGGCATGCAAGTCAAGGCCTCCCTGTACATGGACGACGTTGCCGTCTTCTGCTCGGATCCTGCGTCTGTACGCAGGCTCTTGACCACCTGCGACCAGTTTGAACTGGCCTCTGGAGCCAAGGTAAACCGGGGCAAGAGCGAGGCCATGTTCTTTGGGAACTGGGCCGACCGGTCCTTTGTCCCCTTCACTGTCAGGTCCGATTACCTGAAGGTGCTGGGGATATGGTTCGGAGCTGCTGGGGCGTGCACCAAAAACTGGGAGGAGCGCATAGGAAAGGTAAGACAGAAACTGGGCTGGTGGGAGCAACGCTCCCTCTCCATTGCGGGCAAAACCCTGGTCATCAGGTGTGAGGTACTCTCGGTGCTACTGTACGTCGCGCAGGTCTGGCCCATAACCCGACCCTACGCCACAGCAGTCACCCGGGCCATCTTCAAATTTATCTGGCGATCCAAGATGGACCGTGTCCGAAGGGACACCATGTACAAACCTCTGGAGAAGGGAGGGCGGAACGTACCCAACGCCTCCCTCATCCTGTTGGCCACCTTTGTGTCCAGCTGCATCAAGCTGAGCGTGGACCCCCAGTACGCAAACACCAAGTGTCACTACATACTGAGGTTCTACCTGTTCCCGGTGTTGCGAAGGATGGGCCTGGCCTCATTGCCGCGGAACGCTCCAAGTAGTTGGACCGTACCGTACCACCTGTCCTTTGTGGAAAAGTTTTTGAAGGAAAACACCTTTGACCACAAGGCAATGAAGCAGTGGTCAGCACGTAATGTCCTCGAGGCCCTCAGGGAAAAAGAGACCGTGGAGGACGTTGGATGGTTCCCTGAGCAGACTGCCAGAGTCATCTGGCAGAACGCCTCATCACCAGAACATTCAAACAAGCACCAAGACCTAGCTTGGCTGGTGGTGAGAAGGGCCCTCCCTGTCAGATTCTTCATGCACACCCGAAGGCTCTGCACCAATGCACGCTGCCCTCGGAGTGGCTGTGGGGGAAATGAGACGGTCACACACCTCCTTGTGGAATGTGCCTTTGCAAAGAAGGTCTGGAGAGAGATGCAGTGGTATTTGTCAAGGTTTATCCCAAACAGATCTGTGACACAGGACTCTGTGCTCTACGGACTGTTTCCAGGGACACACACCGAGACAAATATCAACTGCTGCTGGAAGGTCATCAACTCGGTAAAAGACGCTCTTTGGTCTGCCCGAAACTTGCTGATCTTCCAGTGCAAAGAATTGTCCTCGACCGAGTGTTGCAGACTGGCACATTCCAAGGTCCAGGACTACGTGCTGAGGGACGCACTCAAGCTTGGGGCAGCTGCCGCCAAGGCGCAATGGGGAAAGACCACTGTGTAAAGTCTTTCCAGCAAATGTACACCGAGGGGCGCGTAACAGTGTAAAGCCCGTCGGTCTGGGCAACCAACACTCCAATGTATAAAACAAACATGCCACTGTAAATATTTAAGAAGGAATTGTAATGTAAAGAGTGATATGTGTACGACAATATCAAAATTGAATGAACGAAAGTCAAGGCAACATGTAACCCTGCCGGAAATGTACAGTCAAGACAATTTGAAATGTTTCTGTAATACTCATGATAAATTTTTATGAATAAAGTATATTTTTTTTTGATAAAAAAAAAAAAAAAAAAAATCTGTTCTTATCAGTTTACATCAACTGGGTAAAAGACGCTCTTCGGTCTGCCCGAAACTTGCTGATCTTCCAGTGCAAAAAATTGTCCTCGACCGAGTGTTGCAGACTGGCACATTCCAAGGTCCAGGACTACGTGCTGAGGGACGCACTCAAGCTTGGGGCAGCTGCCGCCAAGGCGCAATGGGGAAAGACCACTGTGTAAAGTCTTTCCAGCAAATGTACACCGAGGGGCGGGTAACAGTGTAAAGCCCCTCGGTCGGGGCAACCAACACTCCAATGTATAAAACAAACATGCCACTGTAAATATTTCAGAAGGAATTGTAATGTAAAGAGTGATATGTGTACGACAATATCAAAAGTGAATGAAAGAAAGTCAAGGCAACATGTAACCCTGCCGGAAATGTACAGTCAAGACAATTTGAAATGTTTCTGTAATGCTCATGATAAATTTTTATGAATAAAGTATATTTTTTTGAAAAAAAAAAAAAAAAATTTGTTCTTATCAGTTTAATATCTGATATGTCCTCAATCTGGGGACCGAATATTAAATTGATTTTTAGGACTCGGAGATGGTTCAGGGGCTTGCTCCTTCCGCTCCACGCGTCAACCTGGTCTTGCAGTGCTTCCAGGAATGGTGCCCTCTCCCCGCTTTGGGGCGCAAAATGTATAAAAGCAGAAAATGCCGCAAAACCTTGCTTCCCCTTTTCTCTCTTGTCCAGTTGTCTCATCCTGACCAATTTAAGGCCTTTCAGGCTCCAAAGCATTGCTAGCTTTTCTGCTGGCGGGAGCTTCGTGCACGAATGTTGCGAGCCGATGGACTCGCGGACTTGCGGCAGCCAGGCTCCGTTTTCAGCTGATATGCCACACAGATTTCCTGCTGCTTTTTACAGGCCACTCACCTTCACACTCGGATGCCGACTTGCCTTCTCCTCACTTCAGTTACCACATCCCTTCATCCTGCACAACGGGGAAGTGTGGCGACAGACTGAACGGCATCCTGTTTGGATGTAGGTACACCTTCACGGCGTCTCTTTTCGTTCTCCTGACTCCACGACCAACACGCCAGGGTGGAGCTCAGGGAGACTAGACATTGCCCTCTGTTGGATTCCGCTAGTACTTGCTGCTTGCACGGATTGCCCTTTGTTCGGCAAAGGTGGAGATTACTTCGACTCCCTCCGTTGGGTGTCACTGGGCCTTCACAGCGTCTCCATTTCATCTGGTGACGACAGGGGACGGCTTGCCAGACGATGTCTTCGTGTTGTGTTTACTGGTTCTGCATGCACAGACTCCACCGTGCTCGGCCAAGCTGGATGTCTCTTGACCAACAGTGAGCGTAGACTAAAAGTTCCAAAGCACAGTCGAGCGCAGCAAGGTGCACCTGAATGTCGGTGGATGAGGAGGACAAGAGCCATTGCCGGAAAATATGGGCTATCGCTTCTCGGCCTTTTGGCTCAGATCAAGTGTAGTATCTGTTCTTATCAGTTTAATATATGATATGTCCTCAATCTGGGGACCGAATATTAAATTGATTTTTAGGACTCGGAGATGGTTCAGGGGCTTGCTCCTTCCGCTCCACTCATCAACCTGGTCTTGCAGTGCTTCCAGGAATGGTGCTCTCTCTCTCCGCTTTGGGGTGCAAAATGTATAAAAGCAGAAAATGCCGCAAAACCTGGCTTACCCTTTTCTCTCTTGTCTAGTTGTCTCATCCTGACCAATTTAAGGCCTTTCAGGCTCCAAAGCATTGCTAGCTTTTCTGCTGGCGGGAGCTTCGTGCACGAATGTTGCGAGCCGATGGACTCGCGGACTTGCGGCAGCCAGGCTCCGTTTTCAGCTGATATGCCACACCGATTTCCTGCTGCTTTTTACAGGCCACTCACCTTCACACTCGGATGCCGACTTGCCTACTCCTCACCTCAGTAACCACATCCCTTCATCCTGCACAACGGGGAAGTGTGGCGACAGACTGAACGGCATCCTGTTTGGATGTAGGTATACATTCACGGCGTCTCTTTTAGTTCACCTGACTCCACGACCAACACGCCAGCGTGGAGCTCAGGGAGACTAGACATTGCCCTCTGTTGGATTCCGCCAGTAGTTGCTGTTTGCACGGATTGCCCTTTGTTCGGCAAAGGTGGAGATGACTTCGACTCCCTCTGTTGGGTGTCACTGGGCCTTCACAGCGTCTCCATTTCATCTGGTGACGTCAGGGGACGGCTTGCCAGATGATGTCTTCGTGTTGTGTTTTACTGGTTCTGCATGCACAGACTCCACCGTGCTCGGCCAAGCTGGAGGTTTCTTGACCAACAGTGAGCGTAGACTAAAAGTTCCAAAGCACAGTCGAGCGCAGCAAGGTGCACCTGAATGTCGGTGGAAGAGGAGGACAAGAGCCATTGCCGGAAAATATGGGCGATCGCTTCTCGGCTTTTTGGCTCAGATCAAGGGTAGTATCTGTTCTTATCAGTTTAATATCTGATGGGTCCTCAATCTGGGGACCGAATATTAAATTGATTTTTAGGACTCGGAGATGGTTCAGGGGTTTGCTCCTTCCGCTCCACGCATCAACCTGATCTTGCAGTGCTTTCAGGAATGGTGCCCTCTCCCAGCTTTGGGGCGCAACATGTATAAAAGCAGAAAATGCCGCAAAACCTGGCTTCCCCTTTTCGCTCTTGTCCAGTTGTCTCATCCTGACCAATTTAAGGCTTTTCAGGCTCCAAAGCATTGCTAGCTTTTCTGCTGGCGGGAGCTTCGTGCACGAATGTTGCGAGCCGATGGAGTCGCGGACTTGCGGCAGCCAGGCTCCGTTTTCAGCTGATATGCCACACAGTTTTCCTGCTGCTTTTTACAGGCCACTCACCTTCACACTTGGATGCCGACTTGCCTACTCCGCACTTCAGTTACCACATCCCTTCATCCTGCACAACGGGGAAGTGTGGCGACAGACTGAACGGCATCCTGTTTGGATGTAGGTACACCTTCACGGCGTCTCTTTTCGTTCTCCTGACTCCACGACCAACACGCCAGGGTGGAGTTCAGGGAGACTAGACATTGCCCTCTGTTGGATTCCGCCAGTACTTGCTGCTTGCACGGATTGCCCTTTGTTCGGCAAAGGTGGAGATTACTTCGACTCCCTCCGTTGGGTGTCACTGTGCCTACACAGCGTCTCCATTTCATCTGGTGACGACAGGGGGCGGCTTGCCAGACGATGTCTTCGTGTTGTGTTTTACTGTTTCTGCATGCACAGACTCCACCGTGCTCGGCCAAGCTGGAGGTTTCTTGACCAACAGTGAGCGTAGACTAAAAGTTCCAAAGCACAGTCGAGCGCAGCAAGGTGCACCTGAATGTCGGTGGATGAGGAGGACAAGAGCCATTTCCGGAAAATATGGGCTATCGCTTCTCGGCCTTTTGGCTCAGATCAAGTGTAGTATCTGTTCTTATCAGTTTAATATCTGATATGTCCTCAATCTGGGGACCGAATATTAAATTGATTTTTAGAACTCGGAGATGGTTCAGGGGCTTGCTCCTTCCGCTCCACGCATCAACCTGGTCTTGCAGTGCTTCCAGGAATGGTGCCTTCACCCCGCTTTGGGGCGAAAATGTATAAAAGCTGAAAATGCCGCAAAACCTTCCTATCCCTTTTCTCTGTTGTCCAGTTGCCTCATCCTGACCAATTTAAGGCATTTCAAGCTCCAAAGCATTGCTAGCTTTTCTGCTGGCGGGAGCTTCGTGCACTAATGTTGCGAGCCGATGGACTCGAGGACTTTCGGCAGCCAGGCTCCGTTTTAAGCTGATATGCCGCACAGATTTCCTGCTGCTTTTTACAGGCCACTCACCCTCACCCTCGGATGCCGACTTGCCTTCTCCGCACTTCAGTTACCACATCCCTTCATCCTGCACAACGGGGAAGTATGGCGACAGACTGAACGGCATCCTCTTTGGATGTAGGTATACCTTCACGGCGTCTCTTTTCGTTCTCCTGAGTCCACGACCAACACGCTAGGGTGGAGCTCAGGGAGACTAGACATTGCCCCCTGTTGGATACCGCCAGTACTTGCTGCTTGCACGGATTGCCCTTTGTTCGGCAAAGGTGGAGATTTCTTCGACTCCCTCCGTTGGGTGTCACTGGCCTTCACAGCGTCTCCATTTCATCTGGTGGCGACAGGGGACGGCTTGCCAGACGATGTCTTCCTGTTGTGTTTTACTTGGTTCTGCACGCTCAGACTCCACCGTGCTCGGCCAAGCTGGATGTCTCTTGACCAACAGTGAGCGTAGACTGAAAGTTCCAAAGCACAGTCGAGCGCAGCAATAGCGCACAACAGTCCATCAATTGTATTTAAACAGTGCCCTCGAGTCAATTAAATGCATTTCAACAGTGCCCGATTGTGAATCAAGTGCATTTAAACAGTGCCCTAAGTTAAATCAAATGCATTCAAACAATGCCCTACAGTAAACCAAACGTTTTTGAACAGTGCTTTCTAGTAAATCAAATGTATTTAAATAGTGCCGTACAGTAAATGAAATGCATTTAAACAGTGACACAGTAAATCAAATGTATTTAAACAGGCGCTGCAATAAATCAAATGCGTTTAAACAGTGCCCTACCGGAAACTAAATGCATTTAAAAAGTGCCATGAAGTAAATCAAATGCATTCAAACAGTGCCCTCCAGTGAGCCAAATATATTAAATCGTGATTTATAGTAAATTAATTGCATTTAAACAGTGCCTGACAGTAAATCAAAAGTATTTAAATTTGCGCCTTGGAATAAATTAAATGCGTTTACACAGTGTCCGACACGAAATCAAACGCATTGAAACAATGCCCTCCAGTAAGTCAAGTGCATTTAAACAGTGCCCGGCAGCAAACTAAAGGCATTTAAACAGTGCCCTGCAGTAAATCAAATGCATTTAAACTGCCCGACAGTAAATCAAATGTATTTAAACAGTGCCCCAGAATACATCCAAAGTATTTAAACAGTGTACTGCAGTGAATAAAATATAATTAAATAGCGCACAACAGTCCATCAAATGTATTTAAACAGTGCCCCAGAATAAATCCTAAGCATTTAAACAGTGTACTGCAGTAAATCAAATATAATTAAAAAGCGCACAACAGTCCATCAAATGCATTTAAACATTGCCCTCGAGTCAATTAAATGCATTTAAACAGTGCCCTACAGTAAATCAAATGCATTTGAACAGTGGCCTAAAATAAATCAATTATATCTAAACGGTGCCAAATGTATTTAAACAGTTCTTTATAGTAAATTAAATGCATTTAAACAGTGCCGACAATGAATCAAATGTATTTAAACAGTGCCCCGACAGTCAATCAAATGCGTTTAAACACTGCGCAAGAGTAAAACAAATACTTTTAAACAGTGCACCACAGTAAATCAAATGCATTTAAACAGTGCCCTACAGTAAATCAAATGCATTTAAACAGTGCCCTACAGTAAATCAAATGCATTTAAACAGTGCCCAACAGTAAATCAAATGCATTTTGTTCCCTACAGTAAACTAATTGCATTTAAATAGTGCCCGATACTCAAATGCATTTAAACATTGCCCTCCTGTGAATCAAAAGCATTTAAACATTGTTCTACGTTAAATCAAATGCATTTATACAGTGCCCTACAGTAAACCAAATGCATTGAAACAGTGCCCTATAGTCAATCAAATGTATTTAAACAGTGCCCTACAGTCAAACGGACCTTATTTAAACAGAGCCTTACAGTAACACACCAATTAAAAGTGCCCTACTGTAATCGGACTTAAAATGTGCCCGATAATAAATCATGTTTTTAAACATTAAACATGTTTATGTAAAGCGAATTGCTTTGGAGACCTAAAACACACCTTTCCCGAGGCCAGTATATGCCCTTCCAGAAACTGAACGGGATCCAGCCAAAATAATACTGTTCCATATTTCTATCCAGCATATTAATTCTGCTCCATTTTAATATGCAGCCATATTAAAACGGCTCCATATTAATACTGTTCCATATTAATACTCTTCCACATTAATACTGTTCCATATTAATACTGTTCCATATTCGTGCTGCTTCATTTTAAGACCATTGCAAATGAGTACTGTTATATATTTATGTCCAGCATATAAACATTGTTCCATTTTAATACTCGCTCATATTATAACTTTTCAATATTAGTAGTGTTCCATATTAATACTGTTCTATATGATTACTGTTCCATATTAATATCCAGCCATGTTAACACTGTTCCATATTAGTACTGTTCCATATTAATATCTGGCCATTTTAAAAGCCGGCTATATTAACACTGTTCCACAGTAATACAGTTCCATATTAACATCCAGCCACATTCCATATTAATAATAATTATCTTTGTCACAAGTAGTCTTACATTAACACAACAACGAAGTTACTGTGAAAAGCCCTTCGTCGCCACATTCTGGCGCCTGTTCGGGTACACAGAGGGAGAATTCAGAATGTCCAATTCACCTAACAAGCACGTCTTTCGCGCCTTGTGGGAGGAAACCGGAGCACCCGCAGGAAATGCACGCAGACACCGGGAGAACATGCAGGCTCCGCAAAGAGAGTGACCCAAGCTCGGAATCAAATCTGGGACCCTGGAGCTGTGAAGATATGGTTCCATATTAATACTGTTCCATAATAGTGCTGTTCCATATTGATATTCAGCCATATTAATACTATTCCATATTAATACGGTTCCAAGTTAATATGCAGCCATATTAATACTGCTCCATATGAATAATGTTCCATATTAATATCCAGCCACATTAATGCTGTTCCATATCAATATGGTTCCATATTAATATGCAGCCAGATTAATACGTTTTTGCTCAATGCCTGCTACCCCGCCCCCCACATGGAGGTTGGACATGGCCCGACATGCCCATAAGGCTTTGTGCAAGAAAATATCACAGGCCACAGATGACTATATTGTTAATAACTAGAATGGGGAAGTCCCGCCCTTCACGCACTGGGAGGCCACGAAGGCTGTGATCAGGGGTGATATCATGGCCAAGAACGCACGTAGAGACAAGGTAGAGAGGGCGGCTAGGCGACAGTTGTGGACTCCATACTGGAGGTAGACAGGCGATACTCTGAGATCCCGACAAAGGAACTCCTGGCGGAGGGGAAAAAGCTACAAATGGTCTTTGATCTGCTCTCCACGAGGGAAGCATTGCAGCAACTCCGCCAGGTACGGGAGACCCTTTACGAACACGGAGATAAAGCCAACCACTGCTGGTTCGCCAGCTGAGAAAGCAGGCAGCCACGGGGGTAATAGCTCAGATTAGAAGCAGCAGACCGAACCCAGTGGCAGAGCCAAAAAGTGTCTACGAGGCATTTGAGACCTTCTACCGGGGGCTATTTACCTACAAGCCCTCAGCTTAGGGATGAAACAGTTCATCGATGGACGGGACACGCCAGTTGTGAGACAGGCTGAAAATGGGACTGGAAGCACCAGTAAAACTGGGAGAAGGATAGCGCAGTGGTGAGCCCTCGTTCCCCATGGTCCCGCCCGCCCCACACATCGCTGTGACGATGGATGTGGCTGTCCTGCAACCCAGTTGTGTGTAGAAGCTGGGATTCGTCTTTCTGGAGCGCAGGAGGTTATGGGGAATTTAAACAAGTCTTCAACGTCATAAAGATTTTTTTTTAATGATAGAAATGGATAGATCCTCTGCCCCCAATTGCTCGACTGCATAAATCCCACCTTAGTTAGTGTCCCGATCCACCGGACTTTCCACAATACCATATCCAGCAAGACTCAGGAAGAATAATTGTTTTCCTATCCAGCAGACTGTCCTATATTGAAGAAGCTGGTGAACTTTAGAAGGACAATTCTGCCTTCCTATCCACACTGGTAATTAGGAGAGCAAAAACGGTACATGAAAGCATACAGGCAGGTAAAATGAACGAACGTCCTAATTAATTTTACCAGCTCATTAAGGGTAAAAGGATAACTAGGGAAATAGCCGGAAAACATGGGCTATCGCTTCTCGGCCTTTTGGTTCAGATCAAGTGTAGTATCTGTTCTTATCAGTTTAATATCTGGTATGTCCCTTATCGGGGGACCGAATATTAAATTGATTTTTGGGACACGGAGATGGTTCAGGGGCTTTCTTGCTCCGCTCCAGGCATCAACCTGGTCTTGCAATGTTTCCAGCAATGGTGCCTTCACCCCGCTTTGGGTACAAATAGTGCAAAAGCAGAAAATGGCGCAAAACCTGGCTTCCCCTCTTCTCTCTTGTCCAGTTGTCTCATCCTACCCCTGGTCTTCCTGCAGGTGGCAGTCGGCCAGTAGGAGGCAGTGGTCAGAGAAGAACACCGGCGTTACGTCGGTGGACCTGACCGTGAAAGCTCGGGACACAAAAAAGAAGTCTATCCTGGAGCGGACGGACCCGTCTGGCCGTGACCATGTGTATCTACGCTGCGCGCCGTCTGCAGGGTTGCTGCAGACGTCGAGCAGCTTGGCGTCTTTTACCGTTTCCATCAGGAGTCTGGACGTAGCGTCTAGTTTGCTGTCGGCTTTGCTGGATCGTCCAGCCGCATCGATGATGCAGTTGAAGTCAGCACCCAGGATGACCGGCTTGGAGGTGGCCAACAGCAGTGGGAGTTGCTGAAGAACTGCCAGCCGCTCACTTTTTACGGCCGGGGCGTACACATTAATAAGTCTGAGAGGGGTGTTTTTGTATTTCACGTCTGCTACGAGGAGGCGCCCGCCCACCACCTCCTTAACGTCGGAGATGGTGAAGTTGCCTCCCCGCAGCAGAATACCCAGGCCGGAGGAGCGGCAGTCGTTTCCTCCTGACCAGACGGATGGCCCGTGGGACCACCAGCTCGACCAGCGTCTGTAGTTGCTGAGGTGCGGAATTCCGCACTCCTGCAGGAACAGTAGGTCAGCTTTTACATTTGCCAAATAGTTGAGTGTGGCTACACACCGCGAAGTATCTTTGATGCTTCGCACATTTATGGATGCAATTTTTAAACCCATTATAAAAAGATAGATTTACCCGTCTCAAGAGTCCAGAGTCTATACAGTTGGCTGTTCCAGCTGTTAAATGTTCCCCAGCATGCCGGTGGTGCTCGCAAACTTTAGCACAGTTGCAGGGCTGAGAAAACTGTTCTGGTCCGTACTGGCCGCGTGATTTTGATGCAGATGCATTGGGGACGGGGGGGTGGTGTAGCCCTGGGGTTCGTCGTGGCAGTCAGTAGGTGTTGGGGTTGCAGGCCGGTCTTCACCTGGGTTGTTGCTGCTCGTTACTATCGGGGGTTGGTCTGTGACCTTGTTTTCTTCCCGGTCGGTGGTCTGGGGGGTCTGTGCCTTCCGTTCCACGTTGGTGCTTTGCCTCTTTATCTAAGGCCGATTCTTGTCCTGTTTTCCCTCATCGGATGAGGTGTCGGCACGAAGTGCGCCGGCTGAGAGGTGTCGCTTTTTGCCACTACCCCTCAGGGGGTTCTTCAGTTTGTTTTTTTGTTTCCTCTTACGTTTGTCCCTGTTCACGGTTTCCCAGGGCTCTTTATTCTTTGTCCCATCCTCTTCCTCTTCCATTGAGTGTTCCTCATCAGATGGGGCTGGGGTTGGGTTGTCAGGAGGTGCTGGGGCCTCCTCTTTTTGTTGGGGGCCCTTCTGTTGCTTTTCCTCATTCTGAACCGTGGTGTCTTTTTCGGTGGAGGGTGTATGCACCTCCTCTCTGGTCGCCTTTTTGACTCCGCTGCTGATGATCTGTGCATATGTCGCCCCGCGTTTCGGGCAGGCCCTGTAAAGATGGCCGGCCTCCCCACACAGGTTGCAGCACTTGTCTTCCTTGCAGTCCTTAGTCATGTGTCCCTCCTGCCTGCAGTTCTTGCAGAAGGTCACACTGCAGTTTGCGGCAACATGCCCCGTTTTGCCACAGGCGTGGCATACTCGTGGCTGTCCCACGTAGTAGAGGTAGCCACGATTTACTCCAATGGCGAAATTTGAGGGGGGATGCAGGATGGCTCCGTTGCTGTCCGTTCTTAGGGTCACCTTGACCTGGTGCTCACTTGTCCAGATGCCGAAGGTGTCTTTCACTTGCACGCTGTCACTTTCAGTTCAGCGTACCTGGCGAGGAACGTGAGCACATCAGACACAGGGACGTGGGGTTTGTACGTGTGCAGTGTAACAACCCGATTTCGCTGTGCCGGTAGCGTAAACAGAGGCTCCGCAGTCAGGATCGACAGGGGACTCTGGTTACCTTTTTCCTAGAAGACGTTCAAGAATTTGATGCACGCTGCGACGCTCTTGAAGGTGACATCAAAGAAACCATTCTTGGGGAAGTTTTGCAAGCAGAATATTTCTGTTGCTTTAAACCCACAACACTCGAGCAGCACCCGCTTCACGAAGAGTATCCGATCCAAAGGTGACTCTCCTTCCGTTTTCTACACTGTGACTCGGACAGTGTTTCGCACTCCCCAGCCTGGTGGTCGGGATGCAGCTGCATCCATAGCTCGTACGTTGGGTCTGAACTGTTTCGGCGTAGATCCACCAATAGCAGCCGGGCTCCAAACGTTTCCTCTTTGACGACTTCAATTCCTCCGAGTTCTCCAATCCACGATCGTCATCGAGATCCTCAGCTTCCAACGATTAAATGAGACTACACTTGATCTCAGGCAAAAGGCCGAGAAGCGATCGCCAATATTTTCCGGCTATGGCTCTTGTCCACCGACTTTCAGGAGCACCTTGCTGCGCTCGACTGTGCTTTGGAACTTTTAGTCTACGGTCACTGTTGGTCAAGAGACCTCCAGCTTGGCCGAGCACGGTGCAGTCTGTGCATGCAGAACCAGTAAAACACAACAGGAAGACATCGTCTGGCAAGCCGCCCCCTGTCGTCACCAGATTAAATGGAGACGCTGTGAAGTCCCAGTGACACCCAACGGAGGGAGTCGAAGAAATCTCCACCTTTGCCGAACAAAGGGCAATCCGTGCAAGCAGCGAGTACTGGCGGAATCCAACAGGGGGCAATGTCTAGTCTCCCTGAGCTCCACCCTGGCGTGTTGGTCGTGGAGTCACGAGAACGAAAAGAGACGCCGTGAAGGTATACCTACATCCAAATCAGGATGCCGCTCAGTCTGTCGCCACACTTCCCCGTTGTGCAGGATGAAGGGATGTGGTAACTGAAGTGAGGAGAAGGCAAGTCGGCATCCGAGGGTGAGGGTGAGTGGCCTGTAAAAAGCAGCAGGATATCTGTTTGGCATATCAGCTGAAAACGGAGCCTGGCTGCCGCAAGTCCGCGAGCCCTTAGGCTCACGACATTAGTGCGCGAAGCACCCGCCAGCAGAAAAGCTAGCAATGCTCTGGAGCCTGAAATTTTTTTAATTGGTCAGGATGAGACAACTGGACAAGACAGAAGAGGGGAAGCCAGGTTTTGCGCCATTTTCTGCTTTTGCACTATTTGTGCCCAGAGCGGGGTGAAGGCACCATTCCTGGAAACATTGCAAGACCAGGTTGATGCCTGGAGCGGAGCAAGAAAGCCCCTGAACCATCTCCGTGTCCCAAAAATCAATTTAATATTCGGTCCCCCGAAGGGGACATACCAGATATTAAACTGATAAGAACAGATACTACACTTGATCTGAACCAAAAGGCCGAGAAGCGATAGCCCATGTTTTCCGGCTATTTCCCGAGTTATCCTTTTACCCTTAATGAGCTGGTAAAATTACTTAGGACGTTCGTTCATTTTACCTGCCTGTATACTTTCATGTACCGTTTTTGCTCTCCTAATTTCCTGAAGTTCCCAGTCCACATTGCGACCCCGGCCCCGGGTCACTGGCCGCGTGGAGTTTGCACATTCTCCCCGGTTCTGCGTGAGTCTCACCCCACAACTCAAAGATGTGAGAGGTAGGTGGATTAGCCACCATAAATTGGAAAAATTATTGACTACTCTAAATTTTAAGAACTGTGTATTTCATTGTAAAACAAAAAAGAGGCTGTCAGAGACCCCAGAGATTGTTCTACACGGTGAATCTGTGCAGTGCAGAGTCCAGGAGGCTGCAATCCGGTGTCACAGTAGTTTGCACGCTTGCCTCAGCGCGCCAGCAACCCAGGTTCAATTCCAGCCTCGGATGTCTGTCCATGTGGAGTTTGCACTTTCTCTGACACGGTTTCCTCTGGGTTCTCTGTTTTCCTCCCACAGTCCAAATATGTGCTTGGTTTACTGCAGGGCATTGTTTAAATACATTTGATTTAACTTAGGGCACTGATTAAATGCATTTGATTTACAGTCGGGCACTGTTGAAATGCATTTAATTGACTCGAGGGCACTGTTTAAATACAATTGATGGACTGTTGTGCGCTATTTAATTATATTTGATTTACTGCAGTGCACTGTTTAAATACTTTGGATTTATTCTGGGCACTGTTTCTGTACATTTGATTTACTGTAGGGCACTGATTAAATGCCTTTAGTTTGCTGTAGGAAAAAGAAAGGGAGAAAGAAAGAGATAGAGAGGAATAAGAAAGGGAGAGAGACGGAAATGAATGAGAGAGAGAGAAGAAATAGAAAAAGCGAGAGAATAAAGTAGAAAAGGAAGAATAGCCCCAGCAGAACAAAGAGAAAGGGAGATACAGATCAGGGGGAAAAATAAAGAGAGAGAGTTTGAACTTCAGAAAAGAGCCATGAAACATGACAGTCAGTTAAAATTGGTAGACGCAAAGGGAAACGTACAGTTGGATGATAGTGATGAGGATAGTGAGAAAGAGCGTCAAAGTTGAAGGCTTGGTGGAATAGTTTTTTAATATGTCCAAGCATTGCCAAGGTTTGACGAGAAGGAGGTAGAAGCCTTTTTCATTTAATTTGAGAAGGTGGCAAAACAAATAAAATGGCCACAGGACATGTGGGTATTACTGATTCAAACAAAGCTGGAAGGTAGAGCCAGTGAAGTGTTTGCATCACTACCGCAGGAGGTATCTGGGACGTATGAGGAGGTGACAAAATCCATCGTAGGTGCATATGAACTCGGGCACGAAGCTCACTGACAAAGGTTTAGAAAATTAAAGAAAGAATTTGGTCATACATACATGGAGTTTGAAAGGCTCAAACAAATTAATTTTGATAGGTGGATAAGGGATTTGAAAATAGACCAAACGTACAAAGCTCTCAGAGAAATTATACTTTTGGAGGAGTTTAAAATTGAATTCCTGATGCAGTAAGCACTCATGTGCAAGAACAGAGGGTTAAAATTGCGAGATTAGCAGCAAAATGGCAGATGATTATGAATTAGTTCATAAATCAAAGCTTGGTTTCCGACATCAGTTTCAGCCTGTGAGGGATAGAAACTGGGGACATGAGAAATACTCAAGTGGTAAAAGTAAAGGTGATGTGATGGGATATAATAAGGAGAGTGTACCTCAGAGTAAAAATCCAGGAGGGTGGAAGAGACTTGAAAAGGTTCAAATGTTTTCACTGTAATAAACTAGGCCATGTAAAGTCACAGTGTTGGTGCTTGAAGAAAAGCGCTGGGAAGGCTGATGTGGTAAAACAGGGGTAAGATGTGGTAAGACAGTGGGGGTCGTTAAAGTGGTAAAGGAAAGCCCAAATGAAGCGAAGGAGGTGCAAACGATTGTACACCTGATCAAGAGGTAATTGATCAAATGGTGCCAGATCTATTTAAAGAATTTACTTGTGTTGGTAAAGGTTACTCATGTGTATCATGAGGAGTAGGTAAAGAAGTCACAATTTTAAGAGATACGGGAGCTAATCAATCTTTAATGGTAGGAGATGAGGAGTTATGTAGTTTGGGAAGAATGCTGCCAGAAAAGGTGGTAATATGTGGAATTCAGGGTGAGAGGAGTAGTGTTCAATTATATAAGGTAAGGTTGGAAAGTCCAGTGAAGAGGCGTGAGGTGGTAGTAGGAGTAATAGAGAAACTATCTTGTCCAGGAATACAGTTTATCTTGGGTAATGATATAGCTGAATCGCAGGTGGGAGTGATGCCCACGGTGGTTGATAATCCAGTGGAAAATCAGACAACTGAAGTGTCGAAGTATTTTTCCGGATTCTGTCGTTACAAGGTCGCAAAGTCACAGGTTAAGACAGGAGGGGAATTCAGAGAGTGAAGATGAAGTTGAAGTGCAATTATCAGAAAGGATTTTTGATCAGATGGTTGACAAAGGTGGAGGATGAGGCGGATATTTTTAGTTCAGGAAAATTGGCAGAGTTACAACAGAAAGGTGTAGAAATAAAACGGATGTATCAGAAACATACACGCAAGAGTGTATAACAGAGTGTTATGACCGTTAAAGTAATGGCTTGATGAGAAAATGGAGACCTGTACATATGCAGGCGGATGAAAAGTGGGCAGAAGTTCATCAAGTAGTATTGCCGTTGGGTATGGAAAGGAGGTGTTGCGAGTTTCACATGAGGTACCAGTGGGAGGTCATTTGGGAATAAGGAAAACTTAAGCTAAAATACAAAAACAATTTTATTGGCCTGTACGCCAGAAAGATGTAATTAAATGTTGTCAGTCATGTCACACATGTCAAATGATAGGGAAACCTCAAGCAGTGATAAAAGCAGCGCCCTTAATACCCGTTGCAGCATTTGAGGAACCTTTTCCAAGGGTCCTAATTGATTGCGTAGGACAACTTCCTAAAACAAAATGTTGGAATCAATATCTTTTGGCGATAATGGAGGTGTCTACTAGGTTTCCGGAGGCCATTCCAGTAACATTACAGCTAAAAAGATTCTGGAGGAATTACTTAAATTATTTACTAGCAATAGACGACCCACAGAAATACAACCGGATCAAGGGTCAAATTTTACCTCCTGATTATTCAAAGAAGTTATGGATAGTTTAGGAATAAAACAATTTAAATCAACTGCGTACCACCCAGAATCGCAGGGTGTATTAGAAAGGTGATGTCAGAAATTAAAGACACTGTTGAGGGCTTAGTGTCACGATTATTGAGAGGATTTTGAGAAAGAAATTCCATTTGTACTGTTTGCAATTATGGATGCACCTACTGAGTCAACCAAATTTAGTCTTTTGAACTAATCTTTCGTCATGAGGTACGAGGGTCACTTAAATTGAGTAAGGAAAAATTGGTGAGTGAGTAATCAGAAATTACATTATTGGATTACGTGGCAAATTTTAGGGAACTATTAAATAGAGCAGGTCAATTGGCTAGACAACATTTAAAAGTTGCACAAAATGCGATGAAACGGGTAGCGGACAAGAAATCCAAAGTTTGTAGTTTCGCCTGTGGAGATCAAGCTTTAGTATTGTTCCAAGTGGGAGGTGAACTTTTAAAAGCTAGGTTTTGTGAACCATATCAGATTGAAAGGAAATTAAGTGAAATGAATTGCGTGGTAACAATACCAGATAAAAGGAAGACTCACCGAGTGTGTCATGTGAATATGCTTAAAAGGTGCTTGGAAAGGGAAGGAGAGAAAAAGGTTTTAATGATTCTAACTCAAAATGACCAACCAAATCCAGATGACTGTGAATTTGACACACCTCAAATTATATTGGAAAACGGGGATGTTCTTAAAAATTGGGATAAATTGTAGAGTTACCTTCCAGAGGAAAAACGGACTGACCTGAAAGTTATCACATGGGCAAGTTTGTGGACATAAATTGGGAAGTACTAAAATGGCTATACATGATGTAGATGTGGGAAATGCTGTTCCAATCAAACGACATCCATGTAGACTTAATCCTTTAAAATTGGCACAGGTTAACAAAGAGATGGTGATTATGCTTTAAAATGGCATAATTGAAGTGGGTTGCAGCCAATGGAGCTCGCCCATAGTGATGATACCAATACCAGACGGTACCCAACAGTTGTGTGTAGACAATAGAAAGGTTAATGCAGTTACAAGAACGGGCTCTTAACCTATCCCACGTTTGGAGAATTGCATTGAGAAAGTGGGACAATCAGCTTTTATTTCCAAACTGGATTTACTTAAGAGTTACTGGCAGGTACCTTTATCCGAAAGGGCGAAGGAGATTTCAGCTTTTGTGACTCCAGATGGTATATAACAATTCAAAGTTATGCCATTTGGCATGAAAAACGCCCAACCACATTTAAATGGTTAACTAACAAAGTTGTTTCAGGATTACCCAATTGTGTGGTATACATCGACGATCTGATAGTTTTCAGCCAGACATGGAAAGAACAGTTGAAACGTCTGATGGAATTATTCGATCGACTTCTGGAGGCGGGTTTGGTGATAAACCTAGCCAAAAGTGAATTTGGAAAAACCCAAGTCACTTTCATTGCGAAGTTTCCGCTACCCTCAAACGTAGGGAAATAATGCGATTTCTTGGCATGAGTGAATTTCATTAAACATTTAAGTAAAATTTCATGTTGAAAGTGACTGTCAATCGAGAAGGGCTTCAGTTGAAGGAAGAAGAACAAAAATGGACTATATTATTATCCCTGTTAGCGTGTGTTGTTTTTAGAAACGCAAAAGTGTGTTTACTTCGTGCATTTCTTAAAGGATAGTGACAAGGTGAAAAATGAAACCATCTTGAAGTTGATGGTTTATATTTTTTCTTGGGCGGAGGTATCATGTGAGAGTACCTTTAAGAAATGGGTGTTTAAGAAATGTACCTTTAAGAAACGGGTGTTTATCAGTGATGTCAGAGTATGGGTGGAGCTGGGCTGTCTGGCAGCTTTTTACTTTCGTTTTCGGCTGTTTGCTGCAGGGTGTGTTTTAGTTTCAGTGTTGGAGCGGAAGCCAGACAGAGCAGGTGTACTCTTGAGCTCTCGGCCATGAAGCGTCTATCTCTTGATTATTTGGTGAAGTCAGAATTATAAACGTTTTCAGGAGTGACGTTAACCAGATGTGCTTCTGTTAAAGGTTCTGTTTTTTGTAAGTCTTCTGGATGTTAAAAGGACAGCGTAAGCATTACTTAGTGTTGTATTCTTTGGGGGTTGTAGTTGAATTAATGGTTGCTAAGAAGTTCACTGTATGTTTTAAAAAGGTTAACTTAAATTCATAGAATAAACATCGATTTGTTTTTTAAAATATATTTTCCATTTCTGCTGTACCTCCTGTAGAGTGGGGCGTGTGCTCCCATACCACAGGCTATTAAAAGTTCTGGGTCAGGTGCGTGAGGTGAACTTCATGATACACTTTGGAAATCTCTAAACCCTGGCCAATAATAAATAAGATTGATGTACTGTAGGCACTATTTAAGTGCATTTGGTATATTGTAGGACACTGTTTAAATGCGATTGATGTACAGTAGGGCACTGATTAAATGCATTTGGTTTACTGTAAAGTACTGTTTAAGTGCCTTTGATTTACTGTAGTACACTGTTTAAATACATTTGATTTAATGTCGGCCACTGTTTAATTGCCTTCAGTTAACTGTCGGGCACTGTTTAAATGTATTTGATTTACTGTAGGGCACTGTTTAAATGCATTTGATTTACTGTAGGGCACTGTTTAAATGCATTTGATTTACTGTAGGGCACAGTTTAATTCCAAATGATTTTGCATCAGGGCACTGGTTAAATACGTTTGGTTTGCTGTAGGGCACTGATTAAATGCATTTGATTTTCTTCAGAGCACAATTTAAATGCATTTGCTTTAGTGTCGGGCACTTTTTAAATAAATTTGATTTACTGTGGTGCACTGTATAAATGCATTTGATTTACTGTAGTGCACTGGATAAACGTATTTGGTTTATTGTAGGCCGCTGTTTTCATGCATTTTATTTACTCTGGCGCGCTGTTTAAATGCATTTGGTTTACTGCAGAGCACTTTCCAAATGCATTTGATTGAGTGTGGGCCACTGTTCAACTGCATTTGTGTTGTGCATGGCAGTATTTAAGCACATTCAATTTACTGTAGGACACAGTTGAAATGCATTTGGTTTACTGCAGGCACTGTAAATGCATTTGATTTACTATAAAGCACTGTTTAAAAACATTTGGTTCACTGCATGGAACTGTTTAAATGTGATTTATTTACTTAGAGGCACGGTTTATATGCGATTGAAAAACTGTAGGGCACTATTTAAGAGCTTTTGGTTTACTGGAGGGCACTTTGTAAAAGCGATTGATTTACTGAGGGCACTGTTTAAATGCGATTGATATACTGTAGGGCACTGTTTAAATGCATTTTATTTGCTATAGGGCGCTGTTTAAATGCATTTGACTTACCGCAGGGCAGTGTTTAAATACATTTGATTTTCTGCATGGCGCTGTTTAAATGCATTTGACTTACTGTAGGGCACTGTTTAAATGCATTTGACTTACCGTAGGGCACTGTTTAAATCCTAGGGCACTGTTTAAATACATTAGATTTTTTGTTGTGCACTGTTGAAATGTATTTGGTTTACTTCAGGGCACTGTTTCCCGTATTTCCCGTACCGACTCCCCGAACAGGCATCGGAATGTGGCGACGAGGGGCTTTTCACAGTAACTTCCTTTGAAGCCTACTTGTGACAATAAGCGGTTTTCATTTCATTCCACTGTTTAAATTTGTTTGATTTACTGTAAGACACTTTAAGGGCATTTGGTTTTTGTCGGACACTATTTAAAAGCATTTGAGTTACTGTAGGGCACTGTTTAAATGCATTTGATTTACTCGGGGGCACTGTCCAAATGCATTTGATTTTCTGCAGGGCCCTGTTTAACTATCTTTGAATTACTGTCGGGCACTGTTTAAATGTGTCTGATTTACTGTAGGGCACTGTTTAAATGCATTTGGTTTACCGTAGGGCACTGTTTAAATGTGTTTGACTTACTGTAGGGCACTGTTTAAATGCATTTGATTTACCGTCGGGCACTGTTTAAATACATTGGATTTACTCGGGGGCACTGTTCAAATGCATTTGATTTTCTGCAGGGCCCTTTTTCACTATCTTTGATTTACTGTCGGGCACTGTTTAAATACATTTTATTTACTGGAGGGTCCAGTTTAAATGCATTTGATTTAACGTAGGGCACTGTTCAAACGCATTTGGGTTACGGTAGGACACGGTTTGAATGCATTTGATTTACTGTAGGGCACTGCTTCAATGCATTTTCTTTACTCTAGGGTTCTGTTTAAATGCATTTGACTTAACGTAGGGCACTGTTTAAATGCATTTGGGTTACGGTAGGGCACTGTTTAAATGCATCTGATTTGCTGTAGGACACTGTTTAAATACGTTTGATTTACTGGAGGGCACTGTTTAAATAAATTTGATTTACAGTAGAGCACTGTTTCAAGTCATTTGATTTAGAGTCGAGCACTGTTTAAATGCATTTAATTTACTCCAGGACCCTCTTTAAGTACATTTGAATTCCTGTAATGCGCTGTTAATGCTATTTGTTTACTGTCAGGCACTGTTTGAAGGCATTTGGTTCACTGTAGCGCACTATTTTAAAGCATTTGATTTTCTGTAGCGCACTGTTTAAATACCTTTGATTTACTGTCGAGCACTGTTTAAAAGCATTTTCTTTAATGTAGCGCATTGTTCAAATTCATTTGGTTTCCATTTGGGCACTGTTTAAATGCACTTGATTTCCTGTAGGACACTGTTTAAATACATTAGATTTAGTGACGGGCACTGTTTAACTGCCTTTAGTTTACTTTTGGACACTGTTTAAATGCATTTGATTTTCAGTCGGGCACTTTTATTTACTGTAGGGCACTGTTTAAATGCATTTGCTTTAGTGTCGGGCACTTTTGAAATACATTTGATTGACTGTAGGGCACTGTTTAAATGCATTTGGTTTACTGCTGCACACTTTCTTAATGCATTTGATTTAGTGCAGGGCACTGTTCAACTGCATTTGTATTGCCTAGGGCAATATTTAAGAACATTTGATTTACTGTGGGGCACAGTTGAAATGCATTTGATTTACTGTAGCGCACTGTTTAAATGCATTTGATTTACTATACAGCACTGTTTAAATGCATTTGGTTTACTGTCGGGAACTGTTTAAATGTGATTGATTTACTTTAGGGTACGGTATAAATACATTTGAGTTACTCTAGGGCACAGTTTAAATACATTTGATTCACTGTAGGTGCACTGTTTAAATGCACTTGTTTTATGTCGGGTACTGTTTAAATACATTTTGATTGCTGGAGGACACGGTTTAAATGTAATGATTTACTGGAGGGCCCTGTTCAAAAGCCTTTCGTTTACTTTAGGGCACTGTTTATAAGGAAGAAGAATAAAGACACGTACAGCACAGGAACAGTCCCTTCGGCCTCCAATCCCGTGCCGACCATCCTGCCCGGCTAAACTACAATCTTCTACACTTCCTGGGTCCGTATCCATATATTCCCAACCTATTCACGTATTTGTCAAGATGCCCCTTAAATATCACCTCCTCCGGCAGCGAGTTCCAGGCACCCACTACCCTCTGCGTAAAAAACATGCCTCGTACATCTACTCTGTACCTTGCCGCTCGCACCTTAAACCTATGCCCCTAGTAATTGACCCCTCTACCCTGGGAAAAAGCTCTGTCTAGCCACTGTCTTTGACCCTCCTCATAGCTAATGCCCTCCATAGCAGGCAACATTCTGGTAAATCTCTTCTGCACCCTCTCTAAAACCTCCACATCCTTCTGGTAGTGTGACGACCAGAATTGGACACTATACTCCAAGTGTGGCCTAACTAAGGTTCTATACAGCTGCAACATGACTTGCCAATTCTTATACTCAATGCCCCGGCCAATGAAGGCAAGCATGCCGTATGCCGCCTTGACTACCTTCTTCGCCTGTGTTGCCCCTTTCAGTGACCTGTGTACCTGTACACCTAGATCTCTCTGACTTTCAATACTTTTGAGGGTTCTACCATTCACTGTATATTCACTACCTGCATTAGACCCTCCAAAATGCCTTACCTCACATTTGTCCGGATTAAACTCCATCTGCCATCTCTCCGCCCAATCTCCAAACAATCTAAATCCTGCTGTATCCTCTGACAGTCCTCATCGCTATCCGCAATTCCACCAACCTTTGTGTCGTCTGAAAACTTACTAATCAGACCAGTTACATTTTCCTCCAAATCATTTATATATACTACAAACAGCAAAGGTCCCAGCACTGATCCCTGCGGAACACCACTAGTCACAGCCCTCCAATTAGAAAAGCATCCTCCCATTGCTATTCTCTGCCTTCTATGATCTAGCCAGTTCTATATCGACCTTGCCAGCTCAGCCGTGTGACTTCACCTTTTGTACTAGTCTGCCATGAGGGACCTTGTCAAAGGCCTTACTGAAGTCCATATAGACAACATCCACTGCCCTACCTTCATCAATCATCTTTGTGACCTCCTCGAAAAACTATCAATTTAGTGAGATACGACCTCTCCTTCACAAAACCATGCTGCCTCTCGCTAACACGTCCATTTGCTTTCAAATGGGCAGCACGGTAGCATTGTGGATAGCACAATTGCGTCACAGCTCCAGGGTCCCAGGTTCGATTCCGGCTTGGGTCACTGTCTGTTCGGAGTCTGCACATCCTCCCCGTGTGTGCGCGGGTTTTCTCCAGGTGCTCTGGTTTGCTCCCACAGTCCAAAGATGTGCAGGTTAGGTGGATTGGCCATGATAAATTGCCGTTAGTGTCCAAAATTGCCCTTAGTGTTGGGTGGGGTTACTGGGTTATGGGGAAACGGTGGAGGTGTTGACCTTGGGTAGGGCGCTCTTTCCAAGAGCCGGTGCAGACTCGATGATTCGTATGGCCCCCTTCTGAACTGTAAATTCTATGATAATCAAATGTGAGCAGATCCTGTCTCGAAGAATTCTCTCCAGTACTGGGTGATACTGGGTGATACTGCCGATGATCTCTTGAGTTAGGCAACACTAATGGAAATGAATATACAAATTGTGGAATTAAAGTGAGAAAACTACGTTAAATTCTGATTGCAGCCTTCAGGAACCGATTGTCAGGGGCAGTGCTGGAATGAATGTGTGGGACTTGGCTGCTGGGAGAATGCAGTGATCGCTGTTCCTCGAATACATGATGTACGGGCTCAATAACTGGGCAGTAAGGTGTCTAACAAGACCAGGTTAATGTCCAAGAGATTTGTTTCGAATTACTAGCTTTCGGAGTGCAGCTCCTTCACCTGAGAATGGAGCTGAGGTCCGAAAGCTAGTAATTCGAATCAAATCTGTTGGACTTTTATCAAGCGTAGCGTGCCCCAGATGTAGCAAAATCTGCAGGTCGTCCATTGGACTCATCGTTCATCCTAGAGCCTATCTCAGCGGAGCGGGAGAAAATCATCGACGGAACCGAGCGATTCTCAAAGAAACAGAAGAATCAAAGGATTATCTTACCCAGAGTGTGGATATCACCGCTGAACTTTCCCAATGTAATGCGATCCTCAGACCTAGGATCCTGCAGCAAGTGTCCACCCTGGGCATCAATGGTTTCAGTCTCAGCATCGTCATAGTCGCAGAAACAGGAGCTGAGAGGCACAGGTGTTTGCAGTTGAAGTTACTTACGTCCAAAGGACAGTTAGAATGATATACTTTAATCATTCTCTCCCAAGTAATACCGGGGCAGGAAAGTAGATCGATTACGGTATGATGTCATTGAGTTTGAGTGGAGCGAGTTATTGGGCCAGCTTGTGCGGCAGTATTTTCAATTTTAGTTTAAATTCATACTGTTCGCAGAAAATGTACATCCCACCAACCTGCAAACATTTCACAGCCTCCATAGGCTTGTGTAGAATCACAAGGAAACGTTTATTTTTAATTTATTTATTTTCTTGGGAGAAATGATAAGACGTTGTTTCAGACTCAAGCAGTTTCGATGTTTCGGTTACTGAAATCATTGTGCAATACCTGAGATCCTTGAATCTCTCATTTAATAGTTGAGCTGTTTTGGTATTTCAGATATTACAGAGTGAAGATCTGAAACGAGATGGTGGAAAGTAAATTTCGACATACCCTGCATATTTGAGCATTCATCTTCAGGATATGCGGATCCAGGATCAGTGTCACCCAAACTGTGACTGCTGTAATATTCAATCTGGTTAAGAGTGTTAATCGTTGCAGAATCTGCTAAACAGAAAGTGATTGGTTAATGGATCAGTTGTTTGTGGTGGAGTCATCATAAATTCATCACGACACATAATATTTCAATCAATCAGAGGCGAGGTATCAATAACTTCACCATCATTGTGACACTGTCCTGGAATTGATACATGACTCCACTTTGGAAGAACATTCAGCTTTGGGAGATCAGGCGAAGAAACTGCACAAACGTTTCAGGACAACTATACAGAGGGATATAGAGAGACATAGAAATATGGAACGTAGGAGCAAGAGTGGGCCATTCGGCCCTT
Organism: Scyliorhinus torazame; assembly: GCF_047496885.1. Lineage (NCBI taxonomy): Eukaryota > Metazoa > Chordata > Chondrichthyes > Carcharhiniformes > Scyliorhinidae > Scyliorhinus > Scyliorhinus torazame. The sequence continues at coordinate 31,510,309 of NC_092726.1, forward strand.
CTAATTCGTTCTGGAAATCATCATATGTGTTTTGGGCTCAATTACTTTTTGTAGTAGCAAATTACACAATATCATATCCAAGTGAAGGAAGTAATCCTGATTGCATTTTATAGGTTTCAGACAGATGCCACAAACGCTCTGCATTCTTCTGAACTCAAGCGTAAATTATCGTAAAGGACTCAATCTTTCCTCATATGTCAGACCCACCATTATAGGGATCCATCTGGTAAATATTCGTTGCACCCGCTTTATGGCAAAAACAAATCACCCCTCAGATAAGGTGACCAAAACTGTACAATATTCCTGGTGTGGTCTCACGAAGGCACTTTATAATTGCAGCATGACATCCTGTTCTTCTACTTTTATCGCCAGCAAACCAGTTGCCTTCTGTTCCACCTGCTGTACCTGCAGGATTACCTTCAGCAACTGGTGTGAGAAGACACCCGGGTCTCGTTGCACAAACCCCTCTCTCAATTTATAACCAATCAGGTAATATTCTGTCTTCTTACTTTTGCTGCCAACCTCACATTTATCCACATAACACTGCATATTCCCTGAATTTTCCCACTCAGCTCGGCCAAATCACACTGAAACATCTTTGTATCCATCCTCCTTATAGCTCACCCTCTCACCCAGCGTGTGTCATCTGAAGTGTTGGGCATATTGCATTCTTTAAATCATTAGTGTATATTGTGAACAGCTTGGGTCCCAGCACTGAAACATGCAATACCTCAATGGGCATGACTACCGTTCTGAATTTTTTTTTATCCCTACTCTTCTGCTTCTTTTCTGCCAAACAAAATTCCATTCATCTTAATATCCTCCTCCTAATCGTTTGGGCTTCAATGTCACTTGCTAATAATCGGGTGAGGGTCATTGTAGAAAGCCTTCGAAAGTCTAGGTAAACCAGGCCCACTGTCCCACCTTATATATTCTACTGATTATATGCTCAAATAATTCCAGTCGTACTCATAAGCATGTTTTCCTTTTCGTAAAACCATGATGACTCTGCACGATTTTATCACTGTTTTATAAGTGGCCTGCTATTAAGTTTTTCATAATGACTCTAGAATTTTCCCCACTACTGACGTTAGGTGTACTGATCTATCATTTCCCATTTTCACTCACCCTCTCCTTCTGGATAATGGGATTACATGAGCTACCCTCCAATAATTAATTACAAAGTGCAAATCATCATAATAGATGACGCACAATGCATCAACAAGATCTAGCGCCACGTTGGTAAGTAGCGTGGAATGTATATTATCAAGTCCTGATATTTATCGGCCTTCACTGTCATCAGTTTCCTATCTCCACCTCCTTACTAATACTGCGTTTCTGCAGTAAACCCTGTGTTCCAGAAAATGACTTGTTTGTTATTTATGTCCATCAGGTGAACAATAAATGTCACTTCTGTCATCTAACAGTTCCGTCCGTTCGGGTAGTTAACGTGTCAGATATCCCAGTGGATTAAATAATATAAGGCATAATCCGTGAGGTCTGCATCAGCCGTTGGGTGTTTGATACAGAACCGCTTCCCCTCCCACAATAATTCCCTCTGTTTCAATTTCACTGACAGTAAAAACATCAGACGTGGATTTAGATCGTGGAACCCGCGGGCAATGGTTCAGGGAAGAGCCAGAATGCGCCAAATGCGATCATTTTGCTTCCTTTCTGTTCAGCCATTCTGGATAAACAGCACCCCTCAATACTGTTCACGCTCTTGTACATTGTGTTCAGCCCTCCCCTTAACTGTTCTTGCACATTCGTAATATCCTTTTCAGAGCCATACAATCTACACCAATTCCATCCAACGAAAGTTCGATTGACTTGATCTTCATTCTTCTACCTTCCAGTTATACCTGGTTAAAAATAAACTTTTATAAAAGCAACATACTGCGGATGCTGAAAATCAAATTATGTCACAGTTAGATGGTCTAGCAGGAAGAGTCACATGGTCTCAAAGTGTTGGATTTGTTGGTCTCGCCCAGAATCCTGCCACACCTGCTGACTTTGTCCGGAAATGTCTGTTTTCTCGGTGTTAGAAATGAACATTTGTGTTTTATTTGGTTTTAGTTGACGTTTTTACTTTACATCAGATTACTATTCCACCTTTGTGTTCTTAACCCCTTTTAGTAAGTATGTCATTTAAATTATTCTTAATTTAATACATGACATGGTGCCTTTTCTCACAAAGTTTTCATTTATGTTAGTTACTTATGTGAAAATTAATTTTCTAATCGTATATCTATTCTATCAAGTCAGTACATCTCCGCCTACCACAATTTGAGACCATCGTTAAAATGGAGTTTTGACTCCAAACTCAAAGTTGATCCAACAAATTACAAACAACATTCATCTTAGCGCCTATTCATGCAGTACACATTCCTAACCTATTTCCGTCTATATGGATGCATTTATTCCCAGAATTTTGTCCTTCGATCAGCACCAACTGGGACTAATTCTTCTGCTTGTCACGTGACTTCATACTCATGAAATAACCACTTGTTTTTCGTGTTTTTCATGATCAGCAGGTTTTAAACTCTTTGCAGCTAAAGATGTACAATTAAAATTAGTCGCTGTTACAATATGGGAACAGAGCAGTCAATTTGTGAATTGCAATATACCACTGACATCACAGCATTTCAACAAAAAGAACATGTCACCTGATTGTGTGAATTTGTGACAGGGGTCATTATTGGTCAGGTCAAAACGGCAAACCTTCAAGACTTCTTCAGCGTGGTCAATTGATACTTTATACTCAGAACAGAGGACATGATGTTACTCTCTTCAATAGCTCCAATGAAAGCTGACATCCGAAGATGCACAGCTCCCCGCTCAGCAATGCACCGCAGTGCCAGACTTCATTTATCTGTCCAAGTTCTGGGGTGGAACCTGAACCTGAAAACGTCTGACTCAGAGGCCACATTGCACCTACTTATCACCTAGCTGACAGCTGTGCTCTGGTCTCATTCATTAGTGTATTAGGTGCTAACTTCTAGCCTAATATTAGACACCAAGATTTACAGTGTAAACCATATCTGCTCCGGCGCCTTTAAAACAATTCGGTGTTGTTGATTATCCTATTTGAAAGATACGCTGACCGTTCTAATATTCTTTTATTTGTATTGATTTTCTTCCCTCCTTTAGTCGGAATTTTCCTCTCGATAATGTTCAGCGGATTGATGTTTATTTTCCTAGACATTCTTCTCATCCTTTATTAGTAATATCCTTTAGTAATATTATTTATTAGTAATATCCCTAGCTTTCCGCTAGGAGCCTGACATTACACCTTTAGTCATGATTAGTAAATAACTGCAGTACTGCCTCTGCTATCTTTTCCATTTATGTCCCACTCTCCCCAAGTGCTATATCTTGCCGCCTCGTGAATACATTCTGTGGGAATGGATTCCACAGGCTCACCACACATTGGGTGAAGAAACGTGTCCTCATCTCTGTCCGAAAAAGTTTACCCTGAATCCTCAGACTGTGACTCCTGGTTGTGGACACACTCATTATTGGTAACATCTTCCCTGCATCTACCCTGTCTAGACCTGTTAGAATTTTGTAAGTCTCGATGAGATCATTTTCCTGAACTTCAGAGAGGACAATCCTAACGTACTGAATCTCTCCGCATTTGACAGGTCAACCATTCTTGGTATCAGTCCATACCTGGGATCAGTCTGATAAACTTTCGTTCCACTACCTCGAGAGCAAGAACATCCTTTCTCAGAAAGGGATACCAAAACTGTGCACAATATTCGAGGTGTGGCAACAATACATCCCGGCATCTGTACTCGACATTTCTTGCAATGAAGGCCAAAATACCATAATATAATACTAATCTTTTATTGTCACATGTATGAAGTTACTGCGAAAAGCCCCTCGTTGCCACATTACGGCGCCTGTTCGCGTAAGCTGGTACGGGGATTGAACCCACGCTGCTGGCCTTGTTCTGCACTAGAAACCAACGGTCGAGCCCACTGAGCTCATCCAGCCCTTAACCTCCTTTACCGCCTGTGCATCTGCATGCTTACCTTCAGCGACTGGTGCGCAATGACTCCCAGGTCCCGCTGCACACTCCCCTTTCCCAAATTACAACAATTCAGGTGGTAATCTGCCTTCCTGCTTTTGCTTCCAAAGTGATTAACCTCACACTTATCCAAATTATACTGCATCTGCCATTGATTTCCCCACTTCCCCCAACCTGTCCAGAGCATGCTGTTGGATTCCGGCATCCTCGTCACAGTTCACCCTCCCACCCAACTTGGTATCATCTGCAAGCTTTGAAATGTTCATAGATTATCATAGAATTTACAGTGCAGAAGGAGGCCAATGGGCCCATCGGGTCTGCACCGGCTCTTGGAAAGAGCACCCTACCCAAGGTCAACACCGCCACCCTATCCCATAACCCAGTAACCCCACCCAACACGAAGGGCAATTTATCATGGCCAATCCACCTAACCCGCACATCTTTGGTCTGTGGGAGGAAACCGGAGCACCCGGAGGAAACCCACGCAGACACGGGGAGGATGTGCAGACTCCGCACAGACAGTGACCCAAGCTGGAACCGAACCTGGGACCCTGGAGCTGTGAAGCAATTGTGCTATCCACAAGGCTACCGTGCTGCCCCAATTTACCGTGCTGCTGTTCATTTACATACTCCAGCAGCCGCTTTGCCGATACTTATTTGAAGCTGAACGTTGGTGGAGGCAAATGGAGCCGCGGTGCAGCCTTGAGGGAAACTCCTACGGTCCTCTCTAGGTTATGCACTGGCTGCCAAAAAACATTCTGGAACAATTCGGGAGAGTGGGAATCGAATCAAAATCATTCGTCATCTGAAGATGAAGAAATACAGATCTCCTTGTTGCACGAGAATGGTGTTGTGCATCCAGTGCACTGAAAATTAAACTTGTTAAACCTGAAGCGGCATTTGCCCTTGTAACTTGGGTTGGAAGTGAATACAGAATGCAAACCTGAAGCACGGGTCTGGATGGAAACCTTGTCAGGTGGAGTATTATATATTTCTGCATAAATTGGTTGGTAGAAACCAGGTGGTGAGTCCCAGCCGCCAGTGAAAGGACCTGTTGGCGGGAGAGCGGAACGATTAGCATATTGTTACAATCATAGTTAGACATATAATTCCAGATTGACTCATTTCAAATCTCCCTCTTTGCCGAGGCTGTATTTGTACCAGGGAACACAGAGCATTACTTTGTGTCTCTGGATGATTGGCCCAGTAATAATTCCACTGACTCGATTTCAAGGATCAGTGACGGAGGGATTTCCGGGCCACTATTGTTCTGTCCATCAGATATGAATCAAAATAACTTGGTGCGAGTTACGATACGGGGAGCAGTTTTGTTTCTCAGCCCCAATCATAGTGGTTCACAAGACAAAGGTTCATCAGATTCTATAGCCAAAATTCTGTCTGGAAAATGTCGCCAGCCTGTCGCCAAACGGTCACTAATCCATACCAAGCTTGACGGAGCAGGACTTTCCCCCACTTTACCGTGTGTCATTGTGGCCTTGGAAAGAACTTTCAAGGTATTTTGATATTCCTTGGTATAGGAAGTCTTTGAACCTGAAGCGGAGCTTCTGACTCGGCTGTGGGCCCAGTTCTCACTGCACCACCAGCAGAGATCCACTGATATCAGAGTGTTTGTTGTGCTGGGGTGCAGAATGTAAAATATAGGAAATGTTCCATCACTTCTGAAAATGGCGGCTGATTCCATTCAGAGAAGTTGACAGTGGACATCGGCACAGCCTGTGCAGGCTGACAACGAACACTGAATGGAATAATATATATAAGCAGCTAAACAAAATACTGAGCTCAGAGTTTAAAGTGTTTTCATTCAATGTGTTGATCTATTGTTACGAAATGAAACTAATTTCGAGTCTCCTGGACGGCTGATGAAAATTCCCTATTTTAAGTGTAATGTTTTGAATCTATTCAAAGATGTGGAGGTTAGTCGGATTGACCATTCTAAATTTCCCCTTAGTACCTATGGTTAGGTGCGGGTACGGGAATAGAGGGTTGGATCAGGCCTACGTCGGGTGCTCTTTCGGAGGGTTGGTGCCGATTCGATAGGGCGACTGGTCTCCCTCTGTACTGTACAGTTTTTATGATTCTATGATGTTACTGTTTCTCGAATACCTTGAACGAAATGACTGACCAATAGCATGTTATTTTCTGTCTTACAACCGACTGGGTACAGTTTGGGGAAAGAGTCATTGAAGAGAAGATAAAGCAACATTCAAAATTCAGTGTGAGGTTCACAATCCGATTCGAGCCGCACCTTTTATTGACATCTTCCTCTGCATTACTGTCACCAGGGCGAGTAACTCACAGATCAATAGGACTCCGAGTCATATGCAGATAACAAGAGGAATGGAAGTGCTTTCATCTTCAGGAGCTGTATTAAAGATTCAGGAAAGTTTTCACAGATAAAGGTTTCACCGTGTAATTTTCAATGTTTACATGATTATCATTTTGAGAAATCCTCGCAACAAGGCAATTCCAATGTCCAATTATTCCCCGAATATAAAAATAACAATAATATTGAATGGTTTCTATCAACGAGATGAAAAATAAACAATTATTTGGGTTTGATGTTCGAAATTCAGCTGTTAATCTTAATTTATATACGTGCTTCAAATTCAGCACCAAGAACCAAACACCCCTGTCCAGCTCAAGCTCCCACCACTCTGTGCGATGCTTACCGGAACAAACCACACTGGCGTCTTCCTTGTGATCACAGTCAGCTTTGAGGCCACAATAATAAAGGACAATCAGAGAGAAAGAATTCATTTCCAGTGCACTTCACCTCATCCAGCCAGGTAGTACCATTACCCTGGCCAAAAGCGGCCCCTCCTGTGGCCAATAGAGGGGGACTAAAATCCATCTGCCTGCACACAACTCTGGCATCGTTCATATCCCAGGAATCATCACATACCGTACCCCAAGTGTTGTTACACAATATCGCCACTCGCCCGGAGCATTTGGTGTCACCTCCAGCCAAGCGCAAGATTTGTCCTGAATTTGTCAAAGAAAAAATAATTATTACACCTGACGTGACACAAGCGCAGAATACAATCAGGCAGCTGTTAGAAAAGATGAAGGAGAACCTGATTCTCCACCGCAGTCCTTGAGACTGTAGTGTGGTCCCTTTATTGTGTTTCCCCCTGTTGATAAGACAGACATGTTGAATGAAGATGACATTAATATGTGAAATTACATCTGCAAACAAAGTAGTTCATTGTGTTACCTGAACAAACAATACCCGCATCTTCCCGATGTTCACAGTTGTGTTCACCCCACGGGTCTCCCTGACATTGCCAAAGCGTCGTCTCATGTGACAGACATTCGATCTCATCGAGCCAAATGTGGCCGGTACCCATTCCAAATGATTTTGCGTCATAGTCAATGAAATCGGCGGTGCCGCACTCTAACTGTTTACAGATCACATCTGCGTCACGGTTCTCCAGTTTGTCAGAGCACACTGTGCCCCAGGTCCCATTGTAGAACACTTCCACGCTCCCCTCACAGCGATGCTTTCCATTAACCAGACGTATCTCTTTGTGCTCTATCAATGAAATAACAAACATCTAGTTGCTTCTACTGACCAATTGTGTATCCAGAGTGCACTGCAATATATATGTTGCGCCAGTTGAGTTAACATTTTCATTGATATTATTTCAGAAAATTAACGGAAACGAGCAGCTGAAATCAAACGATACAGTCCATAATAAGTAAATGTGAATTCCAAACCAGATATTTACATGATGTACCGCATTGAATGACGAGGAAACTTTGCAAAATTTATTGTTGGGTGGAGTTACTGGGTTATGGGGATTGGGTGTGCAGGTGTTGACCTTGGGTAGGGTGCTCTTTCCAAGAGCCGGTGAAGACTCGATGGGCCCAATGGCGTCCTTCTTCACTGAAAATTCTATGATAATCTATGATGAATGCGTTCCTTTAAATCAGCCTGGATTGTCAGCAGAGCTTTGACAAGTTCCCACATTGTTAACTCATGTCAGAAAATGAGAAACCAGCGAGTCAGTAGGAAAGTTGCTGTAAAATTAGCTGTAAATTATTCTGTTAGTTAAATAGCAGAAGTTCGAACGGGATGTTCACATGGATTGGTGCAGGTGTTACTGTTCCTGATGATATACATCAACTCGTCGTACTTTGCCCTCACAAGTAAAAGTTCCAAATTTATAGGAGGCAGAAAATGGGGCAAGCAGTTAATTCTGAAGAGGACTGCACAATATATAACAGACACGATGGGCCGAGAGGTCTTTTCTGTACTGTGGATCTGTATGACCCTGCTACGACCATCTGTTGTACGAATAACATTCACAGTGAGTTCAGGAGAACATGTTTTTCTTCTGATTGCCAGAAAGTTGGAAGAAAGTGAAACTCAGAAAACATAAGATACTTGAGGCGGACAGCACCGATGCTTTTACACTGAGAGTATAAACCGAAGTGAGAGGAGAAAGAATCGGAAGGGAACATAGATCCGGTAGGCTGAACCAACGTTTTAAAGCTATTTGTGTGCAGAATAAACGCCACACTCGGGGTTAGTCCGACTAACCTACGTCAGTGCTGTTCCGACCAAATTCGGGGATATATCTTCAGTATGAAACTTCGCTTATAACTGAAGGAAATACGATCTTTACCTGAGCACATGATCTCCACATCTTCTTTATGATTACAGTCGTGCTTTCCCCACAATGCATGGGGGCATTGCCAGATAGACGATTCGTTCCCGGAGCAGTCCAGCTCATCAAGCCAAATGGTGCCTGTGCCTGGTCCAGACGGAGCAGGAAATGGAAGCTGCAATGCATTTCCACAACCCAGCTGTTTGCAAACCACTTCAGCGTCTGTCAGGTCCCAGGAATCGTCACAAACTGAGCCCCAGGTCCCAGAGTAATAAATCTCCAATCGGCCAGCACACCGGCTTGCCCCGTCAGACAGCATTAACTGTTTGTGTCCTGATAGAAAATAATGCAGTGGAATATTATCCTTCTAACACAAATTCATATCACTGTTTAATTCAAACTATTGTGTAACAGCCGGCTGAATTAAAATCTCCCTTTCAAGCTGCTGTTCACAGGTAAATGAATACTTGTTGTCCAACACTTTTGTAGTCTTACCTAAATGTATAATATGGTGACTGGAAAATAACGCCGTGAAGGCAATGTGGAACTGCTCTTCAATGGGACGTCGGGAAATGCCTGTTCCGAAAATCTGAATCAACCGATACAAATCATTTGGAAATTGATAAAGCGCGCAGTGGTTAGCACCGCTGCCTCACCGCGCAGCGGTCCCAGGATTAATACCGGCCCTGGGTCACTGGCAATGTGGAGAATTCACATTCTCCCCGTGTCTGCGTTGTTCTCACACCCACAACCCAAACCTGGATAGCGTATGGTGATTTGGTCACGCTAAATTGCCCGTTAATTGGAAAAAATTAGTGGGTACTCTCAATTTATTTTATAAAATCTGCACCGTGGTTTTCGGGATTGGCCCGTTCTATGCTGGATAGAATGGTTCGCCCGCAATTGTCTAATTATACTAATTAATGAGTCTAAACACAATCCCTTTAAGCAAACAGTTTATTTTATGTTTTTCACTGCATACTGTTTTGCTGCCCATATTTAATCAGATATCGCCATAACGTTCTTAATGGTACAAATCAGAAAATGTTCAATGGGTTGGTAGCATCATTGAGAGAAAAAGCGGCTTAACCGCTCAAGCACTGACCCTCCCCGCGAATTCACCACACTTCCGGCTGAAAGTATCAGAAGATCCATGTTCTTTCAAGACAGGAGGATTTATCAAATGCCTAGCTGGGAAACCAATCTTGCTCCCTTCAAAAACGCTAATGCAAACAACACTTTCCAAAGCGAACCGCGCAAATTTGATCTCACCAATAATGCCCACCGCAATTACATTGCCTCACACACTCCCCCCCCCCCGCCTACCAAAATCACCTATTTGATCTATCCTGCACTTTCATCCCATAATATAATTTAGCTTTAGAATATCATTGTCATGTTCAAATGCACAAATACATCAATCGACCCCACATACTTAATGAGGAGGCGTCTTCGTAGTGGTATTGTTACTGGACTACTAATGCAGAGACCTGGGGATATCTCTGGGGCCGCGGCTTCTAATCCCATCTTGCGAAATGGTGGAATTTGAATTCAACTAAAATCTGTAATTGGACGTCTGTTGATGACCATGTCACCATTGTCGATTGTCGTAAAAACCCATCTCATTCACTAATATACCTCAGGGAGGAAATCTGTTGTCCTAACCCGCTCTGACCTACATGTGACTATCGCCCCACACACCAATTCGGTTCAGTCTTAACTTCCCCCAGTCTGAAATAGTCTAGAACTCAACTCAGTTCAAGGGCAATTAGATTTGGGTAACAATTGCTGGCCCAGACAGCGACGCCCACACCACAAGAACGAACAAAAAAAATCAACAGCCCCGACATTGGCTTTTGACAGACAATATCAGAATTCCTTTACATAGAACATCGAACATAGAAAATACAGCACAGAACAGGCCCTTCGGCCCACGATGTTGTGCCGAACCTTTGTCCTAGATTAATCATAGATTATCATTGAATTTACAGTGCAGAAGGATGCCATTTGAGTCTGCACCGGCTCCTGGAAAGAGCACCCTACCCAAACTCGACACCTCCACCCAACACCAAGCACAATTTTGGACATTAAGGGCAATTTATCATTGGCCAATTCACCTAACCTGCACATCTTTGGACTGTGGGAGGAAACCGGAGCACCCGGAGGAAACCCACGCAGATAAGGGGAGGACGTGCAGACTCCGCACAGACAGTGACCCAAGCCGGAATCGAACCTGGGACCCTGGAGCTGTGAAGCATTGTGCTCTCCACAATGCTACCGTGCTGCCCTTAAGAACAAATAAATCATAAACCTTTCCTCTCCCTTTCAGTTGCGCTGTTGAAACCTACCCCTTTGGCCAATTCATTTGTCATCGTTGTCATTGGTCCTTATTGGCTTTGTCTGTATTTACTGTGGGGCGGGACCTAGAGATTTATAACGTTGTTCAATCTGTCAGCATAGTTCCAAATATGTGTTATTACTGCCCATGTTCATCCTGGCTCCAATGTTAAATAATTGGTCCACAGGCCCCTGAGGAAGAAATGACATGTTCCCATTGCCCATGACACATGTCCCATTCATTTCAGTCACAGTGACCTGTTTATTCACCTGAACACAGAACACCTACGTCGATGCTGTCAGTGTGAGGCGACTTCGGTGGGATTGAGCTGCAGTTCCAGAGATGCGATTCGTTTCCTTTACAATGGACATAATTCACCCACACTGACCCTTCACCCTCTCCGTATTGTGAAGAGTTATATGCGGCTATCGCGGCTCCGCAGCCCAGCTGTCTACAGACCACGTCAGTGTCATTCAGGTCCCATAGGCTCTCCTGGACTCTGCCCCAGCTGCGGTTGTAGTAAATCTCCACTCGGCCATCACACCTGCTACCCCCATTCATCAATCTTTTCATCAACCCCCATTCAATTGGCTAGTTCCATCGGTATGGTCAGGACAGATTTGGAAGGCATTTTGGAGCTATGAGGTAACATTAGGGGAAATCAATCACGTGCAGAGAATCGGTACAGGCAGCTCGCACGAGAGGAGGGAATATTGCGGCATTATCTGGGATTACAGGAGAAGAGACTGTAACTCCTTTGAAATTATGCTTGCAGTCTAGGTATGTAAATTCAGAGTGTGGGAAAGAATTTGCCTGTAGTGCCGAATACGAGAACTATTATTCTGCCATTGCAACGGTGAATTGTCTCAAACAGCTGCAGGAATATGCAAAATGAAAAAGAAAATAGAGACATTAAGTAGGAGACCAAAGTCCCGAAAACAGCCATGTGAGAGTGGCCAATAATCTGTCCTGTGTGATATTGAGTGAAACAAAATACAGGAGTGGACACGCCGGACTTCTCCTCTAATTACCCTCAATGTAGTGCTGAGGATTTTTTACTTCCCGATTTGACCGGGTGTTCAGAATCCTGAGAGTTCTGTGAAACACAGATATGGACGCAATGTTCCCGTCGGCATAGGGCGAGGATGGGAGGAGGGGCAGGTTTAAGATATTTGACAAAATAACAATTGTGACCTCAGAGTACTTTCATAGGCAGTGAGTGGTTTGGATCGGAAATGGACAGTGTGGGTATAATGGAGGTGAAGATCAATCATGTCATTGAAAAGAGAATTGATCAATTATGTGGAAGGGAAATAACACTGGTCTGTGAAGGCACTCCAGAGTTGCGAAAAGTTGAGTTACATTTCCAAAACGCTTGCACGGTCACGATGGAACGAATGGCCGCTTCATTTTCTGTGCCACATTGTACTTTGCTCTGATTATCTGGATTGAGGGCACTCACCCGAGCAGATGACATTGGCTTCATTTCCATGGGAGCAGCTAAAATCGAACACGGATGAAAGCGGACACTGCCACAACCTGGACTCGTTCCCGCCGCACCTGTAGTTCTCCTTCCACACTGGGCCGGTTCCCTTTCCAAAGGGAGCACCTCTCATGATGTTCTTTACCGCCCCGCACTGAAGATACTCATAGATCATACTGGCGGCTTCTAAACCAAAGTAAACATCACACAGCGTCCCCCAGCGGTCTCCGTGTAACACCTCGTCCCGTCCTGAGCACCTGTCCTGGCCACCAACCAATCGGGGACCATGTTGTCCTGTTTCGGATATAAACACGGACCCACGTAACTTGTAGATATCCATTAGAATAGTCACACGTCAAAAGTAAGGAAAGTAAATGATACCAAGGCACCTATACCCACTGCTCATGTTCACCAAATAATCATTTTAAAGGAGTTAAAATGGTGCGGCACACTTTTAAGAAGCTGCCTCAACTCAAATGTGAGTGTTCATCCTGAAAATCAACCTGATGGAATATTGCCGATTATAGAGGGTTTAAAGGCGACATTGTATAGATTCCAACTAAGTATAAGCTGTTTAATTAAGCAGATCAGTAGGCGGCGATCGCGGGTCAGGATACCCCGCCCCCCCCCCCCGCCCACCCCCACCACCACAGGATGACCCCCGCACACTTACCTGCCAGGTCCCGCTGTGTGTGAGGTGAGTAATTCATGCCGGCAGGACTGGGCAATGCTTTACGACCACTCGGTCCATCGGGGCCCGGAGAATCGTCGGGGGGGCCTCCTGTTTTTGTTGGGGGCCCTTGTGTTGCTTTTCCGCATTTTGTGCCGTGGTGTCTTTTACGGTGGAGGGTGTATGAACCTCCTCTCTGGTCGCCTTTTTAACTCCGCTGCTGATGATCTGTGCATGTGTCGCCCCGCGTTTCGGGCAGGCCCTGTAAAGATGTGTCCCTCCTGCCTGCAGTTTTTGCAGAAGGTCACACTGCAGTTTGCGGCAACATGCCCCGTTTTGTGGCATACTCGTGGCTGTCCCACGTAGTAGAGGTAACCACGATTTACTCCAATAGCTAAACTGGAGGGGGCATGCAGGATTGTTCCGTTGCTGTCCGTTCTTAGGGTCACCTTGACCTGGTGCTCACTTGTCCAGATGCCGAAGGTGTCTTTCACTTGCACGCTGTCACTTTTCAGCTCAGCGTGCCTGGCGATGAACCATCTCCCAGTCCCAAAAATCAATTTAATATTCGGTCCCCAGAGAGAGGACACAGCAGATATTAAACTGATAAGAACAGATACTACACTTGATCTGAGCCAAAAGGCTGAGTAGCGATAACCCATATTTTCCGTATACCTACATCCAATCAGGATGCCGTTCAGTCTGTCGCCACACTTCCCTGTTGTGCAGGATGAAGGGATGTGGTAACTGAAGTGAGGAGAAGGCAAGTCGGCATCCGAGGGTGAGGGTGAGTGGGCTGTAAAAAGCAGCAAGAAAACTGTGTGGCATATCAGCTGAAAACGGAGCCTCGCTGCCGAAAGTCCGCGAGTGCATCGGCTCGCAACATCAGTGCACAAAGCTCCCGCCAGCAGAAAAGCTAGCAATGCTTAGGAGCCTGAAGGGCCTTAAATTGGTCAGGATGAGACAACTGGACAAGAGAGAAAAAGGGAAGCCAGGTTTTGCGCCATTTTCGGCTTGTGTACCTTTTGCTCCCCAAAGCGGGGTGAAGGCACCATTCCTAAAAACATGACAAGACCTGGTTGATGCGTGGATAGGAAGGAGCAATCCCCTGAGCCATCTCCCAGCCCCAAAATTCAATTTAATATTCGGTCGCTCGACAGAAAACATACCAGATATTAAACTGATAAAAACAGATACTACACTTGATCAGAGCTAAAAGGCCGAGAAGCGATAGGCCCTATTTTCCGGCAATGGCTCTTGTCCTCCTCGTCCACTGACATTTAGGTGCACCTTGCTGCGCTCGACTGTGCTTTGGAACTTTTAGTCTACGGTCACTGTTAGTCAAGAGACCTCCAGCTTGGCCGAGCACGGTGGAGTCTGTGCATGCAGAACCAGTAAAACACAACAGGAAGACATCGTCTGGCAAGCCGTCCCCTGTCGTCACCAGATGAAATGGAGACGCTGTGAAGGCTCAGTGACACCCAACGGAGGGAGTCGAAGAAATCTCCACCTTTGCCGAACAAAGGGCAATCTGTGCAAGCAGCAAATACTGGCGGAATCCAACAGGGGGCAATGTCTAGTCTCCCTCAGCTCCACCCTGGCGTGTTGGTCGTGGAGTCAGGAGAACGAAAAGAGACGCCGTGAAGGTATACCTACATCCAAATCAGGATGCCGTTCAGTCTGTCGCCACACTTGCCTTTTGTGCAGGATGAAGGGATGTGGTAACTGAAGTGAGGAGAAGGCAAGTCGGCATCCGGGGGTGAGGGTGAGTGGCCTGTAAAAAGCAGCAGGAAATCTGTGTGGCATATCAGCTGAAAACGGAGCCTGGCTGCCGCAAGTCCGCGAGTCCATTGGCTCGCAACATCAGTGCACGAAGCTCCCGCCAGCAGAAAAGCTAGCAATGCTTTGGAGCCTGAAAGTCCTTAAATTGGTCAGGATGAGACAACTGGACAAGAGAGAAAAGGGGAAGCCAGGTTTTGCGGCATTTTCTGCTTTTTTACATTTTACGCCCCAAAGCAGGGTGAAGGCACCATTCCTGGAAGCACGGCAAGACCAGGTTGATACGTGGAGCAGAAGGAGCAAGCCCCTGAACCATCACCGAGTTCAAAAAATTCATTTAATATTCAGTCCCCAGATAGAGGACATATCAGATATTAAACTGATAAGAGCAGATACTACACTTGATCTGAGCCAAAAGGCCGAGAAACAATAGCCCATAGTTTCTGGCTATGGCTCTTGTCCTCCTCGTCCACCGACATTCAGGTGCACCTTGCTGCGCTCGACTGTGCTTTGGAACTTTTCGTCTACGCTCACTGTTGGTCAAGAAACCTCCAGCTTGGCCGAGCACGGTGGAGTCTGTGCATGCAGAACCAGTAAAACACAACAGGAAAGCATCGTCTGGCAAGCCGCCCCCTGTCGTCACCAGATGAAATGGAGACGCTGTGAAGGCCCAGTGACACCCAACGGAGGGAGTCGAAGTAATCTCCACCTTTGCCGAACAAAGGGCAATCCGTGCAAGCAGCAAGTACTGGCGGAATCCAACAGGGGGCAATGTCTAGTCTCCCTGAGCTCCACCCTGGCGTGTTGGTCGTGGAGTCAGGAGAACGAAAAGAGACGCCGTGAAGGTATACCTACATCCAACCAGGATGCCGTTCAGTCTGTCGCCACAATTCCCCGTTGTGCAGGATGATGGGATGTGGTAACTGAAGTGAGGAGAAGGCAAGTCGGCATCCGAGGGTGAGGGTGAGTGGCCTGTAAAAAGCAGCAGGAAATCTGTGCGGCATATCAGCTGAAAACGGAGCCTGGCTGCCGAAAGTCCTCGAGTCCATCGGCTCGCAACATTAGTGCACGAAGCTCCCGCCAGCAGAAAAGCTAGCAATGCTTTGGAGCTTGAAATGCCTTAAATTGGTCAGAATGAGGCAACTGGACAACAGAGAAAAGGGGTAGCCAGGTTTTGCGGCATTTTCTGCTTTTATACATTTTCGCCCCAAAGCGCGGAGAGAGCACCATTCCTGGAAGCACTGCAAGACCAGGTTGATGCGTGGAGCGGAAGGAGCAAGCCCCTGAACCATCACCGAGTCCTAAAAATCAATTTAATATTCGGTCCCCAGATAGAGGACATATCAGATATTAAACTGATAAGAACAGATTTTTTTTTTTTCTTTTTCCAAAAAAATATACTTTATTCATAAAAATTTATCATGAGCATTACAGAAACATTTCAAATTGTCTTGACTGTACATTTTCGGCAGGGTTACATGTTGCCTTGACTTTCTTTCATTCAATATTGATATTGTCGTACACATATCACTCTTTACATTACAATTCCTTCTTAAATATTTACAGTGGCATGTTTGTTTTATACATTGGAGTGTTGGTTGCCCAGACCGAGGGGCTTTACACTGTTACACGCCCCTCGGTGTACATTTGCTGGAAAGACTTTACACTGTGGTCTTTCCCCATTGCGCCTTGGCGGCAGCTGCCCCAAGCTTGAGTGCGTCCCTCAGCACGTAGTCCTGGACCTTGGAATGTGCCAGTCTGCAACACTCGGTCGAGGACAATTCTTTGCACTGGAAGATCAGCAAGTTTCGGGCAGACCAAAGAGCGTCTTTTACCGAGTTGATGACCTTCCAGCAGCAGTTGATATTTGTCTCGGTGTGTGTCCCTGGAAACAGTCCGTAGAGCACAGAGTCCTGTGTCACAGATCTGTTTGGGATAAACCTTGACAAATACCACTGCATCTCTCTCCAGACCTTCTTTGCAAAGGCACATTCCACAAGGAGGTGTGTGACCGTCTCATTTCCCCCACAGCCACTCCGAGGGCAGCGTGCATTGGTGCAGAGCCTTCGGGTGTGCATGAAGAATCTGACAGGGAGGGCCTTTCTCACCACCAGCCAAGCTAGATCTTGGTGCTTGTTTGAAAGTTCTGGTGATGAGGCGTTCTGCCAGATGACTCTGGCAGTCTGCTCAGGGAACCATCCAACGTCCTCCACGGTCTCCTTTTCCCTGAGGGCCTCGAGGACATTACGTGCTGACCACTGCTTCATTGCCTTGTGGTCAAAGGTGTTTTTCTTCAAAAACTTTTCCACGAAGGACAGGTGGTACGGTACGGTCCAACTACTTGGAGCGTTCCGCGGCAATGAGGCCAGGCCCATCCTTCGTAACACCGGGGACAGGTAGAACCTCAGTATGTAGTGACACTTGGTGTTTGCATACTGGGGGTCCACGCACAGCTTGATGCAGCTGGACACAAAGGTGGCCAACAGGATGAGGGAGGCGTTGGGTACGTTCCGCCCTCCCTTCTCCAGAGGTTTGTACATGGTGTCCCTTCGGACACGGTCCATCTTGGATCGCCAGATAAATTTGAAGATGGCCCGGGTGACTGCTGTGGCGTAGGGTCGGGTTATGGGCCAGACCTGCGCCACGTACAGTAGCACCGAGAGTACCTCACACCTGATGACCAGGGTTTTGCCCGCAATGGAGAGGGAGCGTTGCTCCCACCAGCCCAGTTTCTGCCTTACCTTTCCTAAGCGCTCTTTCCAGTTTTTGGTGCACGCCCCAGCAGCTCCGAACCATATCCCAAGCACCTTCAGGTAATCTGACCTGACAGTGAAGGGGACAAAGGACCGGTCGGCCCAGTTCCCAAAGAACATGGCCTCGCTCTTGCCACGGTTTACCTTGGCTCCAGAGGCCAGTTCAAACTGGTCGCAGGTGGTCAAGAGCCTGCGTACAGACGCAGGATCCGAGCAGAAGACGGCAACGTCGTCCATGTACAGGGAGGCCTTGACTTGCATGCCTCCACTGCCTGGGATCGTCACTCCTCTTATACCCGGATCCCTCCTGATGGACTCGGCAAAAGGTTCTATGCAGCACACAAAAAGGGCAGAGGAGAGAGGGCAGCCCTGCCTGACTCCAGATCTGATCTGGAACTTTTCTGATTCCCACCCATTGATTGAGACTGCGCTATAGATGTTTGTGTAGAGCAGTTTGATCCAATTGCGAATTCCCTCTCCAAACCCCATTTTGGAGAGCACATCCATCATGAAGGTGTGTGATATTCTGTCAAAAGCCTTCTCCTGGTCAAGGCTGATGAGGCAAGTGTCTACCCCCCTGTCCTGCACGTAGGCGATCGTATCCCTGAGTAGCGCGAGGCTATCAGAGATCTTTCTGCCGGGTACAGCACAGGTCTGGTCAGGGCGGATCACCGACTCCAGAGCAGACCTGACCCGATTGGCGATGACCTTTGCTAGAATTTTGTAGTCCACATTCAACAGTGAAATGGGTCGCCAATTTCGAATTTCTTCCCTTTCCCCCTTCTGCTTGTAGATGAGGGTGATGATGCCTTTCCTCATGGACTCTGACATGCTGCCTTCCAGAAGCATACTCTCGTACACTTCCAGCAGGTCTGGGCCGATCCTGTCCCACAGAGCCGAATACAACTCAACCGGTAAGCCGTCGCTTCCGGGAGTTTTAGTCGCCTCGAACGACTTGGCGGCCTTTGTCAGCTCGTCCAGAGTTAGTGGTTTGTCCAGGTTTTCCAGCTCGCTGTCGCCTATGACCTCCGTGATAGTCGACAGGAAGGTCTGGGAAACAGTGCTATCTGTTGGCTTCAGGTCATACAGTCCGGCATAAAAGGATTGGCTGATCCTCAGGATGTCAGACTGCGATGACTTTTCAGAGCCATCTTCTTCCTTCAGGCTGCTGATCACAGAGGTCTCTCTGTGCACCTTTTGGAAGAAGAAGCGTGAGCACTTTTCGTCCTGCTCCACGGAGCGGACTCTGGAACGGAAGATAACCTTGGAGGCCTCCGAGGTGTAGAGCGAGGCTTGCTGGCTCTTCACCTCTTGGAGATCCTCCTTGACATCCACCCCCATCGACTGCAGCTGGAGCAAATTTTGCATACTTTTCTGGAGCCTGGACATGACCCCTCGTATCTCTCTCACCTTTTGAACGCCCTTGAGGATGGAAAACCTCTTGATATTCCCCTTGATTGCTTCCCACCAGAGATGTGGGGCCTCAAAGAGGGGTTTCACGGTTCTCCAACCTTTGTAATCCCTCCTGAGTTCCTCGATGTTCTCAGGGGTCAGCAGTTTTACATTTAGCTTCCACGTCCCCCTGCCTACCCCCTGGTCTTCCTGCAGGTGGCAGTCGGCCAGTAGGAGGCAGTGGTCAGAGAAGAACACCGGCGTTACGTCGGTGGACCTGACCGTGAAAGCTCGGGACACAAAAAAGAAGTCTATCCTGGAGCGGACGGACCCGTCTGGCCGTGACCATGTGTATCTACGCTGCGCGCCGTCTGCAGGGTTGCTGCAGACGTCGAGCAGCTTGGCGTCTTTTACCGTTTCCATCAGGAGTCTGGACGTAGCGTCTAGTTTGCTGTCGGCTTTGCTGGATCGTCCAGCCGCATCGATGATGCAGTTGAAGTCACCACCCAGGATGACCGGCTTGGAGGTGGCCAACAGCAGTGGGAGTTGCTGAAGAACTGCCAGCCGCTCACTTTTTACGGCCGGGGCGTACACATTAATAAGTCTGAGAGGGGTGTTTTTGTATTTCACGTCTGCTACGAGGAGGCGCCCGCCCACCACCTCCTTAACGTCGGAGATGGTGAAGTTGCCTCCCCGCAGCAGAATACCCAGGCCGGAGGAGCGGCAGTCGTTTCCTCCTGACCAGATGGATGGCCCGTGGGACCACCAGCTCGACCAGCGCCTGTAGTTGCTGAGGTGCGGAATTCCGCACTCCTGCAGGAACAGTCGGTCAGCTTTTACATTTGCCAAATAGTTGAGTGTGGCTACACACCGCGAAGTATCTTTGATGCTTCGCACATTTATGGATGCAATTTTTAAACCCATTATAAAAAGATAGATTTACCAGTCTCAAGAGTCCAGAGTCTATACAGTTGGCTGTTCCAGCTGTTGAATGTTCCCCAGCATGCCGGTGGTGCTCGCAAACTTTAACACAGTTGCAGGGCTGAGAAAACTGTTCTGGTCCGTACTGGCCCCGTGATTTTGATGCAGATGCATTGGGGGGGGGGGGGGTAGCCCTGGGGTTCGTCGTGGCAGTCAGTAGTTGTTGGGGTTGCAGGCCGGTCTTCACCTGGGTTGTTGCTGCTCGTTGCTATCGGGGGTTGGTCTGTGACCTTGTTTTCTTCCCGGTCGGTGGTCTGGGGGGTCTGTGCCATCCGTTCCACGTTGGTGCTTTGCCTCTTTATCTGAGGCCGATTCTTGTCCTGTTTTCCCTCATCGGATGAGGTGTCGGCACTAAGTGCGCCGGCTGAGAGGTGTCGCTTTTTGCCACTACCCCTCAGGGTGTTCTTCAGTTTGTTTTTTTGTTTTCTCTTTCGTTTGTCCCTGTTCACGGTTACCCAGGGCTCTTTATTCTTTGTCCCATCCTCTTCCTCTTCCATTGAGTGTTCCTCATCAGATGGGGCTGGGGTTGGGTTGTCAGGAGGTGCTGGGGCCTCCTCTTTTTGTTGGGGGCCCTTCTGTTGCTTTTCCTAATTCTGAACCGTGGTGTCTTTTTCGGTGGAGGGTGTATGCACCTCCTCTCTGGTCGCCTTTTTGACTCCGCTGCTGATGATCTGTGCATATGTCGCCCCGCGTTTCGGGCAGGCCCTGTAAAGATGGCCGGCCTCCCCACACAGGTTGCAGCACTTGTCTTCCTTGCAGTCCTTAGTCATGTGTCCCTCCTGCCTGCAGTTCTTGCAGAAGGTCACACTGCAGTTTGCGGCAACATGCCCCGTTTTGCCACAGGTGTGGCATACTCGTGGCTGTCCCACGTAGTAGAGGTAGCCACGATTTACTCCAATAGCGAAATTGGAGGGGGGATGCAGGATGGCTCCGTTGCTGTCCGTTCTTAGGGTCACCTTGACCTGGTGCTCACTTGTCCAGATGCCGAAGGTGTCTTTCACTTGCACGCTGTCACTTTTCAGCTCAGCGTACCTGGCGAGGAACGTGAGCACATCAGACACAGGGACGTGGGGATTGTACGTGTGCAGTGTAACAACCCGATTTCGCTGTGCCGGTAGCGTAAACAGAGGCTCCGCAGTCAGGATCGACAGGGGACTCTGGTCATCTTTTTCCTTGAAGGCGTTCAAGAATTTGATGCACGCTGCGACGCTCTTGAAGGTGACATCAAAGAAACCATTCTTGGGGAAGTTTTGCAAGCAGAAGATCTCTGTTGCTTTAAACCCACAACACTCGAGCAGCACCCTCTTCACGGAGTGTTTCCGGTCCAAAGGTGACTCTCCCTCCGTTTTCTTCACTGTGACTCGGACAGTGTTTCGCACTCCCCAGCCTGGTGGTCGGGATGCAGCTGCATCCATAGCTCGTACGTTGGGTGTGGAACTGTATCGGCGTTAGGCCTAAACCCAAGGTTTAGGCCAGCATGTAGATCCACCAATAGCAGCCAAGCTCCAAACGTTTCCTCTTTGACGACTTCAATCCCTCCGAGTTCTCCAATCCATAATCGACATCGAAATCCTCAGCTTCTCTCAAACAAATGAGACTACACTTGATCTTAGCCAAAAGGCCGAGAAGCGATAGCCCATATTTTCCGGCAATGGCTCTTGTCCTCCTCGTCCACCGACATTCAGGTGCACCTTGCTGCGCTCGACTGTGCTTTGGAACTTTTAGTCTACGCTCACTGTTGGTCAAGAAACCTCCAGCTTGGCCGAGCACGGTGGAGTCTGTGCATGCAGAACCAATAAAACACAACACGAAGACATCGTCTGGCAAGCCGTCCCCTGTCGTCACCAGATGAAATGGAGACGCTGTGAAGGCCCAGTGACACCCAACGGAGGGAGTCGAAGTAATCTCCACCTTTGCCGAACAAAGGGCAATCCGTGCAAGCAGTAAGTACTGGCGGAATCCAACAGACGGCAATGTCTAGTCTCCCTGAGCTCCACCCTGGCGTGTTGGTCGTGGAGTCAGGAGAACTAAAAGAGACGCCGTGAAGGTATACCTACATCCAAACAGGATGCCGTTCAGTCTGTCGCCACACTATCCCGTTGTGCAGGATGAAGGGATGTGGTAACTGAAGTGAGGAGAAGGCAAGTCGGCATCCGAGGGTGAGGGTGAGTGGCCTGTAAATAGCAGCAGGAAATCTGTGCGGCATATCAGCTGAAAACGGAGCCTGGCTGCCGAAAGTCCTCGAGTCCATCGGCTCGCAGCATTAGTGCACGAAGCTCCCGCCAGCAGAAAAGCTAGCAATGCTTTGGAGCTTGAAATGCCTTAAATTGGTCAGGATGAAGCAACTGGACAACAAAGAAAAGGGGTAGGCAGGTTTTGCGGCATTTTCTGCTTTTATACATTTTCGCCCCAAAGCAGGGTGAAGGCAACATTCCTGGAAGCACTGCAAGACCAGGTTGATGCGTGGAGCGGAAGGAGCAAGCCCCTGAACCATCTCCGAGTACTAAAAATCAATTTAACTTTCGGTCCCCAGATTGAGGACATATCAGATATTAAACTGATAAGAACAGATTTTTTTTTTTTTTTTCAAAAAAATATACTTTATTCATAAAAATTTATCATGAGCATTACAGAAACATTTCAAATTGTCTTGACTGTACATTTCCGGCAGGGTTACATGTTGCCTTGACTTTCTTTCATTCAATTTTGATATTGTCATACACATATCACTCTTTACATTACAATTCCTTCTTAAATATTTACATTGTCATGTTTGTTTTATACATTGGAGTGTTGGTTGCCCAGACCGAGGGGCTTTACACTGTTACGCGCCCCTCGGTGTACATTTGCTGGAAAGACTTTACACAGTGGTCTTTCCCCATTGCGCCTTGGCGGCAGCTGCCCCAAGCTTGAGTGCGTCCCTCAGCACGTAGTCCTGGACCTTGGAATGTGCCAGTCTGCAACACTCGGTCGAGGACAATTCTTTGCACTGGAAGATCAGCATTTTTCGGGCAGACCAAAGAGCGTCTTTTACCGAGTTGATGACCTTCCAGCAGCAGTGGATATTTGTCTCGGTGTGTGTCCCTGGAAACAGTCCGTAGAGCACAGAGTCCTGTGTCACAGATCTGTTTGGGATAAACCTTGACAAATACCACTGCATCTCTCTCCAGACCTTCTTTGCAAAGGCACATTCCACAAGGAGGTGTGTGACCGTCTCATTTCCCCCACAGCCACTCCGAGGGCAGCGTGCATTGGTGCAGAGCCTTCGGGTGTGCATGAAGAATCTGACAGGGAGGGCCTTTCTCACCACCAGCCAAGCTAGGTCTTGGTGCTTGTTTGAAAGTTCTGGTGATGAGGCGTTCTGCCAGATGACTCTGGCAGTCTGCTCAGGGAACCATCCAACGTCCTCCACGGTCTCCTTTCCCCTGAGGGCCTCGAGGACATTACGTGCTGACCACTGCTTCATTGCCTTGTGGTCAAAGGTGTTTTCCTTCAAAACCTTTTCCACAAAGGACAGGTGGTACGGTACGGTCCAACTACTTGGAGCGTTCCGCGGCAATGAGGCAAGGCCCATCCTTCGCAACACCGGTGACAGGTAGAACCTCAGTATGTAGTGACACTTGGTGTTTGCATACTGGGGGTCCACGCACAGCTTGATGCAGCTGGACACAAAGGTGGCCAACAGGATGAGGGAGGCGTTGGGTACGTTCCGCCCTCCCTTCTCCAGAGGTTTGTACATGGTGTCCCTTCGGACACGGTCCATCTTGGATCGCCAGATAAATTTGAAGATGGCCCGGGTGACTGCTGTGGCGTAGGGTCGGGTTATGGGCCAGACCTGCGCCACGTACAGTAGCACCGAGAGTACCTCACACCTGATGACCAGGGTTTTGCCCGCAATGGAGAGGGAGCGTTGCTCCCACCAGCCCAGTTTCTGTCTTACCTTTCCTATGCGCTCCTCCCAGTTTTTGGTGCACGCCCCAGCAGCTCCGAACCATATCCCCAGCACCTTCAGGTAATCTGACCTGACAGTGAAGGGGACAAAGGACCGGTCGGCCCAGTTCCCAAAGAACATAGCCTCGCTCTTGCCCCGGTTTACCTTGGCTCCAGAGGCCAGTTCAAACTGGTCGCAGGTGGTTAAGAGCCTGCGTACAGACGCAGGATCCGAGCAGAAGACGGCAACGTCGTCCATGTACAGGGAGGCCTTGACTTGCATGCCTCCACTGCCTGGGATCGTCACTCCTCTTATACCCGGATCCCTCCTGATGGACTCGGCAAAAGGTTCTATGCAGCACACAAAAAGGGCAGAGGAGAGAGGGCAGCCCTGCCTGACTCCAGATCTGATCTGGAACTTTTCTGATTCCCACCCATTGATTGAGACTGCGCTATAGATGTTTGTGTAGAGCAGTTTGATCCAATTGCGAATTCCCTCCCCAAACCCCATTTTGGAGAGCACATCCATCATGTAGGTGTGCGATATTCTGTCAAAAGCCTTCTCCTGGTCAAGGCTGATGAGGCAAGTGTCCACCCCCCTGTCCTGCACGTAGGCGATCGTATCCCTGAGTAGTGCGAGGCTATCAGAGATCTTCCTGCCGGGTACAGCACAGGTCTGGTCAGGGTGGATCACCGACTCCAGAGCAGACCTGACCCGATTGGCGATGACCTTTGCTAGAATTTTGTAGTCCACATTCAACAGTGAAATGGGTCGCCAATTTCGAATTTCTTCCCTTTCCCCCTTCTGTTTGTAGATGAGGGTGATGATGCCTTTCCTCATGGACTCTGACATGCTGCCTTCCAGAAGCATACTCTCGTACACTTCCAGCAGGTCTGGGCCCATCCAGTCCCACAGAGCCGAATACAACTCAACCGGTAAGCCGTCGCTTCCGGGAGTTCTACTCGTCTCGAAGGACTTGGCGGCCTTTGTCAGCTCGTCCAGAGTTAGTGGTTTGTCCAGGTTTTCCAGCTCGCTGTCGCCTATGACCTCCGTGATAGTCGACAGGAAGGTCTGGGAAACAGTGCTATCTGTTGGCTTCAGGTCATACAGTCCGGCATAAAAGGATTGGCTGATCCTCAGGATGTCAGACTGCGATGACTTTTCAGAGCCATCTTCTTCCTTCAGGCTGCTGATCACAGAGGTCTCTCTGTGCACCTTTTGGAAGAAGAAGCGTGAGCACTTTTCGTCCTGCTCCACGGAGCGGACTCTGGAACGGAAGATAACCTTGGAGGCCTCCGAGGTGTAGAGCGAGGCTTGCTGGCTCTTCACCTCTTGGAGATCCTCCTTGACATCCACCCCCATCGACTGCAGCTGGAGCAAATTTTGCATACTTTTCTGGAGCCTGGACATGACCCCTCGTCTCTCTCTTACCTTTTGAACGCCCTTGAGGATGAAAAACCTCTTGATATTCCCCTTGATTGCTTCCCACCAGAGATGTGGGGCCTCAAAGAGGGGTTTCACGGTTCTGCAACCTTTGTAATCCCTCCTGAGTTCCTCGATGTTCTCAGGGGTCAGCAGTTTTACATTTAGCTTCCATGTCCCCCTGCCTACCCCCTGGTCTTCCTGCAGGTGGCAGTCGGCCAGTAGGAGGCAGTGGTCAGAGAAGAACACCGGCGTTACGTCGGTGGACCTGACCGTGAAAGCTCGGGACACAAAAAAGAAGTCTATCCTGGAGCGGACGGACCCGTCTGGCCGTGACCATGTGTATCTACGCTGCGCGCCGTCTGCAGGGTTGCTGCAGACGTCGAGCAGCTTGGCGTCTTTTACCGTTTCCATCAGGAGTCTGGACGTAGCGTCTAGTTTGCTGTCGGCTTTGCTGGATCGTCCAGCCGCATCGATGATGCAGTTGAAGTCACCACCCAGGATGACCGGCTTGGAGGTGGCCAACAGCAGTGGGAGTTGCTGAAGGACTGCCAGCCGCTCACTTTTTACGGCCGGGGCGTACACATTTATAAGTCTGAGAGGGGTGTTTTTGTATTTCACGTCTGCTACGAGGAGGCGCCCGCCCACCACCTCCTTAACGTCGGAGATGGTGAAGTTGCCTCCCCGCAGCAGAATACCCAGGCCGGAGGAGCGGCAGTCGTTTCCTCCTGACCAGATGGATGGCCCGTGGGACCACCAGCTCGACCAGCGCCTGTAGTTGCTGAGGTGCGGGATTCCGCACTCCTGCAGGAACAGTAGGTCAGCTTTTACATTTGCCAAATAGTTGAGTGTGGCTACACACCGCGAAGTATCTTTGATGCTTCGCACATTTATGGATGCAATTTTTAAACCCATTATTAAAAGGTAGATTTACCAGTCTCAAGAGTCCAGAGTCTATACAGTTGGCTGTTCCAGCTGTTCGATGTTCCCCAGCATGCCGGTGGTGCTCGCAAACTTTAGCACAGTTGCAGGGCTGAGAAAGCTGTTCTGGTCCGTACTGGCCCCGTGACTTTGATGCAGATGTATTGGGGGGGGGGTGATGTAGCCCTGGCGTTCGTCATGGCAGTCAGTAGGTGTTGGGGTTGCAGGCCGGTCTTCACCTGGGTTGTTGCTGCTCGTTACTATCGGGGGTTGGTCTGTGACCTTGTTTCCTTCCCGGTCGGTGGTCTGGGGGGTCTGTGACTTCCGTTCCACATTGGTGCTTTGCCTCTTTATCTGAGGCCGATTCTTGTCCTGTTTTCCCTCATCGGATGAGGTGTTGGCGCTAAGTGCGCCGGCTGAGAGGTGTCGCTTTTTGCCACTACCCCTCGGGGGGTTCGTCAGTTTGTTTTTTTGTTTACGCTTTCGTTTGTACCTGTTCACTGTTTCCCAGGGCTCTTTATTCTTTGTCCCATCCTCTTCCTCTTCCATTGAGTGTTCCTCATCAGATGGGGCTGGGGTTGGGTTGTCAGGAGGTGCTGGGGCCTCTTCTTTTTGTTGGGGGCCCTTTTGTTGCTTTTCCTCATTCTGAGCCGTGGTATCTTTTTCGGTGGAGGGTGTATGCACCTCCTCTCTGGTCGCCTTTTTAACTCCGCTGCTGATGATTTCAGCGTATGTCGCCCCGCGTTTCGGGCAGGCCCTGTAAAGATGGCCGGCCTCCCCACACAAGTTGCAGCACTTGTCTTCTTTGCAGTCCTTAGTCATGTGTCCCTCCTGCCTGCAGTTCTTGCAGAAGGTCACACTGCAGTTTGCGGCAACATGCCCCGTTTTGCCACAGGTGTGGCATACTCGTGGCTGTCCCACGTAGTAGAGATAGCCACGATTTACTCCAATAGCGAAATTGGAGGGGGGATGCAGGATGGCTCCGTTGCTGTCCGTTCTTAGGGTCACCTTGACCTGGTGCTCACTTGTCCAGATGCCGAAGGTGTCTTTCACTTGCACGCTGTCACTTTTCAGCTCAGCGTACCTGGCGAGGAACGTGAGCACATCAGACACAGGGACGTGGGGGTTGTACGTGTGCAGTGTAACAACCCGATTTCGCTGTGCCGGTAGCGTAAACAGAGGCTCCGCAGTTAGGATCGACTAGGGACTCTGGTTACCTTTTTCCTTGAAGACGTTCAAGAATTTGATGCACGCTGCGACGCTCTTGAAGGTGACATCAAAGAAACCATTCTTGGGGAAGTTTTGCAAGCAGAAGATCTCTGTTGCTTTAAACCCACAACACTCGAGCAGCACCCTCTTCACGAAGTGTTTCCGGTCCAAAGGTGACTCTCCCTCCGTTTTCTTCACTGTGACTCGGAGAGTGTTTCGCACTCCCCAGCCTGGTGGTCGGGATGCAGCTGCATCCATAGCTCGTACGTTGGGTGTGAAACTGTATCGGCGTTAGGCCTAAACCCGAGGTTTAGGCCAGCATGTAGATCCACCAATAGCAGCCAAGCTCCAAACGTTTCCTCTTTGACGACGTCAATCACTCCGAATTCTCCAATCCACAATCGACATGGAAATTCTCAGCTTCCCTCGATCAAGTGAGACTACACTTGATCTTAGCCAAAAGGCCGAGAAGCGATAGCCCATATTTTCCGGCAATGGCTCTTGTCCTCCTCGTCCACCGACATTCAGGTGCACCTTGCTGCGCTCGACTGTGCTTTGGAACTTTTAGTCTACGCTCACTGTTGGTCAAGAAACCTCCAGCTTGGCCGAGCACGGTGGAGTCTGTGCATGCAGAACCAGTAAAACACAACACGAAGACTTCGTCTGGCAAGCCGTCCCCTGTCATCACCAGATGAAATGGAGACGCTGTGAAGGCCCAGTGACATCCAACGGAGGGAGTCGAAGTAATCTCCACCTTTGCCGAACAAAGGGCAATCCGTGCAAGCAGCAAGTACTGGCGGAATCCAACAGAGGGCAATGTCTAATCTCCCTGAGCTCCACCCTGGCGTGTTGGTCGTGGAGTCAGGAGAACGAAAAGAGACGCCGTGAAGGTGTACCTACATCCAAACAGGATGCCGTTCAGTCTGTCGCCACACTTCCCCGTTGTGCAGGATGAAGGGATGTGGTAACTGAAGTGAGGAGAAGGCAAGTCGGCATCCGAGGGTGAAGGTGAGTAGCCTGTAAAAAGCAGCAGGAAATCTGTGTGGCATATCAGCTGAAAACGGAGCCTGGCTGCCGCAAGTCCGCGAGTCCATCGGCTCGCAACATTCGTGCACGAAGCTCCCGCCAGCAGAAAAGCTAGCAATGCTTTGGAGCTTGAAATGCCTTAAATTGGTCAGGATGAGGCAACTGGATAACAAAGAAAAGGGGTAGCCAGGTTTTGAGGCATTTTCTGCTTTTATACATTTTCGCCCCAAAGCAGGGTGAAGGCACCATTCCTGGAAGCACTGCAAGACCAGGTTGATGCGTGGAGCGGAAGGAGCTAGCCCCTGAACCATCTCCGAGTCCTAAAAATCAATTTAATATTCGGTCCCCAGATTGAGGACATATCAGATATTACACTGATAAGAACAGATTTTTTTTTTTTTTTTTTTCAAAAAAATATACTTTATTCATAAAAATTTATCATGAGCATTACAGAAACATTTCAAATTGTCTTGACTGTACATTTCCGGCAGGGTTACATGTTGCCTGACTTTCTTCCATTCAATTTTGATATTGTCGTACACATATCACTCTTTACATTACAATTCCTTCTTAAATATTTACAGTGGCATGTTTATTTTATACATTGGAGTGTTGGTTGCCCAGACCGAGGGGGCTTTACACTGTTACCGGCCTCTCGGTGTACATTTGCTGGGAAGACTTTACACAGTGGTCTTTCCCCATTGCGTCTTGGCGGCAGCTGCCCCAAGCTTGAGTGCGTCCCTCAGCACATAGTCCTGGACCTTGGAATGTGCCAGTCTGCAACACTCGGTCGAGGACAATTCTTTGCACTGGAAGATCAGCAAGTTTCGGGCAGACCAAAGAGCGTCTTTCACCGAGTTGATGACCTTCCAGCAGCAGTTGATATTTGTCTCGGTGTGTGTCCCTGGAAACAGTCCGTAGAGCACAGAGTCCTGTGTCACAGATCTGTTTGGGATAAACCTTGACAAATACCACTGCATCTCTCTCCAGACCTTCTTTGCAAAGGCACATTCCACAAGGAGGTGTGTGACCGTCTCATTTCCCCCACAGCCACTCCGAGGGCAGCGTGCATTGGTGCAGAGCCTTCGGGTGTGCATGAAGAATCTGACAGGGAGGGCCCTTCTCACCACCAGCCAAGCTAGGTCTTGGTGCTTGTTTGAAAGTTCTGGTGATGAGGCGTTCTGCTAGATGACTCTGGCAGTATGCTCAGGGAACCATCCAACGTCCTCCACGGTCTCTTTTTCCCTGGGGGCTTCGAGGACATTACGTGCTGACCACTGCTTCATTGCCTTGTGGTCAAAGGTGCTTTCCTTCAAAAACTTTTCCACAAAAGACAGGTGGTACGGTACGGTCCAACTACTTGGAGCGTTCCGCGGCAATGAGGCCAGGCCCATCCTTCGTAACACCGTGGACAGGTAGAACCTCAGTATGTAGTGACACTTGGTGTTTGCATACTGGGGGTCCACGCACAGCTTGATGCAGCTGGACACAAAGGTGGCCAACAGGATGAGAGAGGCGTTGGGTACGTTCCGCCCTCCCCTCTCCAGAGGTTTGTACATGGTGTCCCTTCGGACACGGTCCATCTTGGATCGCCAGCTGATATTACACTTGATCTGAGCCAAAAGGCCGAGAAGCGATAGCCCATATTTTCCGGCAATGGCTCTTGTCCTCCTCGTCCACCGACATTCAGGTGCACCTTGCTGCGCTCGACTGTGCTTTGGAACTTTTAGTCTACGCTCACTGTTGGTCAAGAAACCTCCAGCTTGGCCGAGCACGGTGGAGTCTGTGCATGCAGAACCAGTAAAACACAACACGAAGACATCGTCTGGCAAGCCGTCCCCTGTCGTCACCGGATGAAATGGAGACGCTGTGAAGGCCCAGTGACACCCAACAGAGGGAGTCGAAGTAATCTCCACCTTTGCCGAACAAAGGGCAATCCGTGCAAACAGCAAGTACTGGCGGAATCCAACAGAGGGCAATGTCTAGTCTCCCTGAGCTCCACCCTGGCGTGTTGGTCGTGGAGTCTGGAGAACTAAAAGAGACGCCGTGAAGGTATACCTACATCCAAACAGGATGCCGCTCAGTCTGTCGCCACACTATCCCGTTGTGCAGGATGAAGGGATGTGGTAACTGAAGTGAGGAGAAGGCAAGTCGGCATCCGAGGGTGAGGGTGAGTGGCCTGTAAAAAGCAGCAGGAAATCTGTGCGGCATATCAGCTGAAAACGGAGCCTGGCTGCCGAAAGTCCTCGAGTCCATCGGCTCGCAACATAAGTGCACGAAGCTCCCGCCAGCAGAAAAGCTAGCAATGCTTTGGAACTTGAAATGCTTTAAATTGGTCAGGATGAGGCAACTGGACAACAAAGAAAAGGAGTAGGCAGGTTTTGCGGCATTTTCTGCTTTTATACATTTTCGCCCCAAAGCAGGGTGAAGGTACCATTCCTGGAAGCACTGCAAGACCAGGTTGATGCGTAGAGCGGAAGGAGCAAACCCCTGAACCATCTCCGACTCCTAAAAATCAATTTAATATTCGGTCCCCAGATTGAGGACATATCAGATATTAAACTGATAAGAACAGATTTTTTTTTTTTTTCAAAAAAATATACTTTATTCATAAAAATTTATCATGAGCATTACAGAAACATTTCAAATTGTCTTGACTGTAAATTTTCGGCAGGGTTACATGTTGCCTTGACTTTCTTTCATTCAATTTTGATATTGTCGTACACATATCACTCTTTACATTACAATTCCTTCTGAAATATTTACAGTGGCATGTTTGTTTAATACATTGGAGTGTTGGTTGCCCAGACCGAGGGGCTTTACACTGTTACGCGCCCCTCGGTGTACATTTGCTGGAAAGACTTTACACAGTGGTCTTTCCCCATTGCGCCTTGGCGGCAGCTGCCCCAAGCTTGAGTGCGTCCCTCAGCACGTAGTCCTGGACCTTGGAATGTGCCAGTCTGCAACACTCGGTCGAGGACAATTCTTTGCACTGGAAGATCAGCAAGTTTCGGGCAGACCAAAGAGCGTCTTTTACCGAGTTGATGACCTTCCAGCAGCAGTTGATGTTTGTCTCGGTGTGTGTCCCTGGAAACAGTCCGTAGAGCACAGAGTCCTGTGTCACATATCTGTTTG
The DNA here is from genome assembly GCF_047496885.1 of Scyliorhinus torazame. Lineage (NCBI taxonomy): Eukaryota > Metazoa > Chordata > Chondrichthyes > Carcharhiniformes > Scyliorhinidae > Scyliorhinus > Scyliorhinus torazame. The sequence continues at coordinate 31,542,013 of NC_092726.1, forward strand.
GGATAAACCTTGACAAATACCACAGCATCTCTCTCCAGACCTTCTTTGCAAAGGCACATTCCACAAGGAGGTGTGTGACCGTCTCATTTCCCCCACAGCCACTCCGAGGGCAGCGTGCAATGGTGCAGAGCCTTCGGGTGTGCATGAAGAATCTGACAGGGAGGGCCCTTCTCACCACCAGCCAAGCTAGGTCTTGGTGCTTGTTTGAAAGTTCTGGTGATGAGGCGTTCTGCCAGATGACTCTGGCAGTCTGCTCAGGGAACCATCCAACGTCCTCCACGGTCTCTTTTTCCCTGAGGGCCTCGAGGACATTACGTGCTGACCACTGCTTCATTGCCTTGTGATCAAAGGTGTTTTCCTTCAAAAACTTTTCCACAAAGGACAGGTGGTACGGTACGGTCCAACTACTTGGAGCGTTCCGCGGCAATGAGGCCAGGCCCATCCTTCGCAACACCGGGGACAGGTAGAACCTCAGTATGTAGTGACACTTGGTGTTTGCATACTGGGGTACCACGCACAGCTTGATGCAGCTGGACACAAAGGTGGCCAACAGGATGAGGGAGGCGTTGGGTACGTTCCGCCCTCCCTTCTCCAGAGGTTTGTACATGGTGTCCCTTCGGACACGGTCCATCTTGGATCGCCAGATAAATTTGAAGATGGCCCGGGTGACTGCTGTGGCGTAGGGTCGGGTTATGGGCCAGACCTGCGCCACGTACAGTAGCACCGAGAGTACCTCACACCTGATGACCAGTGTTTTGCCCGCAATGGAGGGAGCGTTGCTCCCACCAGCCCAGTTTCTGTCTTACCTTTCCTATGCGCTCCTCCCAGTTTTTGGTGCACGCCCCAGCAGCTCCGAACCATATCCCCAGCACCTTCAGGTAATCTGACCTGACAGTGAAGGGGGCAAAGGACCGGTCGGCCCAGTTCCCAAAGAACATGGCCTCGCTCTTGCCACGGTTTACCTTGGCTCCCGAGGCCAGTTCAAACTGGTCGCAGGTGGTCAAGAGCCTGCGTACAGACGCAGGATCCGAGCAGAAGACGGCAACGTCGTCCATGAACAGGGAGGCCTTGACTTGCATGCCTCCACTGCCTGGGATCGTCACTCCTCTTATACCCGGATCCCTCCTGATGGACTCGGCAAAAGGTTCTATGCAGCACACAAAAAGGGCAGAGGAGAGAGGGCAGCCCTGCCTGACTCCAGATTTGATCTGGAACTTTTCTGATTCCCACCCATTGATTGAGACTGCGCTATAGATGTTTGTGTAGAGCAGTTTGATCCAATTGCGAATTCCCTCCCCAAACCCCATTTTGGAGAGCACATCCATCATGTAGGTGTGTGATATTCTGTCAAAAGCCTTCTCCTGGTCAAGGCTGATGAGGCAAGTGTCCACCCCCCTGTCCTGCACGTAGGCGATCGTATCCCTGAGTATCGCGAGGCTATCAGAGATCTTTCTGCCGGGTACAGCACAGGTCTGGTCAGGGTGGGTCACCGACTCCAGAGCAGACCTGACCCGATTGGCGATGACCTTTGCTAGAATTTTGTAGTCCACATTCAACAGTGAAATGGGTCGCCAATTTCGAATTTCTTCCCTTTCCCCCTTCTGCTTGTAGATGAGGGTGATGATGCCTTTCCTCATGGACTCTGACATGCTGCCTTCCAGAAGCATACTCTCGTACACTTCCAGCAGGTCTGGGCCCATCCAGTCCCACAGAGCCGAATACAACTCAACCGGTAAGCCGTCACTTCCGGGAGTTTTACTCGTCTCGAAGGACTTGGCGGCCTTTGTCAGCTCGTCCAGAGTTAGTGGTTTGTCCAGGTTTTCCAGCTCGCTGTCGCCTATGACCTCCGTGATAGTCGACAGGAAGGTCTGGGAAACAGTGCTATCTGTTGGCTTCAGGTCATACAGTCCGGCATAAAAGGATTGGCTGATCCTCAGGATGTCAGACTGCGATGACTTTTCAGAGCCATCTTCTTCCTTCAGGCTGCTGATCACAGAGGTCTCTCTGTGCACCTTTTGGAAGAAGAAGCGTGAGCACTTTTCGTCCTGCTCCACGGAGCGGACTCTGGAACGGAAGATAACCTTGGAGGCCTACGAGGTGTAGAGGGAGGCTTGCTGGTTCTTCACCTCTTGGAGATCCTCCTTGACATCCACCCCCATCGACTGCAGCTGGAGCAAATTTTGCATACTTTTCTGGAGCCTGGACATGACCCCTCGTCTCTCTCTCACCTTTTGAACGCCCTTGAGGATGAAAAACCTCTTGATATTCCCCTTGATTGCTTCCCACTAGAGATGTGGGGCCTCAAAGAGGGGTTTCACGGTTCTCCAACCTTTGTAATCCCTCCTGAGTTCCTCGATGTTCTCAGGGGTCAGCAGTTTTACATTTAGCTTCCACGTCCCCCTGCCTACCCCCTGGTCTTCCTGCAGGTGGCAGTCGGCCAGTAGGAGGCAGTGGTCAGAGAAGAACACCGGCGTTACGTCGGTGGACCTGACCGTGAAAGCTCGGGACACAAAAAAGAAGTCTATCCTGGAGCGGACGGACCCGTCTGGCCGTGACCATGTGTATCTACGCTGCGCGCCGTCTGCAGGGTTGCTGCAGACGTCGAGCAGCTTGGCGTCTTTTACCGTTTCCATCAGGAGTCTGGACGTAGCGTCTAGTTTGCTGTCGGCTTTGCTGGATCGTCCAGCCGCATCGATGATGCAGTTGAAGTCACCACCCAGGATGACCGGCTTGGAGGTGGCCAACAGCAGTGGGAGTTGCTGAAGAACTGCCAGCCGCTCACTTTTTACGGCCGGGGCGTACACATTAATAAGGCTGAGAGGGGTGTTTTTGTATTTCACGTCTGCTACGAGGAGGCGCCCACCCACCACCTCCTTAACGTCGGAGATGGTGAAGTTGCCACCCCGCAGCAGAATACCCAGGCCGGAGGAGCGGCAGTCGTTTCCTCCTGACCAGATGGATGGCCCGTGGGACCACCAGCTCGACCAGCGCCTGTAGTTGCTGAGGTGCGGAATTCCGCACTCCTGCAGGAACAGTAGGTCAGCTTTTACATTTGCCAAATAGTTGAGTGTGGCTACACACCGCGAAGTATCTTTGATGCTTCGCACATTTATGGATGCAATTTTTAAACACATTATAAAAAGATAGATTTACCAGTCTCAAGAGTCCAGAGTCTATACAGTTGGCTGTTCCAGCTGTTGAATATTCCCCAGCATGCCGGTGGTGCTCGCAAACTTTAACACAGTTGCAGGGCTGAGAAAACTGTTCTGGTCCGTACTGGCCCCGTGATTTTGATGCAGATGCATTGGGGGGGGGGGGGTGGTGTAGCCCTGGGGTTCGTCGTGGCAGTCAGTAGGTGTTGGGGTTGCAGGCCGGTCTTCACCTGGGTTGTTGCTGCTCGTTGCTATCGGGGGTTGGTCTGTGACCTTGTTTTCTTCCCGGTCGGTGGTCTGGGGGGTCTGTGCCTTCCGTTCCACGTTGGTGCTTTGCCTCTTTATCTGAGGCCGATTCTTGTCCTGTTTTCCCTCATCGGATGAGGTGTCGGCACTAAGTGCGCCGGCTGAGAGGTGTCGCTTTTTGCCACTACCCCTCAGGGGGTTCTTCAGTTTGTTTTTTTGTTTTCTCTTTCGTTTGTCCCTGTTCACGGTTACCCAGGGCTCTTTATTCTTTGTCCCATCCTCTTCCTCTTCCATTGAGTGTTCCTCATCAGATGGGGCTGGGGTTGGGTTGTCAGGAGGTGCTGGGGCCTCCTCTTTTTGTTGGGGGCCCTTCTGTTGCTTTTCCTAATTCTGAACCGTGGTGTCTTTTTCGGTGGAGGGTGTATGCACCTCCTCTCTGGTCGCCTTTTTGACTCCGCTGCTGATGATCTGTGCATATGTCGCCCCGCGTTTCGGGCAGGCCCTGTAAAGATGGCCGGCCTCCCCACACAGGTTGCAGCACTTGTCTTCCTTGCAGTCCTTAGTCATGTGTCCCTCCTGCCTGCAGTTCTTGCAGAAGGTCACACTGCAGTTTGCGGCAACATGCCCCGTTTTGCCACAGGTGTGGCATACTCGTGGCTGTCCCACGTAGTAGAGGTAGCCACGATTTACTCCAATAGCGAAATTGGAGGGGGGATGCAGGATGGCTCCGTTGCTGTCCGTTCTTAGGGTCACCTTGACCTGGTGCTCACTTGTCCAGATGCCGAAGGTGTCTTTCACTTGCACGCTGTCACTTTTCAGCTCAGCGTACCTGGCGAGGAACGTGAGCACATCAGACACAGGGACGTGGGGGTTGTACGTGTGCAGTGTAACAACCCGATTTCGCTGTGCCGGTAGCGTAAACAGAGGCTCCGCAGTCAGGATCGACAGGGGACTCTGGTCACCTTTTTCCTTGAAGGCGTTCAAGAATTTGATGCACGCTGCGACGCTCTTGAAGGTGACATAAAAGAAACCATTCTTGGGGAAGTTTTGCAAGCAGAAGATCTCTGTTGCTTTAAACCCACAACACTCGAGCAGCACCCTCTTCACGGAGTGTTTCCGGTCCAAAGGTGACTCTCCCTCCGGTTTCTTCACTGTGACTCGGACAGTGTTTCGCACTCCCCAGCCTGGTGGTCGGGATGCAGCTGCATCCATAGCTCGTACGTTGGGTGTGGAACTGTATCGGCGTTAGGCCTAAACTCAAGGTTTAGGCCAGCATGTAGATCCACCAATAGCAGCCAAGCTCCAAACGTTTCCTCTTAGACGACTTCAATCCCTCCGAGTTCTCCAATCCACAATCGACATCGAAATCCTCAGCTTCTCTCAAACAAATGAGACTACACTTGATCTTAGCCAAAAGGTCGAGAAGCGATAGCCCATATTTTCCGGCAATGGCTCTTGTCCTCCTCGTCCACCGACATTCAGGTGCACCTTGCTGCGCTCGACTGTGCTTTGGAACTTTTAGTCTACGCTCACTGTTGGTCAAGAAACCTCCAGCTTGGCCGAGCACGGTGGAGTCTGTGCATGCAGAACAAGTAAAACACAACACGAAGACATCGTCTGGCAAGCCGTCCCCTGTCGTCACCAGATGAAATGGAGACGCTGTGAAGGCCCAGTGACACCCAACGGAGGGAGTCGAAGTAATCTCCACCTTTGCCGAACAAAGGGCAATCCGTGCAAGCAGCAAGTACTGGCGGAATCCAACAGAGGGCAATGTCTAGTCTCCCTGAGCTCCACCCTGGCGTGTTGGTCGTGGAGTCAGGAGAACTAAAAGAGACGCCGTGAAGGTATACCTACATCCAAACAGGATGCCGTTCAGTCTGTCGCCACACTATCCCGTTGTGCAGGATGAAGGGATTTGGTAACTGAAGTGAGGAGAAGGCAAGTCGGCATCCGAGGGTGAGGGTGAGTGGCCTGTAAATAGCAGCAGGAAATCTGTGCGGCATATCAGCTGAAGACGGAGCCTGGCTGCCGAAAGTCCTCGAGTCCATCGGCTCGCAGCATTAGTGCACGAAGCTCCCGCCAGCAGAAAAGCTAGCAATGCTTTGGAGCTTGAAATGCCTTAAATTGGTCAGGATGAAGCAACTGGACAACAAAGAAAAGGGGTAGGCAGGTTTTGCGGCATTTTCTGCTTTTATACATTTTCGCCCCAAAGCAGGGTGAAGGCACCATTCCTGGAAGCACTGCAAGACCAGGTTGATGCGTGGAGCGGAAGGAGCAAGCCCCTGAACCATCTCCGAGTACTAAAAATCAATTTAACTTTCGGTCCCCAGATTGAGGACATATCAGATATTAAACTGATAAGAACAGATTTTTTTTTTTTTTTTTCAAAAAAATATACTTTATTCATAAAAATTTATCATGAGCATTACAGAAACATTTCAAATTGTCTTGACTGTAAATTTTCGGCAGGGTTACATGTTGCCTTGACTTTCTTTCATTCAATTTTGATATTGTCGTACACATATCACTCTTTACATTACAATTCCTTCTGAAATATTTACAGTGGCATGTTTGTTTTATACATTGGAGTGTTGGTTGCCCAGACCGAGGGGCTTTACACTGTTACGCGCCCCTCGGTGTACATTTGCTGGAAAGACTTTACACAGTGGTCTTTCCCCATTGCGCCTTGGCGGCAGCTGCCCCAAGCTTGAGTGCGTCCCTCAGCACGTAGTCCTGGACCTTGGAATGTGCCAGTCTGCAACACTCGGTCGAGGACAATTCTTTGCACTGGAAGATCAGCAAGTTTCGGGCAGACCAAAGAGCGTCTTTTACCGAGTTGATGACCTTCCAGCAGCAGTTGATGTTTGTCTCGGTGTGTGTCCCTGGAAACAGTCCGTAGAGCACAGAGTCCTGTGTCACAGATCTGTTTGGGATAAACCTTGACAAATACCACTGCATCTCTCTCCAGACCTTCTTTGCAAAGGCACATTCCACAACTACACTTGATTTGAGCCAAAAGGCCGAGAAGCGATAGCCCATATTTTCCTGCAATGGCTCTTGTCCTCCTCGTCCACCGACATTCAGGTGCACCTTGCTGCGCTCGACTGCGCTTTGGAACTTTTAGTCTACGCTCACTGTTGGTCAAGAAACCTCCAGCTTGGCCGAGCACGGTGGAGTCTGTGCATGCAGAACCAGTAAAACACAACACGAAGACATCGTCTGGCAAGCCGTCCCCTATCGTCACCAGATGAAATGGAGACGCTGTGAAGGCCCAGTGACACCCAACAGAGGGAGTCGAAGTAATCTCCACCTTTGCCGAACAAAGGGCAATCCGTGCAAACAGCAAGTACTGGCGGAATCCAACAGAGGGCAATGTCTAGTCTCCCTGAGCTCCACCCTGGCGTGTTGGTCGTGGAGTCAGGAGAACTAAAAGAGACGCCGTGAAGGTATACCTACATCGAAACAGGATGCCGTTCAGTCTGTCGCCACACTATCCCGTTGTGCAGGATGAAGGGATGTGGTAACTGAAGTGAGGAGAAGGCAAGTCGGCATCCGAGGGTGAGGGTGAGTGGCCTGTAAAAAGCAGCAGGAAATCTGTGCGGCATATCAGCTGAAAACGGAGCCTGGCTGCCGAAAGTCCTCGAGTCCATCGGCTCGCAACATAAGTGCACGAAGCTCCCGCCAGCAGAAAAGCTAGCAATGCTTTGGAACTTGAAATGCTTTAAATTGGTCAGGATGAGGCAACTGGACAACAAAGAAAAGGGGTAGGCAGGTCTTGCGGCATTTTCTGCTTTTATAAATTTTCTTCCCAAAGCAGGGTGAAGGCACCATTCCTGGAAGCACTGCAAGACCAGGTTGATGCCTGGAGCGGAGCAAGAAAGCCCCTGAACCATCTCCGTGTCCCAAAAATCAATTTAATATTCGGTCCCCCGAAGGGGACATTCCAGATATTAAACTGATAAGAACAGATACTACACTTGATCTGAACCAAAAGGCCGAGATGCGATAGCCCATGTTTTCCGGCTATATCCCGAGTTATCCTTTTACCCTTAATGAGCTGGTAAAAGTACTTAGGACGTTCGTTCATTTTACCTGCCTGTATCCTTTCTTGTACCGTTTTTGCTCTCCTAATTTCCTTAAGTTCCCAGTCCACATTGCGACCCCGGCCCCGGGTCACTGGCCGCGTGGAGTTTGCACGTTCTCCCCGGTTCTGCGTGAGTCTCACCCCACAACTCAAAGATGTGAGAGGTAGGTGGATTAGCCACCATAAATTGGAAAAATAATTGACTACTCTAAATTTTAAGAACTGTGTATTTCATTGTAAAACAAAAAAGAGGCTGTCAGAGACCCCAGAGATTGTCCTACACGGTGAATCTGTGCAGTGCAGAGTCCAGGAGGCTGCAATCCGGTGTCAAAGTAGTTTGCACGCTTGCCTCAGCGCGCCAGCAACCCAGGTTCAATTCCAGCATAGGATGTCTGTCCATGTGGAGTTTGCACTTTCTCTGACACGGTTTCCTCTGGGTTCTCTGTTTTCCTCCTACAGTCCAAATATGTGCAAGTCAGGTGGATTCGCCGTGCTAAATTGCCCTTTAGGTTAGTTTGGGTTGCGAGAATGTGGATAGGGTGGCGGTGTGGGCTTAAATAGGTTGCTCTTTCTAAGGGCTGGTGCAGACTCGTTGGGCCGAATGACCCGCCTTCCGCTCTGTCGGGATTCTATGATTCTATAAAGAATCGTAACCTGCATTCGAGCCTGACGTGGGATTTCGAAACAATCCAAGGCGAATGGCACAGGCAGATTGGCTTCTGAAGTACAGCTTGGGTCAGTGGGTGTGGACAGTGGTTGGGAAATGAAACACATACATGTTCGGCTGCAGGGCAGGTGCATGTGTCCGTTGGAGCACCAGGTTAGAACGGAAGAGCGAAATATTACTCCAGACTATATCTGGATGTGTTCAGCAGAGTGCACTGGGGACACGCAGATCTCGTACAGCTCAGCTTGATCTGTTTTTATGAACAATAGAGGCAAAAATGACACAGAAAAGTCAGTCCAAAGTATATCTCGACGTAGTGCACTGATGTGTGAACAGCAGTGTGGATAGGAAGGCAGAATTGTCCTTCTAAAGTTCACCAGCTTCTTCAATATAGAACAGTCGGCTGGATAGGAAAACAATTATTCTTCCTGAGCAATGCTGGATATGGTATTGTGGAAAGTCCGGTGGATTGGGACACTAACTAAGGTGGGATTTATGCAGTCGAGCAATTGGGGGCAGAGGATCTATCCATTTCTATCATTTAAAAAAAATCTTTATGACGTTGAAGACTTGTTTAAATTCCCCCTAACCTCCTGCGCTCCAGAAAGACGAATCCCAGCTTCTACACACAACTGGGTTGCAGGACAGCCACATCCATCGTCACAGAGATGTGTGGGGCTGGCGGGACCATGAGGAACGAGGGCTCACCACTGCGCTATCCTTCTCCCAGTTTTACTGGTGCTTCCAGTCCCATTTTCAGCCTGTCTCACAACTGGCGTGTCCCGTCCATCGATGAACTGTTTCATCCCTAAGCTGAGGGCTTGTAGGTGAATAGCCCCCGGTAGAAGGTCTCAAATGCCTCGTAGACATTTTTTGGCTCTGCCACTGGATTCGGTCTGCTGCTCCTAATATGACCTATTACCTCCGTGGCTGCCTACTTTCTCAGCTGGCGAACCAGCAGTGGCTGGCTTTATCTCCGTGTTCGTAAAGGGTCTTCCGTACCTGGCGGAGTTGCTGCAATGCTTCCCTCGTGGAGAGCAGATCAAAGTCCATTTGTAGCATTTTCCTCTCCGCCAGGAGTTCTTTGGTCGGGCCCTCAGAGTATCGCCTGTCTACCTCCAGTATTGGGTCCACAACTGTTGCCTCGCCGCCCTCTCTACCTTGTCTCTACGTGCGTTCTTGGCCATGATATCACCCCTGATCACAGCCTTCGTGGCCTCCCAGAGCGTGAAGGGCGGGACTTCCCCATTCTAGTTATTAATAATATAGTCATCTGTGGCCTGTGATATTTTCTTGCACAAAGCCTTATGGGCAAGTCGGGCCATATCCAACCTCCATGTGGCGGGCGGGGTAGCAGGCATTGAGCAAAAACGTATTAATCTGGCTGCATATTAATATGGAACCATATTGATATGGAAGAGCATTAATGTGGCTGGATATTAATATGGAACATTATTCATATGGAGCAGTATTGATATGGCTGCATATTAACTTGGAACCATATTAATATGGAATAGTATTAATATGGCTGAATATTAATATGGAACAGTACTAATATGGAACAGTATTAATATGGAACCATATCTTCACAGCTCCAGGGTCCCAGATTTGATTCCGAGCTTGGGTCACTCTCTTTGCGGAGCCTGCATGTTCTCCCGGTGTCTGCGTGCATTTCCTGCGGGTGCTCCGGTTTCCTCCCACAAGGCGCGAAAGACGTGCTTGTTAGGTGAATTGGACATTCTGAATTCTCCCTCTGTGTACCCGAACAGGCGCCAGAATGTGGCGACGAAGGGCTTTTCACAGTAACTTCGTTGTTGTGTTAATGTAAGACTACTTGTGACAAAGATAATTATTATTAATATGGAATGTGGCTGGATATTAATATGGAACTGTATTACTATGGAACAGTGTTAATATAGCCGGATATTAAAATGGCCAGATATTAATATGGAACAGTACTAATATGGAACAGTGTTAACATGGCTGGATATTAATATGTACCGGTAATCATATAGAACAGTATTAATATGGAACACTACTAATATTGAAAAGTTATAATCTGAGCGAGTATTAATATGGAACAATGTTTATATGCTGGACATAAATATATAACAGTACTCATTTGTAACGGTCTTAAAATAAAGCAGCACGAATATGGAACAGTATTAATATGGAACAGTATTAATGTGGAAGAGTATTAATATGGAACAGTATTAATATGGAGCCGTTTTAATATGGCTGCATATTAAAATGGAGCAGAATTAATATGCTGGATAGAAATATGGAACAATATTATTTTGGCTGGATCCCGTTCAGTTTCTGGAAGGGCATATACTGGCCTCGGGAAAGGTGTGTTTTAGGTCTCCAAAGCAATTCGCTTTACATAAACATGTTTAATGTTTAAAAACATGATTTATTATCGGGTACATTTTAAGTCCGATTACAGTAGGGCACTTTTAATTGGTGTGTTACTGTAAGGCTCTGTTTAAATAAGGTCCGTTTGACTGTAGGGCACTGTTTAAATACATTTGATTTACTGTAGGGCACTGTTTAAATGCATTTGATTTAACGTAGAACACTGTTTAAATGCTTTTGATTTACAGGAGGGCAATGTTTAAATGCATTTGAGTATCGGGCACTGTTTAAATGCAATTAGTTTACTGTAGGGAACAAAATGCATTTGATTTACTGTTGGGCACTGCTTCAATGCATTTGATTTACTGTAGGGCACTGTTTAAATGCATTTGACTTACTGTAGGGCACTTTTTAAATGCCTTTGATTTAACGTAGAAAACTGTTTAAATGCTTTTGATTTACTGTGGTGCACTGTTTAAAAGTATTTGTTTGACTCTAGCGCAGTGTTTAAACGCATTTGATTGACTGTCGGGGCACTGTTTAAATACACTTGATTTATTGTCGGCACTGTTTAAATGCATTTAATTTACTATAAAGTACTGTTTAAATACATTTGGCACCGTTTAGATATAAGTGATTTATTTTAGGCCACTATTCAAATGTATTCGATTTACTGTTGGGCACTGTTTAAATGCATTTGATTTACTGTAGGGCACTGTTTAAATACATTTGATTTACTGTAGGGCACTTTTTAAATGCATTTGATTTAACGTAGAACACTGTTTAAATGCTTTTGATTTACAGGAGGGCAATGTTTAAATGCATTTGAGTATCGTGCACTGTTTAAATGCAATTAGTTTACTGTAGGGAACAAAATGCATTTGATTTACTGTCGGGCAGTTTAAATGCATTTAATTTACTGCAGGGCACAGTTTAAATGCCTTTAGTTTGCTGTCGGGCACTGTTTAAATGCACTTGACTTACTGTAGGGCATTGTTTCAAAGCGTTTGATTTCGTGTCGGACACTGTGTGAACGCATTTAATTTATTCTAGGGCGCAAATTTAAATACTTTTGATTTACTGTCAGGCAATGTTTGAATGCAATTAATTTACTATAAATCACGATTTAAATATATTTGGCTCACTGTAGGGCACTGTTTGAATGCATTTGATTTACTTCAGGGTACGTTTTAAATTCATTTAGTTTCCGGTAGGGCACTGTTTAAACGCATTTGATTTATTGCAGCGCCTGTTTAAATACATTTGATTTACTGTGTCACTGTTTAAATGCATTTCATTTACTGTAGGGCACTATTTAAATGCATTTGATTTACTATAAAGCACTGTTCAATAACGTTTGGTTTCCTGTAGGGCATTGTTTAAATGCATTTGATTTAACTTAGGGCACTGTTTAAATGCATTTGATTTACAGTCGGGAACTGTTGAAATGCATTTAATTGACTCGAGGGCACTGTTTAAATACAATGATGGACTGTTGTGCGCTATTTAATTATATTTGATTTACTGCAGTGCACTGTTTAAATACTTTGGGTTTATTCTTGGGCACTGTTTCTGTACATTTGATTTACTGTAGGGCACTGATTAAATGCCTTTAGTTTGCTGTAGGAAAAAGAAAGGGAGAAAGAAAGAGATAGAGAGGAATAAGAAAGGGAGAGAGACGGAAATGAATGAGAGAGAGAGAAGAAATAGAAAAGGTGAGAGAAGAAAGTAGAAAAGGATGAATAGCCCCAGCAGAACAAAGAGAAAGAGAAGGGGAGATACAGATCAGGGGAAAAAAATAAAGAGAGAGAGTTTGAACTTCAGAAAATAGCCATGAAACATGACAGCCAGTTAAAATTGGTAGACGCAAAGGGAAACGTACAGTTGGATGAGAGTGATGAGGATAGTGAGAAAGAGCGTCAAAGTTGAAGGCTTGGTGGAATTGATTTTAAATATGTCCAAGCATTGCCAAGGTTTGACGACAAGGAGGTAGAAGCCTTTTTCATTTAATTTGAGAATGTGGCTAAACAAATAAAATGGCCACAGGACATGTGGTTATTACTGATTCAAACAAAGCTGGAAGGTAGAGTCAGTGAAGTGTTTGCATCACTACCGCAGGAGGTATCTGGGACGTATGAGGAGGTGACAAAATCCATCTTAGGTGCATATGAACTCGGGCACGAAGCTCACTGACAAAGGTTTAGAAAATTAAAGAAAGAATTTGGCCATACATACATGGAGTTTGAAAGGCTCAAACAAATTAATTTTGATCGGTGGATAAGGGATTTGAAAATAGACCAAACGTACAAAGCTCTCAGAGAAATTATACTTTTGGAGGAGTTTAACATTGAATTCCTGATGCAGTATGCACTCATGTGCATGAACAGAGGGTTAAAATTGCGAGATTAGCAGCAAAATGGCAGATGATTATGAATTAGTTCATAAATCAAAGCTTGGTTTCCGAAATCAGTTTCAGCCTGTGAGGGATAGAAACTGGGGACATGAGAAATACTCAAGTGGTAAAAGTAAAGGTGATGTGATGGGATATAATAAGGAGAGTGTACCTCAGAGTAAAAATCCAGGAGGGTGGAAGAGACATGAAAAGGTTCAAATGTTTTCACTGTAATAAACTAGGCCATGTAAAGTCACAGTGTTGGTGCTTGAAGAAAAGTGCTGGGAAGGCTGATGTGGTAAAACAGGATAAGACAGTGGGGGTAGTTAAAGTGGTAAAGGAAAGCCCAAATGAAGCGAAGGAGGTGCAAAAGATTGTACACCTGATCAAGAGGTAATTGATCAAATGGTGCCAGAGCTCTTTAAAGAATTTACTTGTGTTGGTAAAGGTTACTCATGTGTATCATGAGGAGTAGGTCAAGAAGTCACAATTTTAAGAGATACGGGAGCTAATCAATCTTTAATGGTAGGAGATGAGGAGTTATGTAGTTTGGGAAGAATGCTGCCAGAAAAGGTGGTAATATGTGGAATCCAGGGTGAGAGGAGTAGTGTTCAATTATATAAGGTAAGGTTGGAAGGTCCAGTGAAGAGGCGTGAGGTGGTAGTAGGAGTAATAGAGAAACTATCTTGTCCAGGAATACAGTTTATCTTGGGTAATGATATAGCTGAATCGCAGATGGGAGTGATGCCCACGGTGGTTGATAATCCAGTGGAAAATCAGACAACTGAAGTATTGAAGTATTTTTCCGGATTCTGTAGTTACAAGGTCGCAAAGTCACAGGTTAAGACAGGAGGGGAATTCAGAGAGTGAAGATGAAGTTGAAGTGCAATTATCAGAAAGGATTTTTGATCAGATGGTTGACAAAGGTGGAGGATGAGGCGGATATTTTTTGTTCAGGAAAATTGGCAGAGTTACAACAGAAAGGTGTAGAAATAAAACGGATGTATCAGAAACATACACGGAAGAGTGTATAACAGAGTGTTATTACCGTAAAAGTAATGGCTTGATGAGAAAATGGAGACCTTTACATATGCAGGCGGATGAAAAGTGGGCAGAAGTTCATCAAGTAGTATTGCCGTTGGGTATGGAAAGGAGGTGTTGCGAGTTTCACATGAGGTACCAGTGGGAGGTCATTTGGGAATAAGGAAAACTTAAGCTAACATACAAAAACAATTTTATTGGCCTGTACGCCAGAAAGATGTAATTAAATGTTGTCAGTCATGTTACACATGTCAAATGATAGGGAAACCTCAAGCAGTGATAAAAGCAGCGCCCTTAATACCCGTTGCAGCATTTGAGGAACCTTTTCCAAGGGTCCTAATTCATTGCGTAGGACAACTTCCTAAAACAAAATGTTGGAATCAATATCTTTTGGCGATAATGGAGGTGTCTACTAGGATTCCGGAGGCCATTCCAGTAACATTACAGCTAAAAAGATTCTGGAGGAATTACTTAAATTATTTACTAGCAATAGACGACCCACACAAATACAACCGGATCAAGGGTCAAATTTTACGTCCTGATTATTCAAAGAAGTTATGGATCGTTTAGGAATAAAACAATTTAAATCAACTGCGTACCACCCAGAATCGCAGGGAGTATTAGAAAGGTGATGTCAGAAATTAAATACACTGTTGAGGGCTTAGTGTCACGATTATTGAGAGGATTGTGATAAAGAAATTCCATTCGTACTGTTTGCAATTATGGATGCACCTACTGAGTCAACCAAAGTTAGTCTTTTGAACTAACTTTTCGTCATGAGGTACGAGGGCCACTTAAATCGAGTAAGGAAAAATTGGGGAGTGAGAAATCAGAAATTACATTATTGGATTACGTGTCAAATTTTAGGGAACTATTAAATAGAGCAGGTCAATTGGCTAGACAACATTTAAAAGTTGCACAAAATGCGATGAAACGGGTAGCAGACAAGAAATCCAAAGTTCGTGGTTTCGCCTGTGGAGATCAAGCTTTAGTATTGTTCCAAGTGGGAGGTGAACTTTTAAAAGCTAGGTTTTGTGGACCATATCAGATTGAAAGGAAATTAAGTGAAATGAATTACGTGGTAACAACACCAGATAAAAGGAAGACTCACCGAGTGTGTCATGTGAATATGCTTAAAAGGTGCTTGGAAAGGGAAGGAGAGAAAAAGGTTTTAATGATTCTAACTCAAAATGACCAACCAAATCCAGATGACTGTGAATTTGACACACCTCAAATTAAATTGGAAACGGGGATGTTCTTAAAAATTGGGATAAATTGTAGAGTTACCTTCCAGAGAAAAACGGACTGACCTGAAAGTTATCACATGGGCAAGTTTATGGACATAAATTGGGAACTACTAAAATGGCTATACATGATGTAGATGTGGGAAATGCTGTTCCAATCAAACGACATCCATATCGACTTAATCCTTTAAAATTGGCACAGGTTAACAAAGAGATGGTGATTATGCTTTAAAATGGCATAATTGAAGTTGAATTGCAGCCAATGGAGCTCGCCCATAGTGATGATACCAATACCAGACGGTATCCAACAGTTGTGTGTAGACAAAAGAAAGGTTAATGCAGTTACAAGAACGGGCTCTTACCCTATCCCACGTTTGGAGAATTGCATTGAGAAAGTGGGACAATCAGCTTTTATTTCCAAACTGGATTTACTTAAGGGTTACTGGCAGGTACCTTTATCCGAAAGGGCGAAGGAGATTTCAGCTTTTGTGACTCCAGATGGTATATAACAATTCAAAGTTATGCCATTTGGCATGAAAAACGCCGAACCACGTTTAAATGGTTAACTAACAAAGTTGTTTCAGGATTACCCAATTGTGTGGTATACATCGACGATCTGATCGTTTTCAGCCAGACATGGAAAGAACAGTTGAAACGTCTGATGGAATTATTTGATCGACTTCTGGAGGCGGGTTTGGTGATAAACCTAGCCAAAAGTGAATTTGGAAAAACCCAAGTCACTTTCATTGCGAAGTTTCCGATACCCTCAAACGTAGGGAAATAATGCGATTTCTTGGCATGAGTGAATTTCATTAAACATTTCAGTAAAATTTCATGTTGAAAGTGACTGTCAATCGAGAAGGGCTTCAGTTGAAGGAAGAAGAACAAAAATGGACTATATTATTATCCCTGTTTGCGTGTGTTGTTTTTAGAAACGCAAAAGTGTGTTTACTTCGTGCATTTCTTAAAGGATAGTGACAAGGTGAAAAATGAAACCATCTTGAAGTTGATGGTTTATATTTTTTCTTGGGCGGAGGTGTCATGTGAGAGTACCTTTAAGAAATGGGTGTTTAAGAAATGTACCTTTAAGAAACGGGCGTTTATCAGTGATGTCAGAGTATGGGTGGAGCTGGGCTGTCTGGCAGCTTTTTACTTTCGTTTTAGGCTGTTTGCTGCAGGGTGTGTTTTAGTTTCAGTGTTGGAGCGGAAGCCAGATAAAGCAGGTGTACTCTTGATCTCTTTGCCATGAAGCGTCTATCTCTTGATCATTTGGTGAAGTCAGAATTATGAACGTTTTCAGGAGTGACGTTAACCAGATGTGCTTCTGTTAAAGGTTCTGTTTTTTGTAAGTCTTCTGGATGTTAAAAGGACAGCGTCAGCATTAGTTAGTGTTGTATTCTTTGGGGGTTGTAGTTGAATTAATGGTTGCTAAGAAGTTCACTGTATGTTTTAAAAAGGTTAACTTAAATTCATAGAATAAACATCGATTTGTTTTTTAAAATATATTTTCCATTTCTGCTGTACCACTCCTGTAAAGTGGGCCGTGTGCTCCCCGTACCACAATCTATTAAAAGTTCTGGGTCAGGTGCATTCATGATACACTTTGGGAATCTCTCAACCCTGGCCCACAACAAATAAGATTGATGTACTGTAGGCACTATTTAAGAGCATTTGGTTTATTGTAGGACACTGTTTAAATGCGATTGATGTACAGTAGGGCACTGATTAAATGCATTTGGTTTACTGTAAAGTACTGTTTAAGTGCCTTTGATTTACTGTAGTACACTGTTTAAATACATTTGATTTAATATCGGGCACTGTTTAATTGCCTTCAGTTAACTGTCGGGCACTGTTTAAATGTATTTGATTTACTGTAGGGCACTGTTTAAATGCATTTGATTTACTGTAGGGCACTGTTTAAATGCATTTGATTTACTGTAGGGCACTGTTTAATTCCAAGTGATTTTGCATCAGGGCACTGGTTAAATACGTTTGTTTTGCTGTAGGGCACTGATTGAATGCATTTGATTTTCTTCAGAGCACAGTTGAAATGCATTTGCTTTAGTGTCGGGCACTTTTTAAATACATTTGATTTACTGTGGTGCATTGTACAAATGTATCTGGTTGACTGTAGGGCACTGTATAAATGCATTTGATTTACTGTAGTGCACTGGATAAACGTATTTGGTTTATTGTCGGCCGCTGTTTTCATGCATTTTATTTACTCTGGCGCACTGTTTAATTGCATTTGGTTTACTGCAGGGCACGTTCTAAATGCATTTGATTGAGTGTGGGCCACTCTTCAACTGCATTTGTGTTGTGCATGGGACTGTTTAAGCACATTGAATTTACTGTAGGGCACAGTTGAAATGCATTTGGTTTACTGCAGGGCACTGTAAATGCATTTGATTTACTATAAAGCACTGTTTAAAAACATTTGGTTCACTGCATGGAACTGTTTAAATGTAATTTATTTACTTTGAGGCACGGTTTATATGCGATTGAAAAACTGTAGGGCACTATTTAAGAGCTTTTGGTTTACTGGAGGGCACTTTGTAAAAGCGATTGATTTACTGAGGGCACTGTTTAAATGCGATTGATATACTGTAGGGCACTGTTTAAATGCATTTTATTTGCTATAGGGCGCTGTTTAAATGCAATTGACTTACCGCAGGGCACTGTTTAAATACATTTGATTTTCTGCATGGCGCTGTTTAAATGCATTTGACTTACTGTAGGGCATTGTTTAAATGCATTTGATTTACTGTAGGGCACTGTTTAAATACATTTGATTTTCTGCATGGCGCTGTTTAAATGCATTTGACTTACTGTAGGGCATTGTTTAAATACATTTGATTTTCTGTCGGGCACTGTTTAAATACATTAGATTTTTTGTTGTGCACTGTTGAAATGCATTGGTTTACTTCAGGGCACTGTTTCCCGTATTTCCCGGACCGTCTCCCCGAACAGGCATCGGAATGTGGCGACGAGGGGCTTTTCCTTTGAAGCCTACTTGTGACAATAAGCGATTTCCATTTCATTTCACTGTTTAAATTTGTCTGATTTACTGTAAGACACTTCAAGGGCATTTGGTTTTTGTCGGGCACTATTTAAAAGCATTTGATTTACTGTAGGGCACTGTTTAAATGTGTTTGACTTACTGTAGGGCACTGTTTAAATGTGTTTGACTTACTGTAGGACACTGTTTAAATACATTGGATTTACTCGGGGGCACTCTTTAAATGCATTTGATTTTCTGCAGGGCCCTGTTTAACTATCTTTGATTTACTGTCGGGCACTGTTTAAATACATTTTATTTACTGGAGGGTCCAGTTTAAATGCATTTGGTTTAACGTAGATCACTGTTCAAACGCATTTGGGTTACGATAGGGCACTGTTTGAATGCATTTGATTTACTATAGGACACTGTTTAAATACGTTTGATTTACTGGAGGGCACTGTTTAAATAAATTTGATTTACATTAGAGCACTGTTTCAAGACATTTGATTTAGAGTCGAGCACTGTTGAAATGCATTTAATTAACTCTAGGACCTCTTTAAGTACATGTGAATTCCTGTAATGCGCTGTTAATGCTATTTGTTTACTGTCAGGCACTGTTTAAAGGCATTTGGTTCACTGTAGCGCACTATTTTAAAGCATTTGATTTTCTGTAGCGCACTGTTTAAATGCCTTTGATTTACTGTCGGGCACTGTTTAAAAGCATTTTCTTTAATGTAGCGCATTGTTCAAATTCATTTGGTTTCCAATTGGGCACTGTTTAAATGCACTTCATTTCCTGTAGGACACTGTTTAAATATATTAGATTTAGTGACGGGCACTGTTTAACTGCCTCAGTTAACTGTCGGGCACTGTTTAAATGTATATGATTTACTGTCGGGCACTTTTTAAATGCATTTGATTTACTTCAGGGCACTGTTTAAATCCAAGTGATTTTACATTAGGGCACTGGTTAAATACGTTTGGCTTGCTGTAGGGCCCTGATTAAATGCATTTGATTTTCTTCAGAGCACAGTTTAAATGCATTTGCTTCAGTGTCGGGCACTTTTTTAATACATTTGATTTACTGTGGTGCACTGTATAAATGTATTTGGTTGACTGTAGGGCACTGTTTAAATGCATTTGATTTACTGTAGTGCACTGGATAAACGTATTTGGTTTATTGTAGGCCGCTGTTTTCATGCATTTTATTTACTCTGGCGCGCTGTTTAAATGCATTTGGTTTACTGCAGGGCACTTTCTAAATGCATTTGATTGAGTGTGGGCCCCTCTTCAACTGCATTTGTGTTGTGCATGGGACTGTTTAAGCACATTGAATTTACTGTGGGGCACAGTTGAAATGCATTTGGTTTACTGCAGGGCACTGTAAATGCATTTGATTTACTATAAAGCACTGTTTAAAAACATTTGGTTCACTGCATGGAACTGTTTAAATGTAATTTATTTACTTTGAGGCACGGTTTATATGCGATTGAAAAACTGTAGGGCACTATTTAAGAGCTTTTGGTTTACTGGAGGGCACTTTGTAAAAGCGATTGATTTACTGAGGGCACTGTTTAAATGCGATTGATATTCTGTAGGGCACTGTTTAAATGCATTTTATTTGCTATAGGGCGCTGTTTAAATGCATTTGACTTACCGCAGGGCACTGTTTAAATACATTTGATTTTCTGCATGGCGCTGTTTAAATGCATTTGACTGACTGTAGGGCATTGTTTAAATGCATTTGATTTACTGTAGGGCACTGTTTAAATACATTTGATTTTCTGCATGGCGCTGTTTAAATGCATTTGACTTACCGCAGGGCACTGTTTAAATACATTTGATTGTCTGCATGGCGCTGTTTAAATGCATTTGACTTACTGTAGGTCATTGTTTAAATGCATTTGATTTACCGTAGGGCACTGTTTAAATACATTTGATTTTCTATCGGGCACTGTTTAAATACATTAGATTTTTTGTTGTGCACTGTTGAAATGCATTTGGTTTACTTCAGGGCACTGTTTCCCGTATTTCCCGTACCAATTCCCCGAAGAGGCATCGGAATGTGGCGACGAGGGGCTTTTCACAGTAATGTCCTTTGAAACCTACTTATGACAATAAGCGATTTTCATTTCATTTCACTGTTTAAATTTGTCTGATTTACTGTAAGACACTTCAAGGGCATTTGGTTTTTGTCGGGCACTATTTAAAAGCATTTGATTTACTGAGGGCACTGTTTAAATGCATTTGATTTACAGTAGGACACTGTTTAAATACATTGGATTTACTCGGGGGCACTGTTCAAACGCATTTGATTTTCTGCAGGGCCCTGTTTAACTATCTTTGATTTACTGTCGGGCACTGTTTAAATACATTTTATTTACTGGAGGGCCCAGTTTAAATGCATTTGATTAAACGTAGATCACTGTTCAAACGCATTTGGGTTGCGGTAGGGAACTGTTTGAATGCATTTGAGTTACTGCAGGACACTGTTTAAATGCTTTTTATTTACTGTCGGGTTCTGTTTAAATGCATTTGACTTAACGTAGGGCACTGTTTAAATGCATTTGGGTTCGGTAGGGCACTGTTTAAATGTATCTGATTTGCTGTCGGACACTGTTTAAATAAATTTGATTTACAGTAGAGCACTGTTTCAAGACATTTGATTTAGAGTCGAGCACTGTTTAAATGCATTTAATTTACTCTAGGACCCTCTTTCAGTACATTTGAATTCCTGTAATGCGCTGTTAATGCTATTTGCTTACTGTTATTGGGCTTTATATAACTTTCAGTCTAAATGGCGGCTCAATCTCAATTAACTTCTAATTTGCAGCGATGTATTGCAGAAGTTATTAAAGGCTCTGTTAAAATATAGTAATTCTTCAATGGAATTTAATTACTTTTCGATCAGACGATCGAGGCCAACATTACATTTCTGAGCGTGTTTGCTGCCTGTGCCCAGCTTAGAGTGACAGAGTACGTCAGGCCAATGCCGCTCAGTAATCCTTCATTATTAATGCACCAAAATTCTTGCACCTTCATCGGTCAACTTGCCAGTCAGTTGAGTAAACGTGCTGCAATATTTATCGAGCTTCTGGCACAGACGTAACGCGCACTGTTATATTTGTTGTAAACACGAAGAGAAATGTTGATGAGAAGCTGACCAATTGGCATTGAGACATATTTTGGGTAATGCGAAAGCAGCTTTAAGTTTGCAGAGCCTCAGAAGACTCGCTGTGTCTTTTCCTGTTCTGCAAAACTGACAGGAAGCACCTGGCGTTCTAGCGATGTCTGTGTTTGCATTTCAGTCTTTGATCTCCGTTTGCGTTGCCACGCTGCTGCTGAATGTTCTAACTTGTGCTGGGCAATGTAGCGGGGAGGTAACATTGCTAAACTGTAACCATTTACTGTTAACTTCTGACAGCATGGCTTCTATATAAAATCCTCAAGTGAAAATCAATAAGCTATACGTATACCTTGTCCTGCTTAGTTGTACAGAAGCCACGATCCAGCTGAAATCCCTCAGTACTTCCTGACTACACAGAGCAGGCCGGATGGACCATAAACAACAAAGAACAAAGAAATGTACAGCACTGGAACGGGCCCTTCGGCCCTGCAAGCCCGTGCCGACCATGCTGCCCGACTAAACTACAATCTTCTACAATTCCTGGGTCCGTATCCCTCTATTCCCATCCTATTCATGTATTTGTCAAGATGCCCCTTAAATGTCACGATCGTCCGTGCTTCCACCACCTCCTCCGGTAGCGAGTTCCAGGCACCCACCACCCGCTGCGTAAAAAACCTGCCTCGTACATCTACTCTAAACCTTGCCCCTCTCACCTTAAACCTATGCACCCTGTAATTGACCCCTCGACCCCGGGGAAAAGCCTCTGACTATCCACTCTGTCTATGCCCCTCATAATTTTGTAGACCTCTATCAGGTCGCCCCTCAACCTCCTTCGTTCCAGTGAGAACAAACCGAGTTTATTCAACCGCTCCTCATAACTAATGCCCACCATACCAGGCAACATTCTGGTAATTCTCTTCTGCACCCTCTCTAAAGCCTCCACATCCTTCTGGTAGTGTGGCGACCAGAATTGAACACTATACTCCAAGTGTGGCCGAACTAAGGTTCTATACAGCTGCAACATGACTTGCCAATTCTTATACTCAATGCCCCGGCCAATGAAGGCAAGCATGCCGTATGGCTTCTTGACTTCCTTCTCCAGCTGTGTTGCCCCTTTCAGTGAGCTGTGGACCTGTACTCCTAGATCTCTTTGACTTTCAATACTCTTGAGGGTTCTACCATTCACTGTATATGTCCTACCTGCATTAGACCTTCCAAAATGCATTACCTCACATTTGTCCGGATTAAACTCCATCTACCACCTCTCCGCCCAAGTCTCCAAACAATCTAAATCCTGCTGTATCCTCTGACAGTCTTCATCGCTATCCGCAATTCCACCAACCTTTGTGTCGTCTGCAAACTTACTAATCAGACCAGTTACATTTTCCTCCAAATCATTTATACATACTACAAACAGCAAAGGTCCCAGCACTGATCCCTGGGAACACCACTGGTCACAACCCTCCAATTAGAAAAGCATCCTTCCATTGCTACTCTCTGCCTTCTATGACCTAGCCAGTTCTGTATCCACCTTCCCAGCTCACCCCTGATCCCGTGTGACTTCACCTTTTGTACTAGTCTACCATGAGGGACCATGTCAAAGGCCTTACTGAAGTCCATATAGACAACATCCACTGCCCTACCTGCATCAATGATCCTAGTGACCTCCTCGAAAAACTCTATCAAGTTAGTGAGACACGACCTCCCCTTCACAAAACCATGCTGCCTCTCACCAATACGTCCATTTGCTTCCAAATGGGAGTAGATCCTGTCTCGAAGAATTCTCGCCAGTAATTTCCCTACCACTGAAGTAAAGCTCACCGGCCTGTAGTTCCCTAGATTATTGTTGCTACGCTTCTTAAACAGAGGAACAACATTGGCTATTCTCCAGTCCTCCGGGACATCCCCTGAAGACAGTGAGAATCCAAAGATTTCTGTCAAGGCCTCAGCAATTTCCTCTCCAACCTCCTTCAGTATTCTGGGGTAGATCCCATCAGGCCCTGGAGACTTATCTACCTTAATATTTTTTAAGACACCTCGTCTTTTTGGATCTCAATGTCTCCCAGGCTATCTCCACACCCTTCTCCAGACTCAACATCTACCAATGCCTTCTCATTGGTGAATACTGATGCAAAGTATTCATTGAGCACCTCGCCCATTTCCTCTGGCTCCACACATAGATTCCCTTGCCCATCCTTCAGTGGGCCAACCCTTTCCCTGGCTACCCTCTTGCTTTTTATGTACGTGTAAAAAGCCTTGGGATCTTCCTTAACCCTATTTGCCAATGACTTTTCGTGACCCCTTCTAACCCTCCTGACTCCTTGCTTAAGTTCATTCCTACTTTCCTTATATTTCACGCAGGCTTCGTCTGTTCCCAGCCTTTTAACCTGACAAATGCCTCCTTTTTCTTTGTGACGAGGCCTACAGTATCTCTCGTTTTCCAAGGTTCCCGAAAATTGCCGTATTTCTTCCTCACAGGAACATGCCGCACATACCGTTGAGATGCGAGCAGAAAGGTACTTGGGATGTTAGGTCCTCCTCTTACCTTCAGTTGCAGGATGTGATTACGTTTTCTGGGTCAGTTACAATCTGGTTGTCGGTTTCCTCTGTTATATTTCAATACACAGTGTCATGTGAGAGTACATTTAAGAAATGGATGTTTCAGCAATGTACCTTTAAGAAAACAGTGATAGCAGAGAGTGGGTGGAGCTGAGCTCAGTTCAGCCAGTTTGCAGTTTCAGTTTGAAAAGAGCTTGGATGTCTGTCTGTGTTTGCAGTGAGCTGGATCTGCTGTGATCTCTGCCATGAAAGACTATCTCTGGATCATGTGAGTGATTTAAACTCATAATAGTAAAGCCTTTAACCTGACGTGTTTCTGTTTAATGGTGTTAAGTCTCAAGGATGTTCAAAGGTGAAAGACTATCTCTGGATCATTTGGGTGATTTAAACTCATAATGGTAAAGCGTTTAACCTGATGTGTTTCTGTTTAAAGGTGTTAAGTCTCAAGGATGTTCAAAGGTGAAAGACTATCTCTGGATCATTTAGGTGATTTAAACTCATAATAATAAAGCGTTTAACCTGGTGTATTTCTGTTTAAAGGTGTTAAGTCTCTCTTGGATGTTGAAAGGAATAACTGAAGGATTATTTACTGTTGTAATGTTTTCGGGGTTATCTTTGAAGTAAGGGGTGTTAAGAGATCGAATGTTGATTTCAGAGGTTAAGTTGAGTTCATGGAATAAACATTGTGTTGTGTTTGAAAACCCACGTGTCCATCATTGTAATCCCACACCTAGGGAACAAGCCGTGTGCTCGGAAAAGCAACAATTGCATTAAAGGGGGAGATTGGTTCAACTCCATGGCACATTTTGGGGTTCTGAAAACGCCTCGCCCATAACAATATGGTCATGAATAGCGCAAAAGGATATCATATTTCCGTACATTTATTGAAGCAATTAAATTATTTTGATGGACTGTGGATCAGCTTTGAATGATGGGAGTAAAATAATTTGCTTTCATAAAGTAATTAGATAAGGATACACTCGGCACTATCCTCAGAGCAAGTGACTTATTAAGCCAAGTCACATAATAGATTGCAACAAAGATTTACACCGAGAGTGGATGGCCTGTGCAATTCGCAACCCAGAAGGAATTTGGAGCCAATCTGTATTCTGCGCCGGCGGGATTCTCTGTTGTACCAGCAGAGCACCCACACCCGCGGGTTTCCATTACAATTAGCAGGCGGAGGGAGCGGAGAACCCTGCAGCCAGCGAGGGCGCACCACCCAGGAACACTGGCTGGTGGACCGGAGTTGTTGCCAAGAAGCAGTTAGATCAAGCAGTTGGAGCGAACAGAATCAAAAGGGTAAGGCAGGATCAGACTATTGAGTTGGATGATCAGCCATGATCAGAACGAACGACGGAGCAGGCTCGAAGGGCCGACTGTCCTCCTTCTGTTCCTAATTTATATGTTTCTCTAACACAAGGAGGTGCAGCGATTTATTCAGTTTATTGAGATGTGGGGAGTTACGTTCAATAGAATGACCGCTAGGATCACTGCCGTTCATCACACCCTGGGGTCGAGAAGCAATATCTCAATTTCTACATTTACAGCCAAATCAAATGTTTTAAAAAACTAAATTTAGAGTGTGTTATTCTTATTTTCCAACTAAGGGGCAATATAGCGTGGCCAATCCAGCTACCCTGCACATCTTTGAGATGTGGTGGTAAGACACACGCAGATAAGGGAAGAATGTGCAAACGCCACACAGACATCAACCCGGGACTGGGTTGAACATGATCCTCGGCGCCGTGAGGAAGCAGTGCTAACCACTGCGCCATCGTGCCGCCCCTCGGACAAATCAGAGTTGAGAATATAATAATCACTGAGGATGATTGGATCAGAGCACCCAAGTGCAGTAATAATAATCAATGTTAATTTCTCGATGAGGGATCCCCAGCCTCTGACATTATCTTATAGCCACAGTATTTATTTGGCTATCCCAGCTCAGTTTGTGGTCAATTGTAGCACCGAGGATGTTGGGAGAATTCAGCCCTGGTAATGCCATTGAGTATCAAGGTTTGATTCTCTTTCATTGCAGATGGTCATTGCCTGGCGCGCATGGAACTTGCCATTTGTCAACCCAATCATAGATATTGTCCAGGTTTTGCTGCATTTGGACATGAACTGCGTGTGGACATGAATGTGTGAGGAGTCGCGAATGGTGATGAACATTGTGCATTCCAGTACACACAAATCGTTAGCCCCAGCACAGGGCAGCTCGGTGAATATTTGGTCGCTACACTGCTCTCTTTTTACATAGATATTAAGTTAAGTCATTAACATAAGATATCCGCAACAAATTCAAGGCTGAAGTGAATCGGCATTCCAATCCAAACGTTACCTCCAATTAATATAACACGTTTAAGCAAACTGAAGTATTTATAACCTCCGATCAATAAAGGTCCTGTCACTGATACAGGGCACGCGATGAATACGTTGCCTTAACCTGATAAGGAACGTCTAACTCATATAGACTGTAAACGATTCAGGTTGTCCAGCATGAGTGAAATATAAGTGAACACCGATTCAAATCTTTGCAGGTTCCCCATCCAACACATAGCCTCGCGCAGCTATAGAACCTCCAACCTAGACAGGCCCTCTGACCAATGCAGTCACTTCAACTGATGAAGTCTGTCCAACAGGTGAAGATGCTCAAAGAGATATCGAAATACAACTGATATACGCCCTCTACATGCAGATTCCTCAACCGATATTGACACCCAAAAGATGTAGATCCACGAAATGTGCAGTCCCACTAACTGATACAGATCCTGCAATGGAAACGCACCTTTAAACCGATACTGATACTCCAACCAATAGAGAGTCCCCAACTAATTGAATTGAAAGACATTGAATATGAAACAGACCCTTCCAAAAGTAAAGAACATCCTACCGAAGCAGAAGGTCCGAGGGATGAGTTGAGCAAGCTTATCCATCCTCCGAGTGAAACAGCAAGTCAAAACTTTAAATGAAGTCAAAACTTGCATCGCGAGGAACAATTACAATTCCCAGTCGGGACCTGAAATCTGTGCAGTCCATAATTCTAATGCAGCAACTCAAACTGGTCACCAGCAGTGATGATAATTGTGAAAGACGTCAGGTCAATTCGGGGTGTTTAATTCCTATAGATCAGTTTTGCCACTTCCTCTATTTTTGACCTCGCGAGATTTGGTTTCAAGAATCGGCCATTTTCCCTTGCAGCCCCTTCTGCCATTCGGGATGATCTTCAAATTTTATACATGTTTCGGTCTTTGCCCAACGCTCACAATATCCTCAGCGCCCCAATATTAAAAAGTACTTTGCCATGAACTACTCAATAATGAAAAATCTACAGTGCTCTCGGGTACAGGATTTCAAAGATCTGCATCTATTTGAGTGAAACATGTCTTCTCAGTTCAGTCCGCAAATCCCTTATCCAGCCTTTACTGCCCCATAACCATCTTCTACATTCCCAATCCGAGGGGGTGGGAAGGAGGAGCGGTGTTTACTGTGTTAACAACCTCAATGCATTTTAGCCATTTCAAAGAAATAACATGACAATAATTTAATCCTTTGTGGGATTGGCCCATTTTGCTCAATCTCTATTTATCGGAAAGGAATTTCATCCCTGGAATCAACATTTATTGTTGTTGCAACCTTTCTAAATGATTAATCTCTTTCCTCGCGCAAAGCGTTTGAAACTGATAACTCCTCACCCAGCTGATGTGCAGGAAGCATCACGATCGATAAAGAATTACACCGTGATTGATGCAACAAAGATCTAGGATATTGTTCTCAATCCAGATGTTTGTTCAGAAAGGCACAAAGAGTCCCAGGCTACCCCTCAATCGCACCACATTCCATAGGCCAACCACCGTCTTCACCAGGACTGCGCTGACTGGTGATCAGTGTGGGAGTGGGTTGTGGGGCGATAGGAGGAGGAACTACTGGGGCCTATTGGGTTGCCTGAAATGGTCAACTGGGGAAAAATGTTCATGATGTTCGCACCGGGTTGTCCGGCAACAGGGCCGGTTGCCCTCATCCTCCTGAAGAGACAAGGTTTCTCAGTCGAAGTCGAAATGGCGTAGGCATTGACACGGAAGGCAGTATTACATTGTGAACTCTATTAATGATTTGTGACATTCAAGTATCTTGACACGTTCCAAACAAAAGACTTGGAAGCGCTTGTTCAATACGGCTCACACTTAGATCATCATAGATCATAGATCATAGATCATAGAATTTACAGTGCAGGAGGAGGCCATTCGGCCCATCGAGTCTGCACCGGCTCTTGGAAAGAGCACCCTACCCAAGGTCAACACCGCCACCCTAGCCCCATAACCCCGTAACCCCACCCAACACTAAGGGCAATTTATCATGGCCAATCCACCTAACCTGCACATCTTTGGACTGTGGGATGAAACCGGAGCACCCGGAGGAAACCCACGCACACACGGGGAGGATGTGCAGACTCCGCACAGACAGTGACCCAAACCGGAATCGAACCTAGGACCCTGGAGCTGTGAAGCAATTGTGCTATCCACAAGGCTACCGTGCTGCCCTTGCACAAAGTATAAGCAAAGTAAACGCGAGGAAGGGTAATACAGGACTAGGTTCCAGAGTCGCCTCTTTTGACTGGTCAAAATAACATAACTCCGAGTTCTGCGGGCGGGAACCCACGGCACATTTGCTCTGTGCGTTCTAACAAATCGGTGCACTGAATGCCCAAGTAACATTCATACATAGCTTAGCTCAGCACATTTTCAGAGAACAGGGCAACAATGCAGTGAAATATCCAATTACATCAATTATTATCTTCAGTAATAACACAATATCGATATTTATCCATTGATTTATAACTGAGAGATGGCTGTGCAATCTATCACTAGGAAATAAGTGGCAGCTTGCTCTCCAGATGTTAACGGCACAGGATGATTGGCAGAGGGACTCCTCCAGGACCTGAGGGAAAAATCAGTGACACTGTCTTCTCCAATTCCACTGGTTCTGTATCCCACCTCATAGCCCAGGAAAAGAATCGTGTACCTGCAAAAGATTAGATGTTCCAGATGCAGGAATCTACCTGTCTGAACGGGATTTTTGAACTGATGATTGGAGAACGCGAATTGTTTCCCTATCCTTTTCATTTCCTATCCTCATCCCTACCGTTTGTCACTGAGTGACGATGTCGTGGCGGAGCTGGGCCATTGGGACGGGGTGCCGGAGGGTTTGCATTCCACAGCTCCAGATGAGGAACTCCGAAGGAGCAATGCCACGGGATGTGCGGTGACGAATTTAGCTCACTCACATGATGTTCAGCCGGATACAACAGCGTCCTTTCAGGTTGCCCAACGTTGGAAATTTAGTTACCCGGTCGGTCTATCTGTTGGTTCTGTGTCCCTGCCCTTCAATTTGAGGAACATTGACTCACCTTCCCAACTTTTCCCATTTCCCATGGTATTCCAGACTTTAATCAGTTCAACCTGGTATCTGTCCACCCTCAGTGTCACAAACAAGACCACAAGGTCACTAATACATCATATGTATTGACACTAATATTGCTCATGAGGAACACTGCAACCGAAACACTGCAATCAACGAGAAAGTGAACCACAGCATCGACTTAAAACCTCACTCAAAATGCCAAATGGGGAAGCAGATGTAGGAACAAGTCTCGATCTCGCTTTAAAAACGCGGGTTCTGTTACTTGCACCCAGACTCCGCTACCGTCCAGGAAAGCCCTCTGCTTCTTACAGGTTAACTTTGAACAGTCCTATTATGTTTTCAATATCAGTATACAGACCAGCACAAGAACATGAGCTGGACGGTCATTTTAAACAGGTTATGAAGCAGCCTGAAGGGATACGCGTAATTTTCGGCAAAGACAGATCGATCCTCATCTGGGGTTCAGGGGAAACTGACAGATCTGGGGGCGTTTGTATCACCTGGGGCGTTTGTATTACCCGCCAGCCTTCTCAAGGAGATAGCTGAGGAGATTCTGGAGGCGTTGGGGATGATCTTTCAGGAATCACTGGCGGCAGGAAGGGTCCCAGAGGACTGGAAATGGGTAATGTAAAATCGTTGTTTAAGAAGGGAGGGAGGCAGAAGATGGGAAATTATAGACCGGTTAGCCTGACGAGTAAGATTTTAGAGTCTATTATTAAAGAGGATACTGCGGAGTACTTGGAAGTGTATGATAAAATAGGACTGAGTAAGCACGGCTTCGCCAAAGGGAGGTCATGTCCGACAAATCTGTTGGCGGTCTTTAGGGAAGTACCAAGGAAGTTAGACAAACCAGAACCAGTGGACATGATCTATATAGATTTCCAGAAGGCCTTTGTAATAATGCCGGATGTTGTTTAATAAGTTATGAGCCCATGGTCTTAAGGGTAAGATACAGTACGAAGTCTTACAACACCTGGTTAAAGGCCAACAGGTTTGTTTCGATGTCACTAGCTTTCGGAGCGCTGCTCCTTCCTCAGGTGAATGAAGAGGTCTGTTCCAGAACCACCTATACAGACAAATTCAAAGATGCCAAACAATGCTAGGAATGGGAGCATTAGCAGGTGATTAAATCTTTACAGATCCAGAGATGGGGTAACCCCAGGTTAAAGAGGTGTGAATTGTATCAAGCCAGGACAGTTGGTCGGATTGCGCAGGCCAGATGGTGGGGGATGAATGTAATGCGACATGAATCAGATACATGTAAGATACAGGCATGGATAGAGAATTGGCTACCTGGAAAAAGACAGAGAATGGGAATAACGTGGTCTTTTTCAGGATGGCAGCCGGTGTTGGAACCACAGCCTTTCACACTATACATTAACGATCTGGAAGAAGGAACTGAAGGCACTGTTGCAAGGTTTTCAGATGATACAAATATCTTTAGAGGAACGAGAAGTATTGAGGAAGCAGACGGGCTGCAGAAGGATTTGGACAGGCTAGGACAGTGGGCTAAGAACTGGGGAGATCGAATACGATGTGGAAGAGTGTGAGCTTATGCACTGAGTCGGGATTATGGAGGGATAGACTATATTCTGAATCAGAAAAGACAGAGGAACTCAAAGGCACAAAAAACTTCGATCGATCAAGATTCTCCTAAGGTCAGGTTCCGTCGATAGTTAGGAAGGCAAATGGCATGTTATCAGTCATATCGAAAGGGCTAAACAACAAGAGCAGGGATGTACTTCTGAGGCAGTATAAAGCTGTGGTCAGACCCCATTTGGAGTATTGTGAGCAGTTTTGGACCCCCATGTCTGAGCAAGTGCTGTCCTTGGAAAGGGTCCATTGGAGGTTCACAATATTGAGGACCGGTTCATGACTCTGAGCCTGTACTCTAAGACCAGAGGATGTGAGGGGTTGGGGTGGGGGTATCATATTGAAACTTACTGGATACTGCGAGGCCTGGGTCGCGTGGACGTGGAGAGGTTGTTTTAAATAGGAGGAGAAATCGAAGCAGAGGGCACAATCTCTGTCTAAATGGACGAGCCTTTAAAAAGAGATGACGAGGAACGCCTTCAGCCAGAGGATGGTTCATCTGTGGAACTCTTTGCCGCAGAAGACTGTGGAGGCCAAATGAGGGTATCTTCAAGACAGTGGGAGAGAGATTCTTGATTAATAAGGGGAGCAGAGGTTATGGGGAGAAGGCAGGAGAATGGTGATGAGAAAACAATCAGCCATGATCGAATGGTGGAGCCGGCCCGCCGGGCACAGTTTCCTAATTCTGCTCCTAGTCTTCTGATCTTAATCACACTTTCCAGATCTTCGGCCATTTGTCTTGGAAGAAAGCTTAAATATGTTTTTGCATGTCGGCACTGAGTTCCCTCCCTCTCATTGTATAGTCTTCTCCGCCAATATTCCTTTAAACTCCTCATAACACTGTCCAAACTCCAAACATCTGAATTCATTTTTCTTATTTTCAGTATTAAAGACAAGTCGTTGCATGAATGCATACATAAATACATCGTAGAAGGAGTCTTCTGAACACGTTCAGTTAATATTCAATTATGGCTTAACAGTTCGTGAACAATTAGCGTTAGAAAAGACAGCGACAGTGCTCAGCAGTCGGACACTCCTGGTGTTACTATGTTGAACGTTAACTAGATTAACCAGAACTTAAACCAGGGGCTGGTTTAGCACAGGGCTAAAGAGCTGGCTTTTAAACAGACAAAGGCAGCCAGCAGCACGGTTCAATTCACGTACCAGCCTTCCCGAAGACGCGCCGGAATGTGGCGACTAGAGGCTTTTCACAGTTACTTTATTTGAAGTCTACTTGTGACAAAAAACGATTTTCATTTCATTGATGTTAATATTAATCAGTATATTTCAAATAAACGTTTTATTGTTCGCAATTGTAAACAATAATATACATATTGCCAAAAATATATACACGATTGAACTTTCACCAACGACCAAATATTAACCTACACCCTCTACTTAAGCCCCCTCCCCTCGCCCTCTAACGTGTCCAGGTCCTTTCAAAAAACTGAGGATGGGGCAGTGCTCCGAAAACTAGTGATTCGAAACAAACCTGTTGGACTTAAACCTGGTGTTGTAAGACTTCATCCTTTAAAAAAAAGGATTGGCAGCCACTCTGGTAGAATATCGCCACTCAGCCTCTGATGGTAAACTTGACCCTCTCCAGATGCAAGACCGCTATGACGTCATCCGTCCAGGCCGATGCCTTGGGTGGAGTGGGGTGCTCCAGTTGAGCAATACCCGCCTCCTGGTTGTTAAGGATGTGAAGGCAAGAAAATCAGCCTTCACTCCCGAGTGGAAAGACGGGGTGTCCAAATCCCCAAATATTGCAATCCAGGCACTGATGTTAGGTTTTCTACAAAATCGTAGATGTTGTGTCAAAGA
The DNA here is from genome assembly GCF_047496885.1 of Scyliorhinus torazame. Taxonomy (NCBI): domain Eukaryota; kingdom Metazoa; phylum Chordata; class Chondrichthyes; order Carcharhiniformes; family Scyliorhinidae; genus Scyliorhinus; species Scyliorhinus torazame. The sequence continues at coordinate 31,574,719 of NC_092726.1, forward strand.
AGGAGGCCCAGAATAAAGCAAGCTGAGGACACGAAAATGCACGTGTGTGCTTAGCCGGTGTAAGTGAACAGCGGTCACACTTGTCTTCACGTTGTGAAAAAATCCATTCATCCTTGCCTTTGTCCAATCTTCCGTGCAGCACCTTGAACTGAACGAAACCCGGTCTGGTACTGGATGACGTGGAAGTGACCCTGTAGAGGGCGTCAATCCAAACCTCCTTAGTCAGCACACAGCCTAATTGCTCAGCCATTTCGCACATACTCTTGACAGGGGCAGGATCCGAAGATTAGACAGAGACTTTACAGATTTGAAATAACCCTCCCCATGCTGTTCCAAGGCCAATATAGCTTTCAGCAGGGAAGAAGTGGGGAGGAGGGCGGGCGAGGGAAGGAGAAATCCCGAATTTAAAAGAAATGGAAAAGTGGGGACCATACAGATTGAATCTGTCTGAGAGTTTTTCAAGGCTGTAAAAAGCGTCCATCTAGGAATCAATCCCCAAAGTGCACCAAACTTTCCGTTCTCAGGAACTGAACGTTGGATCCAAGCTCGAAGGACGGAGGTGGTTGTCACATATTGGCGCAAATGAGGACAGTGAAAGGAGATTGAAATGATGCCGAAACCGCTTCCAACTCCTGAGCGATGAAGTCAACACAGGGCTCCAGAGAAGACCTATCTGGGAAAAATGCAAGAGGGTGGTAATTTAGGCTTGTAGCGAGGAGGCTGCAGCGCACTGCACTTCTAACTTGCTCCATTTTGCTTTCGGATCATTCAGCCATTGTATGATTTTCTACATTTTGGCAGCCAGCAATAAAACAGGAGACTTGCCAGATTGCAGCTGACTGATACATTTCTGCATTTCCTTCTAGGCTGAATGGGGATTCCAGTTCCCCTTTGCGACCGCCTTCTACGGTAGGGATGTGAAAAGAATCTAGAAACCTCACCATATCTGAAGTATCTGGAAGGGCCTCTAACTCATATAGCTCACCAGAAAATGTACTGGTAGCGCATTTACCTGGAGAGTAGCTGACACTTGATTACCTTTGCTCCCAATCTAATACTTGCGGATAACCTCCAAGACGGAGACCACCAGCCTTTGTCGTTCGTTTTTCTCCTTTTTCACAATACCACGCTGCCCCACGAAACTAAAATCTTCTACACTTCCTGGGTCCGTATCCCTCTATTCCCATCCTATCCACGTATTTGTCAAGATGCCACTTCAATGTCACTATCGTCCCTGCTTCCACCACCTCCTCCGGCAGCGAGTTGCAGGCACACTACCCTTTGTGCGGGCGCTAGTTGCTGTCTTTAGTAACCTGCAGGTCAACCCAGTGCGGAGCATGGTCTGAGATTCGGATTGCCAAGTACACCGTGTCCACCACCCGTGCCAGTAAGGCGCTGCTCAAAATGAAGAAATCGATCCGGGAGTACACTTTATGCACGTGTGAGTAGAAGGAGAACTCCTTCACCATCGGCTGCTCAAATCTCCATGGATCCTACCCCCACCTCCCACCTTCGTCCCCCATCTGCTCCATGAACCCTTTTAGTTCCTTTACCATTGCTGGCACCCTGTCCGTTTTCGAGCTTGACCAGTCCAAGCCAAGGTCAATAACTGTGTTGAAGTCCCCGACCATGACCAATCCCATCAATTTTCAGCTGATATGCCACACAGATTTCCTGCTGCTTTTTACAGGCCACTCACCTTCACCCTCGGATGCCGACTTGCCTTCTCCTCACTTCAGTTACCACATCCCTTCATCCTGCACAACGGGGAAGTGTGGCGACAGACTGAACGGCATCCTCTTTGGATGTAGGTATACCTTCACGGCGTCTCTTTTCGTTCTCCTGACTCCACGACCAACACGCTAGGGTGGAGCTCAGGGAGACTAGACATTGCCCCCTGTTGGATACCGGCAGTACTTGCTGCTTGAACGGATTGCCCTTTGTTCGGCAAAGGTGGAGATTTCTTCGACTCCCACCGTTGGGTGTCACTGGGCCTTCACAGCATCTCCATTTCATCTGGTGACGACAGGGGACGGCTTGCCAGACGATGTCTTCCTGTTGTGTTTTACTGGTTCTGCATGCACAGACTCCACCGTGCTCGGCCAAGTTGGAGGTCTCTTGACCAACAGTGACCGTAGACTAAAAGTTCCAAAGCACAGTTGAGCGCAGCAAGGTGCACCTGAATGTCGGTGGGCGAGGAGGACAAGAGCCGTAGCCGGAAAATATGGGCTATTGCTTCTCGGCCTTTTGGCTAAGATCAAGTGTAGTCTCATTTGATCGAGGGAAGCTGAGGATTTCGATGTCGATCGTGGATTGAAGTCGTCAAAGAGGAAACGTTTGGAGCTTGGCTGCTATTGGTGAGTCTACATGCTGGCCTAAACCTCGGGTTTAGGCCTAACGCCGATACAGTTTCACACCCAACGTACGAGCTATGGATGCAGCTGCATCCCGACCACCAGGCTGGGGAGTGCGAAACACTGTCCGAGTCACAGTGAAGAAAACGGAAGGAGAGTCACCTTTGGACCGGAAACACTTCGTGAAGAGGGTGCTGCTCGAGTGTTGTGGGTTTAAAGCAACAGAGATCTTCTGCTTGCAAAACTTCCCCAAGAATGGTTTCTTTGATGTCACCTTCAAGAGCGTCGCAGCGTGCATCAAATTCTTGAACGTCTTCAAGGAAAAAGGTAACCAGAGTCCCTTGTCGATCCTGACTGCGGAGCCTCTGTTTACGCTACCGGCACAGCGAAATCGGGTTGTTACACTGCACACGTACAACCCCCACGTCCCTGTGTCTGATGTGCTCACGTTCCTCGCCAGGTACGCTGAGCTGAAAAGTGACAGCGTGCAAGTGAAAGACACCTTCGGCATCTGGACAAGTGAGCACCAGGTCAAGGTGACCCTAAGAACGGACAGCAACGGAGCCATCCTGCATCCCCCCTCCAATTTCGCTATTGGAGTAAATCGTGGCTACCTCTACTACGTGGGACAGCCACGAGTATGCCACACCTGTGGCAAAACGGGGCATGTTGCCGCAAACTGCAGTGTGACCTTCTGCAAGAACTGCAGGCAGGAGGGACACATGACTAAGGACTGCAAAGAAGACAAGTGCTGCAACCTGTGTGGGGAGGCCGGCCATCTTTACAGGGCCTGCCCGAAACGCGGGGCGACATACGCTGAAATCATCAGCAGCGGAGTTAAAAAGGCGACCAGAGAGGAGGTGCATACACCCTCCACCGAAAAAGATACCACGGCTCAGAATGAGGAAAAGCAACAAAAGGGCCCCCACCAAAAAGAAAAGGCCCCAGCACCTCCTGACAACCCAACCCCAGCCTCATCTGATGAGGAACACTCAATGGAAGAGGAAGAGGATGGGACAAAGAATCAAGAGCCCTGGGTAACCGTGAACAGGGACAAACGAAAGCGGAAACAAAAAAACAAACTGAAGAACCCCCCGAGGGGTAGTGGCAAAAAGCGACACCTCTCAACCGGCGCACTTAGCGCCGACACCTCATCCGATGAGGGAAAACAGGACAAGAATCGGCCTCAAATAAAGAGGCAAAGCACCAACGTGGAACGGAAGTCACAGACCCCCCGGACCACCGACCGGGAAGAAAACAAGGTCACAGACCAACCCCCGATAGTAACGAGCAGCAACAACCCAGGTGAAGACCGGCCTGCAACCCCAACACCTACTGACTGCCATGACGAACGCCAGGGCTACATCACACCCCCCCCAATGCATCTGCATCAAAATCACGGGGCCAGTACGGACCAGAACAGCTTTCTCAGCCCTGCAACTGTGCTAAAGTTTGCGAGCACCACCGGCATGCTGGGGAACATCGAACAGCTGGAACAGCCAACTGTATAGACTCTGGACTCTTGAGACTGGTAAATCTACCTTTTTATAATGGATTAAAAAATTGCATCCATAAATGTGCGAAGCATCAAAGATACTTCGCGGTGTGTAGCCACACTCAACTATTTGGCAAATGTAAAAGCTGACCTACTGTTCCTGCAGGAGTGCGGAATTCCGCACCTCAGCAACTACAGGCGCTGGTCGAGCTGGTGGTCCCACGGGCCATCCATCTGGTCAGGAGGAAACGACTGCCGCTCCTCCGGCCTGGGCATTCTGCTGCGGGGAGGCAACTTCACCATCTCGGACGTTCAGGAGGTGGTGGGCGGGCGCCTCCTCGTAGCAGACGTGAAATACAAAAACACCCCTCTCAGACTTATTAATGTGTACGCCCCGGCCGTAAAAAGTGAGCGGCTGGCAGTTCTTCAGCAACTCCCACTGCTGTTGGCCACCTCCAAGCCGGTCATCCTGGGTGGTGACTTCAACTGCATCATCGATGCGGCTGGACGATCCAGCAAAGCCGACAGCAAACTAGACGCTACGTCCAGACTCCTGGTGGAAACGGTAAAAGACGCCAAGCTGCTCGACGTCTGCAGCAACCCTGCAGACGGCGCGCAGCGTAGATACACATGGTCACGGCCAGACGGGTCCGTCCGCTCCAGGATAGACTTCTTTTTTGTGTCCCGAGCTTTCACGGTCAGCTCCACCGACGTAACGCCGGTGTTCTTCTCTGACCACTGCCTCCTACTGGCCGACTGCCATCTGCAGGAAGACCAGGGGGTAGGCAGGGGGACGTGGAAGTTAAATGTAAAACTGCTGACCCCTGAGAACATCGAGGAACTCAGGAGGGATTACAAAGGTTGGAGAACCGTGAAACCCCTCTTTGAGGCCCCACATCTCTGGTGGGAAGCAATCAAGGGGAATATCAAGAGGTTTTTCATCCTCAAGGGCGTTCAAAAGGTGAGAGAGAGACGAGGGGTCATGTCCAGGCTCCAGAAAAGTATGCAAAATTTGCTCCAGCTGCAGTCGATGGGGGTGGATGTCAAGGAGGATCTCCAAGAGGTGAAGAGCCAGCAACCCTCGCTCTACACCTCGGAGGCCTCCAAGGTTATCTTCCGTTCCAGAGTCCGCTCCGTGGAGCAGGACGAAAAGTGCTCACGCTTCTTCTTCCAAAAGGTGCACAGAGAGACCTCTGTGATCAGCAGCCTGAAGGAAGAAGATGGCTCTGAAAAGTCATCGCAGTCTGACATCCTGAGGATCAGCCAATCCTTTTATGCCGGACTGTATGACCTGAAGCCAACAGATAGCACTGTTTCCCAGACCTTCCTGTCGACTATCACGGAGGTCATAGGCGACAGCGAGCTGGAAAACCTGGACAAACCACTAACTCTGGACGAGCTGACAAAGGCCGCCAAGTCCTTCGAGACGAGTAAAACTCCCGGAAGCGACGGCTTACCGGTTGAGTTGTATTCGGCTCTGTGGGACTGGATCGGCCCAGACCTGCTGGAAGTGTACGAGAGTATGCTTCTGGAAGGCAGCATGTCAGAGTCCATGAGGAAAGGCATCATTACCCTCATCTACAAGCAGAAGGGGGAAAGGGAAGAAATTCGAAATTGGCGACCCATTTCACTGTTGAATGTGGACTACAAAATTCTAGCAAAGGTCATCGCCAATCGGGTCATGTCTGCTCTGGAGTCGGTAATCCACCCTGACCAGACCTGTGCTGTACCCGGCAGGAAAATCTCTGATAGCCTCGTGCTACTCAGGGATACGATCGCCTACGTGCAGGACAGGGGGGTGGACACTTGCCTCATCAGCCTTGACCAGGAGAAGGCTTTTGACAGAATATCGCACACCTACATGATGGATGTGCTCTCCAAAATGGGGTTTGGGGAGGGAATTCGCAATTGGATCAAACTGCTCTACACAAACATCTATAGCGCAGTCTCAATCAATGGGTGGGAATCAGAAAAGTTCCAGATCAGATCGGGAGTCAGGCAGGGCTGCCCTCTCTCCTCTGCCCTTTTTGTGTGCTGCATAGAACCTTTTGCCGAGTCCATCAGGAGGGATCCGGGTATAAGAGGAGTGACGATCCCAGGCAGTGGAGGCATGCAAGTCAAGGCCTCCCTGTACATGGACGACGTTGCCGTCTTCTGCTCGGATCCTGCGTCTGTACGCAGGCTCTTGACCACCTGCGACCAGTTTGAACTGGCCTCGGGAGCCAAGGTAAACCGGGGCAAGAGCGAGGCCATGTTCTTTGGGAACTGGGCCGACCGGTCCTTTGTCCCCTTCACTGTCAGGTCAGATTACCTGAAGGTGCTGGGGATATGGTTCGGAGCTGCTGGGGCGTGCACCAAAAACTGGGAGGAGCGCATAGGAAAGGTAAGACAGAAACTGGGCTGGGGGGAGCAACGCTCCCTCTCCATTGCGGGCAAAACACTGGTCATCAGGTGTGAGGTACTCTCGGTGCTACTGTACGTGGCGCAGGTCTGGCCCATAACCCGACCCTACGCCACAGCAGTCACCCGGGCCATCTTCAAATTTATCTGGCGATCCAAGATGGACCGTGTCCGAAGGGACACCATGTACAAACCTCTGGAGAAGGGAGGGCGGAACGTACCCAACGCCTCCCTCATCCTGCTGGCCACCTTTGTGTCCAGCTGCATCAAGCTGTGCGTGGACCCCCAGTATGCAAACACCAAGTGTCACTACATACTGAGGTTCTACCTGTCCCCGGTGTTGCGAAGGATGGGCCTGGCCTCATTGCCGCGGAACGCTCCAAGTAGTTGGACCGTACCGTACCACCTGTCCTTCGTGGAAAAGTTTTTGAAGAAAAACACCTTTGACCACAAGGCAATGAAGCAGTGGTCAGCACGTAATGTCCTCGAGGCCCTCAGGGAAAAGGAGACCGTGGAGGACGTTGGATGGTTCCCTGAGCAGACTGCCAGAGTCATCTGGCAGAACGCCTCATCACCAGAACTTTCAAACAAGCACCAAGACCTAGCTTGGCTGGTGGTGAGAAGGGCCCTCCCTGTCAGATTCTTCATGCACACCCGAAGGCTCTGCACCAATGCACGCTGCCCTCGGAGTGGCTGTGGGGGAAATGAGACGGTCACACACCTCCTTGTGGAATGTGCCTTTGCAAAGAAGGTCTGGAGAGAGATGCAGTGGTATTTGTCAAGGTTTATCCCAAACAGATCTGTGACACAGGACTCTGTGCTCTACGGACTGTTTCCAGGGACACACACCGAGACAAATATCAACTGCTGCTGGAAGGTCATCAACTCGGTAAAAGACGCTCTTTGGTCTGCCCGAAACTTGCTGATCTTTCAGTGCAAAGAATTGTCCTCGACCGAGTGTTGCAGACTGGCACATTCCAGGGTCCAGGACTACGTGCTGAGGGACGCACTCAAGCTTGGGGCAGCTGCCGCTTTGGGGCGAAAATGTATAAAAGCAGAAAATGCCGCAAAACCTGGCTACCCCTTTTCTCTGTTGTCCAGTTGCCTCATCCTGACCAATTTAAGGCATTTAAAGCTCCAAAGCATTGCTAGCTTTACTGCTGGCGGGAGCTTCGTGCACTAATGTTGCCAGCCGATGGACTCGAGGTCTTTCGGCAGCCAGGCTCCGTTTTCAGCTGATATGCCGCGCAGATTTCCTGCTGCTTTTTACAGGCCACTCACCCTCGGATGCCGACTTGCCTTCTCCTCACTTCAGTTACCACATCCCTTCATCCTGCACAACGGGGAAGTGTGGCGACAGACTGAACGGCATCCCCTTTGGATGTAGGTATACCTTCACGGCGTCTCTTTTCGTTCTCCTGACTCCACGACCAACACGCCAGGGTGGAGCTCAGGGAGACTAGACATTGCCCCCTGTTGGATACCGCCAGTACTTGCTGCTTGCACGGATTGCCCTTTGTTCGGCAAAGGTGGAGATTTCTTCGACTCCCTCCGTTGGGTGTCACTGGCCTTCACAGCGTCTCCATTTCATCTGGTGGCGACAGGGGACGGTTTGCCAGACGATGTCTTCCTGTTGAGTTTTACTGGTTCTGCATGCTCAGACTCCACCGTGCTCGGCCAAGCTGGATGTCTCTTGACCAACAGTGAGCGTAGACTGAAAGTTCCAAAGCACAGTCGAGCGCAGCAAGAGCGCACAACAGTCCATCAATTGTATTTAAACAGTGCCCTCGAGTCAATTAAATGCATTTCAACAGTGCCCGATTGTAAATCAAATGCATTTAAACAGTGCCCTAAGTTAAATCAAATGCATTTAAACAATGCCCTACAGTAAACCAAACGTTTTTGAACAGTGCTTTCTAGTAAATCAAATGCATTTAAATAGTGCCCTACAGTAAATGCAATGCATTTAAACAGTGACACAGTAAATCAAATGTATTTAAACAGGCGCTGCAATAAATCAAATGCGTTTAAACAGTGCCCTACCGGAAACGAAATGCATTTAAAAAGTGCCATGAAGTAAATCAAATGCATTCAAACAGTGCCCTACAGTGAGCCAAATATATTTAAATCGTGATTTATAGTAAATTAATTGCATTTAAACAGCGCCTGACAGTAAATCAAAAGTATTTAAATTTGCGCCCTAGAATAAATTAAATGCGTTTACACAGTGTCCGACACGAAATCAAACGCATTGAAACAATGCCCTACAGTAAGTCAAGTGCATTTAAACAGTGCCCGACAGCAAACTAAAGGCATTTAAATAGTGCCCTGCAGTACATTAAATGCATTTAAACTGCCCGACAGTAAATCAAATGTATTTAAACAGTGCCCCAGAATAAATCCAAAGTATTTAAACAGTGTACTGCAGTGAATAAAATATAATTAAATAGCGCACAACAGTCCATCAAATGTATTTAAACAGTGCCCCAGAATAAATACAAAGTATTTAAACAGTGTACTGCAGTAAATCAAATATAATTAAATAGCGCACAACAGTCCATCAAATGCATTTAAACATTGCCCTCGAGTCAATTAAATGCATTTAAACAGTGCCCTACAGTAAATCAAATGCATTTGAACAGTGGCCTAAAATAAATCAATTATATCTAAACGGTGCCAAATGTATTTAAACAGTTCTTTATAGTAAATTAAATGCATTTAAACAGTGCCGACAATAAATCAAATGTATTTAAACAGTGCCCCGACAGTCAATCAAATGCGTTTAAACACTGCACAAGAGTAAAACAAATACTTTTAAACAGTGCACCACAGTAAATTAAATGCATTTAAACAGTGCCCTACAGTAAATCAAATGCATTTAAACAGTGCCCTACAGTAAATCAAATGCATTTAAACAGTGCCCAACAGTAAATCAAATGCATTTTGTTCCCTACAGTAAACTAATTGCATTTAAACAGTGCCCGATACTCAAATGCATTTAAACATTGCCCTCCTGTAAATCAAAAGCATTTAAACAGTGTCCTACGTTAAATCAAATGCATTTAAACAGTGCCCTACAGTAAACCAAAAGCATTTAAACAGTGACATAGTAAATCAAATGATTTTAAACAGGCGCTACAATAAATCAAATGCAATTAAACAGTATCCTACAGTGAACTAAATGCATTTTAAAAATGCCCTGCAGTGAATCAAATGCATTCAAACAGTGCCCTACAGTATACGAAATGCTTTTAAACAGTTTCTGACAGTTAACTAAATGCATTTAAAGAGTGCCCAACACTCAAATGCAGATAAGTAGTGCCCTACAGTAAATTAAATGAATGTAAACAGTGCCCTGTTGTAAACCAAATGCGTTTAAATAGTGCGGCGAAGTAAATGAAATGCATTTAAACTGTGCCCTACAATAAATCAAACGCATTTTAACAGTGCCCATAGTAAATCAATGCATTTAAACAGTGCCCTACAGGAAATCAAATGCATTTATACAGTGCCCTACAGTAAACCAAATGCATTTAAACAGTGCCCTATAGTCAATCAAATGTATTTAAACAGTGCCCTACAGTCAAACGGACCTTATTTAAACAGAGCCTTACAGTAACACACCAATTAAAAGTGCCCTACTGTAATCGGACTTAAAATGTGCCCGATAATAAATCATGTTTTTAAACATTAAACGTGTTTATGTAAAGCGAATTGCTTTGGAGACCTAAAAAACAACTTTCCCGAGGCCAGTATATGCCCTTCCAAAAACTGAACGGGATCCAGCCAAAATAATACTGTTCCATATTTCTATCCAGCATATTAATTCTGCTCTATTTTAATATGCAGCCATATTAAAACGGCTCCATATTAATACTGTTCCATATTAATACTCTTCCACATTAATACTGTTCCATATTAATACTGTTCCATATTCGTGCTGCTTCATTTTAAGACCGTTACAAATGAGTACTGTTCCATATTAATGTCCAGCATATAAACATTGTTCCATATTAATATTCGCTCATATTATAACTTTTCCATATTAGTAGTGTTCCATATTAATACTGTTCTATATGATTACTGTTACATATTAATATCCAGCCACGTTAACGCTGTTCCATGTTAGTACTGTTCCATATTACTATCTGGCCATTTTAATATCCGGCTATATTAACACTGTTCCATACTAATACAGTTCCATATTAACATCCAGCCACATTCCATATTAATAATAATTATCTTTGTCACAAGTAGTCTTACATTAACACAACAACGAAGATACTGTGAAAAGCCCTTCGTCGCCACATTCTGGCGCCTGTTCGGGTACACAGAGGGAGAATTCAGAATGTCCAATTCACCGAACAAGCACGTCTTTCGCGCCTTGTGGGAGGAAACCGGAGCACCCGCAGGAAATACACGCAGACACCGGGAGAACATGCAGGCTCCGCAACGAGAGTGACCCAAGCTAGGAATCAAATCTGGGACCCTGGAGCTGTGATGATATGGTTCCATATTAATACTGTTCCATATTAGTACTGTTCCATATTAATATTCAGCCATATCAATACTATTCCATATTAATACGGTTCCAAGTTAATATGCAGCCATATTAATACTGCTCCATATGAATAATGTTCCATATTAATATCCAGCCACATTAATGCTGTTCCATATCAATATGGTTCCATATTAATATGCAGCCAGATTAATACGTTTTTGCTCAATGCCTGCTATCCCGCCCCCCACATCGAGGTTGGACATGGCCCGACTTGCCCATAATGCTTTGTGCAAGAAAATATCACAGGCCACAGATGACTATATTATTAATAACTAGAATGGGGAAGTCCCGCCCTTCACGCTCTGGGAGGCCACGAAGGCTGTGATCAGGGGTGATATCATGGCCAAGAACGCACGTAGAGACAAGGTAGAGAGGGCGGCTAGGCGACAGTTGTGGACTCCATACTGGAGGTAGACAGGCGATACTCTGAGGGCCCGACCAAAGAACTCCTGGCGGAGAGGAAAAAGCTACAAATGGACTTTGATCTGCTCTCCACGAGGGAAGCATTGCAGCAACTCCGCCAGGTACGAGAGACCCTTTACGAACACGGAGATAAAGCCAGCCACTGCTGGTTCGCCAGCTGAGAAAGCAGGCAGCCACGGATGTAATAGCTCAGATTAGAAGCAGCAGACCGAATCCAGTGGCAGAGCCAAAAAATGTCTACGAGGCATTTGAGACCTTCTACCGGGGGCTATTCACCGACAAGCCCTCAGCTTAGGGATGAAACAGTTCATCGATGGATGGGACACGCCAGTTGTGAGACAGGCTGAAAATGGGACTGGAAGCACCAGTAAAACTGGGAGAAGGATAGCGCAGTGGTGAGCCCTCGTTCCTCATGGTCCCGCCCGCCCCACACATCCCTGTGACGATGGATGTGGCTGTCCTGCAACCCAGTTGTGTGTAGAAGCTGGGATTCGTCTTTCTGGAGCGCAGGAGGTTAGGGGGAATTTAAACAAGTCTTCAACGTCATAAACATTTTTTTTAATGATAGAAATGGATAGATCCTCTGCCCCCAATTGATCGACTGCATAAATCCCACCTTAGTTAGTGTCCCAATCCACCGGACTTTCCACAATACCATATCCAGCAATGCTCAGGAAGAATAATTGTTTTCCTATCCAGCCGACTGTTCTATATTGAAGAAGCTGGTGAACTTTAGAAGGACAATTCTGCCTTCCTATCCACACTGCTGTTCAGACATCAGTGCACAACGTCGAGATATACTTTGGACTGACTTTTCTGTGTCATTTTTGGCTCTATTGTTCATAAAAACAGATCAAGCTGAGCTGTACGAGATCTGCGTGTCCCCAGTGCACTCTGCTGAACACATCCAGATATAGTCTGGAGTAATATTTCGCTCTTCCGTTCTAACCTGGTGCTCCAACGGACACATGCACCTGCCCTGCAGCCGAACATGTATGTGTTTCATTTCCCAACCACTGTCCACACCCACTGACCCAAGCTGTACTTCAGAAGCCAATCTGCCTGTGCCATTCGCCTTGGATTGTTTCGAAATCCCACGTCAGGCTCGAATGCAGGTTACGATTCTTTATAGAATCATAGAATCCCTACAGAGCGGAAGGCGGGTCATTCGGCCCAACGAGTATGCACCAGCCCTTAGAAAGAGCAACCTATTTAAGCCCACACCGCCACCCTATCCACATTCTCGCAACCCAAACTAACCTAAAGGGCAATTTAGCACGGCGAATCCACCTGACTTGCACATATTTGGACTGTAGGAGGCAAACAGAGAACCCAGAGGAAACCAAGTCAGAGAAAGTGCAAACTCTACATGGACAGACATCCGAGTCTGGAATTGAACCTGGGTTGCTGGCGCGCTGAGGAAAGCGTGCAAACTACTGTGACACCGGATTGCAGCCTCCTGGACTCTGCACTGCACAGATTCACCGTGTAGGACAATCTCTGGGGTCTCTGACAGCCTCTTTTTTGTTTTACAATGAAATACACAGTTCTTAAAATTTAGAGTAGTCAATTATTTTTCCAATTTATGGTGGCTAATCCACCTACCTCTCACATCTTTGAGTTGTGGGATGAGACTCACGCAGAACCGGGGAGAATGTGCAAACTCCATGCGGCCAGGGACCCGGGGCCGGGGTCGCAATGTGGACTGGGAACTTAAGGAAATTAGGAGAGCAAAAACGGTACATGAAAGGATACAGGCAGGTAAAATGAACGAACGTCCTAAGTAATTTTACCAGCTCATTAAGTGTAAAAGGATAACTCGGGATATAGCCGGAAAACATGGGCTATCGCTTCTCGGCCTTTTGGTTCAGATCAAGTGTAGTATCTGTTCTTATCAGTTTAGTATCTGGTATGTCCCCTTCGGGGGACCGAATATTTAATTGATTTTTGGGACACGGAGATGGTTCAGGGGCTTTCTTGCTCCGCTCCAGGCATCAACCTGGTCTTGCAATGTTTCCAGGAATGGTGCCTTCACCCCGCTTTGGGCACAAATAGTGCAAAAGCAGAAAATGGCGCAAAACCTGGCTTCCCCTCTTCTGTCTTGTCCAGTTGTCTCATCCTGACCAATTAAAAAATTTTCAGGCTCCAGAGCATTGCTAGCTTTTCTGCTGTCGGGAGCTTCGCGCACTAATGTCGTGAGCCTATGGGCTCGCGGACTTGCGGCAGCCAGGCTCCGTTTTCAGCTGATATGCCAAACAGATTTCCTGCTGCTTTTTACAGGCCACTCACCCTCACCCTCGGATGCCGACTTGCCTTCTCCTCACTTCAGATACCACATCCCTTCATCCTGCACAACGGGGAAGTGTGGCGACAGACTGAACGGCATCCTGATTTGGATGTAGGTATACGTTCACGGCGTCTCTTTTCGTTCTCGTGACTCCACGACCAACACGCCAGAGTGGAGCTCAGGGAGACTAGACATTTCCCCCTGTTGGATTCCGCCAGTACTTGCTGCTTGCACGGATTGCCCTTTGTTCGGCAAAGGTGGAGATTTCTTCGACTCCCTCCGTTGGGTGTCACTGGGCCTTCACAGCGTCTCCATTTAATCTGGTGACGACAGGGGGCGGCTTGCCAGACGATGTCTTCCTGTTGTGTTTTACTGGTTCTGCATGCACAGACTCCACCGTGCTCGGCCAAGCTGGAGGTCTCTTGACCAACAGTGACCGTAGACTAAAAGTTCCAAAGCACGGTCGAGCGCAGCAAGGTGCTCCTGAATGTCGGTGGACGAGGAGGACAAGAGCCATAGCCGGAAAATATTGGCTATCGCTTCTCGGCCTTCTGGCTGAGATCAAGTGTAGTCTCATTTGATCGAGGGAAGCTGAGGATCTCGATGACGATCGTGGATTGGAGAACTCGGAGGGATTGAAGTCGTCAAAGATGAAACGTTTGGAGCCCGGCTGCTATTGGTGGATTTACATACTGGCCTAAACTTCTGGTTTAGGCCTAACGCCGATACAGTTCAGACCCAACGTACGAGCTATGGATGCAGCTGCATCCCGACAACCAGGCTGGGGAGTGCGAAACACTGTCCGAGTCACAGTGAAGAAAACGGAAGGAGAGTCACCTGTGGACCGGAAACACTTCGTGAAGAGAGTACTGCTCGAGTGTTGTGGGTTTAAAGCAACAGAGATCTTCTGCTTGCAAAACTTCCCCAAGAATGGTTTCTTTGATGTCACCTTCAAGAGCGTCGCAGCGTGCATCAAATTCTTGAACGTCTTCAAGGAAAAAGGTAACCAGAGTCCCTTGTCGATCCTGACTGCGGAGCCTCTGTTTACGCTACCGGCACAGCGAAATCGGGTTGTTACACTGCACACATACAACCCCCACGTCCCTGTGTCTGATGTGCTCACGTTCCTCGCCAGGTACGCTGAGCTGAAAAGTGACAGCGTGCAAGTGAAAGACACCTTTGGCATCTGGACAAGTGAGCACCAGGTCAAGGTGACCCTAAGAACGGACAGCAACGGAGCCATCCTGCATCCCCCCTCCAATTTCGCTATTGGAGTAAATCGTGGCTACCTCTACTACGTGGGACAGCCACGAGTATGCCACACCTGTGGCAAAACGGGGCATGTTGCCGCAAACTGCAGTGTGACCTTCTGCAAGAACTGCAGGCAGGAGGGACACATGACTAAGGACTGCAAGGAAGACACGTGCTGCAACCTGTGTGGGGAGGCGGCCATCTTTACAGGGCCTGCCCGAAACGCGGGGCGACATATGCACAGATCATCAGCAGCGGAGTCAAAAAGGCGACCAGAGAGGAGGTGCATACACCCTCCACCGAAAAAGACACCACGGTTCAGAATGAGGAAAAGCAACAGAAGGGCCCCCAACAAAAAGAGGAGGCCCCAGCACCTCCTGACAACCCAACCCCAGCCCCATCTGATGAGGTACACTCAATGGAAGAGGAAGAGGATGGGACAAAGAATAAAGAGCCCTGGGAAACCGTGAACAGGGACAAACGAAAGAGAAAACAAAAAAACAAACTGAAGAACCCCCTGAGGGGTAGTGGCAAAAAGCGACACCTCTCAGCCGGCGGACTTAGTGCCGACACCTCATCCGATGAGGGAAAACAGGACAAGAATCGGCCTCAGATAAAGAGGCAAAGCACCAACGTGGAACGGAAGGCACAGACCCCCCAGACCACCGACCGGGAAGAAAACAAGGTCACAGACCATCCCCCGATAGCAACGAGCAGCAACAACCCAGGTGAAGACCGGCCTGCAACCCCAACACCTACTGACTGCCACGACGAACCCCAGGGCTACACCCCCCCCCCCCCCCCCCCAATGCATCTGCATCAAATTCACGGGGCCAGTACGGACCAAAACAGTTTTCTCAGCCCTGCAACTGTGCTAAAGTTTGCGAGCACCACCGGCATGCTGGGGAACATCGAACAGCTGGAACAGCCAACTGTATAGACTCTGGACTCTTGAGACTGGTAAATCTACCTTTTTATAATGGGTTTAAAAATTGCATCCATAAATGTGCGAAGCATCAAAGATACTTCGCAGTGTGTAGCCACACTCAACTATTTGGCAAATGTAAAAGCTGACCTACTGTTCCTGCAGGAGTGCGGAATTGCGCACCTCAGCAACTACAGGCGCTGGTCGAGCTGGTGGCCCCACGGGCCATCCATCTGGTCAGGAGGAAACGACTGCCGCTACTCCGGCCTGGGTATTCTGCTGCGGGGTGGCAACTTCACCATCTCCGACGTTAAGGAGGTGGTGGGCGGGCGCCTCCTCGTAGCAGACGTGAAATACAAAAACACCCCTCTCAGACTTATTAATGTGTACGCCCCGGCCGTAAAAAGTGAGCGGCTGGCAGTTCTTCAGCAACTCCCACTGCTGTTGGCCACCTCCAAGCCGGTCATCCTAGGTGGTGACTTCAACTGCATCATCGATGCGGCTGGACGATCCAGCAAAGCCGACAGCAAACTGGACGCTACGTCCAGACTCCTGATGGAAACGGTAAAAGACGCCAAGCTGCTCGACGTCTGCAGCAACCCTGCAGACGGCGCGCAGCGTAGATACACATGGTCACGGCCAGACGGGTCCGTCCGCTCCAGGATAGACTTCTTTTTTGTGTCCCGAGCTTTCACGGTCAGGTCCACTGACGTAACGCCGGTGTTCTTCTCTGACCACTGCCTCTTACTGGCCGACTGCCACCTGCAGGAAGATCAGGGGGAAGGCAGGGGGACGTGGAAGCTAAATGTAAAACTGCTGACCCCTGAGAACATCGAGGAACTTAGGAGGGATTACAAAGGTTGGAGAACCGTGAAACCCCTCTTTGAGGCCCCACATCTCTGGTGGGAAGCAATCAAGGGGAATATCAAGAGGTTTTTCATCCTCAAGGGCGTTGAAAAGGTAAGAGAGAGACGAGGGGTCATGTCCAGGCTCCAGAAAAGTATGCAAAATTTGCTCCAGCTGCAGTCGATGGGGGTGGATGTCAAGGAGGATCTCCAAGAGGTGAAGAGCCAGCAAGCCTCGCTCTACACCTCGGAGGCCTCCAAGGTTATCTTCCGTTCCAGAGTCCGCTCCGTGGAGCAGGACGAAAAGTGCTCACGCTTCTTCTTCCAAAAGGTGCACAGAGAGACCTCTGTGATCAGCAGCCTGAAGGAAGAAGATGGCTCTGAAAAGTCATCGCAGTCTGACATCCTGAGGATCAGCCAATCCTTTTATGCCGGACTGTATGACCTGAAGCCAACAGATAGCACTGTTTCCCAGACCTTCCTGTCGACTATCACGGAGGTCATAGGCGACAGCGAGCTGGAAAACCTGGACAAACCACTAACTCTGGACGAGCTGACAAAGGCCGTCAAGTCCTTCGAGACGAGCAAAACTCCCGGAAGCGACGGCTTACCGGTTGAGTTGTATTCGGCTCTGTGGGACTGGATGGGCCCAGACCTGCTGGAAGTGTACGAGAGTATGCTTCTGCAAGGCAGCATGTCAGAGTCCATGAGGAAAGGCATCATCACCCTCATCTACAAGCAGAAGGGGGAAAGGGAAGAAATTCGAAATTGGCGACCCATTTCACTGTTGAATGTGGATGAGAAAATTCTAGCTAAGTTCATCGCCAATCGGGTCAGGTCTGCTCTGGAGTCGGTGATCCACCCTGACCAGACCTGTGCTGTACCCGGCAGGAAGATCTCTGATAGCTTCGCGCTACTCAGGGATACGACCGCCTATGTGCAGAACAGAAGTGTGGACACCTGCCTCATCAGCCTTGACCAGGAGAAGGCTTTTGACAGAATATCGCACACCTACATGATGGATGTGCTCTCCAAAATGGGGTTTGGGGAGGGAATTCGCAATTGCATCAAACTGCTCTACACAACCATCTATAGCGCAGTCTCAATCAATGGGTGGGAATCAGAAAAGTTCCAGATCAAATCCGGAGTCAGGCAGGGCTGCCCTCTCTCCTCTGCCCTTTTTGTGTGCTGCATAGAAACTTTTGCCGAGTCCATCAGGAGGGATCCGTGTATAAGAGGAGTGACGATCCTAGGCAGTGGAGGCATGCAAGTCAAGGCCTCCCTGTACATGGACGGCGTGGCCGTCTTCTGCTCGGATCCTGCGACTGTACGCAGGCTCTTGACCACCTGCGACCAGTTTGAACTGGCCTCTGGAGCCAAGGTAAACCGTGGCAAGAGCGAGGCCATGTTCTTTGGGAACTGGGCCGACCGGTCCTTTGTCCCCTTCACTGTCAGGTCAGATTACCTGAAGGTGCTGGTGATATGATTCGGAGCTGCTCGGGCGTGCACCAAAAACTGGGAGGAGCAGGTAAGGCAGAAACTGGGCTGGTGGGAGCAACGCTCCCTCTCCATTGTGGGCAAAACCCTGGTCATCAGGTGTGAGGTACTCTCGGTGCTACTGTACATGGCGCAGGTCTGGCCCATAACCTGACCCTACGCCACAGAATTCACCCGGGCCCTCTTCAAATTTATCTGGCGATCCAAGATGGACCGTGTCCGAAGGGACACCATGTACAAACCTCTGGAGAAGGGAGGGCGGAACGTACTCAACGCCTCCCTCATCCTGTTGGCACCTTTGTGTCCAGCTGCATCAATCTGTGCGTGGACCCCTAGTATGCAAACACCAAGTGTCACTACATACTGAGGTTCTACCTGTCATCGGTGTTACGAAGGATGGGCCTGGCCTCATTGCCGCGGAACGCTCCAAGTAGTTGGACCGTACCGTACCACCTGTCCTTCGTGGAAAAGTTTTTGAAGGAAAACACCTTTGACCACAAGGCAATGAAGCAGTGGTCAACACGTAATGTCCTCGAGCCACGAGTATGTCACACCTGTGGCAAAACGGGGCATGTTGCCACAAACTGCAGTGTGACCTTCTGCAAAAACTGCAGGCAGGAGGGACACATGACTCAGGACTGCAAAGAAGACAAGTGCTGCAACCTGTGTGGGGAGGCCGGCCATCTTTACAGGGCCTGCCCGAAACGCGGGGCGACATATGCACAGATCATCAGCAGCGGAGTTAAAAAGATGATCAGAGAGGAGGTTCATACACCCTCCACCGAAAAAGATACCACGGCACAGAATACGGAAAAGCAACAGAAGGGCCCTCAACAAAAAGGGGAGGACCCAGCACGCACTGACAACTCAACCCCAACCTCATCTGACAGGGAGCACTCAATGGAAGAGGATGGGACAAAGAACAAAGAGCCCTGGGAAACAGTGAACAGGGACAAACGAAAGAGAAAACAAAAAAACAAACTGAAGAACCCCATAATGGGGAGTGGCACAAAGCGACACCTTTCAGCCAGCGGACTTAGTGCCGAAACCTCCTCCGGCGAGGGTAAACAAGCCAAGGATCGGCCTCAAATAAAGAGGCAAAGCACCAACGTGGAACGGGAGGCACAGACCCCCCAGACCACAAACCGGGAAGAAAATAAAACCCGCCGAGACAATCAACCCCTGGCACATGGGAACACCAATATGACCAACGGCCACCAAACGCCGGACATCGAAAACAAGGTCACAGACCAACCCCGGAAAGGAACAAGAAGCAACAACCCAGGCGAAGACCGGCCTGCAACCCCAACACCAACTGACTGCCACAACGGACGCCAGGGCTACACTCCCCCCCCCCCCCCCCTCAATACATCTGCATCAGGTTCACTAGCCAGTGCGGACCAGGACAGTTTTCTCAGCCCTGCAACTGTGCAACAGTTTGCGAGCACCACCGGCATGCTGGGGAACATCCAACAGCTGGAACAGCCAACTGTATAGACTCTGGACTCTGAGACTGGTAAATCGACCTTTTTATAATGGGTTTTAAAATTGCATCCATTAATGTGCGAAGCATCAAAGATACTTCGCGGTGTGGAGCCACACTCAACAATTTGGCAAATGTAAAAGCTGACCTACTGTTCCTGCAGGAGTGTGGAATTCCGCACCTCAGCAACTACAGGCGCTGGTCGAGCTGGTGGTCCCACGGGCCATCCATCTGGTCAGGAGGAAACGACTGCCGCTCCTCCGGCCTGGGTATTCTGCTGCGGGGAGGCAACTTCACCATCTCCGACGTTAAGGAGGTGGTGGGCGGGCGCCTCCTCGTAGCAGACGTGAAATACAAAAACACCCCTCTCAGACTTATTAATGTGTTCGCCCCGGCCGTAAAAGGTGAGCGGTTGGCAGTCCTTCAGCAACTCCCACTGCTGTTGGCCACCTCCAAGCCGGTAATTCTGAGCGGTCACTTCAACTGCATCATCGATGCAGCTGAACGATCTGGCAGAGCCGACACAAACTAGACGCGACGTCCAGACTCCTGATGGAAACGGTAAGAGACGCCAAGCTGCTCGACGTCTGCAGAAACTCTGCAGACGGAGCGCAGCGCAGATACGCATGATCACGGCCAGACGGGTCCGTCCGCTCCAGGATAGACTTCTTCTTTGTGTCCCGTGCTTTCACGGCCATGTCCAAGATGTATGGCCGGTGTTCTTCTCTGACAACTTCCTCCTGCTGGCCGACTGCCACCTGCTGGAAAACCAGGCTGCAGGCATGGGGACATGGAAGCTGAATGTAAAACTGCTGACCCCTGAGAACCTCGAGGAACTCGAGAGGGATTACAAAGGTTGGAGTACCGTGAAACCCCTCTATGAGGCTCCACATCTCTGGTGGGAAGCAATCAAGGGGAATATCAAGAGGTTTTTCATCCTCAAGGGCGTTCAAAAGGCGAGAGAGAGATACGAGGGGATCATGTCCAGGCTCCAGAAAAGTATGCAGAATTTGCTCCAGCTGCAGTCGATGGGGTTGGATGTCGAGGAGGATCTCCAAGAGGCGAAGAGCCAGCAAGCCTCGCTCTACACCTCGGAGGCCTCCAAGGTTATCTTCCGTTCCAGAGTCCGCTCCGTGGAGCAGGATGAAAAGTGCTCACGCTTCTTCCTCCAAAAGGTGCACAGAGAGACCTCTGTGATCAGCAGCCTGAAGGAAGAAGATGGCCCTGAAAAGTCTGACGTCCTGAGGATCAGCCAATCCTTTTATGCCGGACTGTATGACCTGAAGCCAACAGATAGCACTGATTCCCAGACCTTCCTGTCGACTATCACGGTGGTCTTAGGCGAGCTGGAAAACCTGGACAAACCACTAACTCTGGATGAGCTGACAAAAGGCCGTCAAGTCCTTTGAGACGAGTAAGACTCCCGGAAGCGACGGCTTACCGGTTGAGTTGTATTCGGCTCTGTGGGACTGGATGGGCCCAGACCTACTGGAAGGGTACGAGAGTATGCTTCTGGAAGGCAGCATGTCAGAGTCCATGAGGAAAGGCATCATCACCCTCATCTACAAGCAGAAGGGGGAAAGGGAAGAAATTCGAAATTGGCGACCCATTTCACTGTTGAATGTGGATTCCAAAATTCTAGCCAAAGTCATCGCCAATCGGGTCAAGTCTGCTCTGGAGTCGGTGATCCACCCTGACCAGACCTGTGCTGTTCCCGGCAGGAAGATCTCTGAGAGCCTCGAGCTACTCAGGGATACGATCGCCTATGTGCAGGACAGGAGGGTTGTCACATGCCTCATCAGCCTTGACCAGGAGAAGGCTTTTGACAGAATATCGCACACCTACATGATGGATGTGCTCTCCAAAATGGGGTTTGGGGAGGGAATTCGCAATTGGATCAAACTGCTCTACACAAACATCTATAGCGCAGTCTCAATCAATGGGTGGGAATCAGAAAAGTTCCAGATAAATCCGGAGTCAGGCAGGGCTGCCCTCTCTCCTCTGCCCTTTTTGTGTGCTGCATAGAACCTTTTGCCGAGTCCATCAGGAAGGATCCGGGTATAAGATGAGTGACGATCCCAGGCAGTGGAGGCATACAAGTCAAGGCCTCCCTGTACATGGACGACGTTGCCGTCTTCTGCTCGGATCCTGCGTCTGTGCGCAGGCTCTTGACCACCTGCGACCAGTTTGAACTGGCCTCGGGAGCCAAGGTAAACCATGGCAAGAGCGAGGCCATGTTCTTTGGGAGCTGGGCCGACCGGCCCTTCGTCCAATTCACTGTCAGGTCAGATTATCATGGGATATGGTTCGGAGCTGCTGGGGCATGCACCAAAAACTGGGAGGAGCGCATAGCCAAGGTAAGACAGGAACTGGGCTGGAGGGAGCAACGCTCCCTCTCCATTGCGGGCAAAACCCTGGTCATCAGGTGTGAGGTGCTCTCGGTGTTACTGTACGTGGCGCAGTTCTGTCCCTACGCCACAGCAGTCACCCGGGCCAACTTGAAATTCATCTGGAGATCCAAGATGGACCGTGTCCGAAGGAAGGAGATGGCTCTGTAAAGTCATCGCAGTCTGACATCCTGAGGATCAGCCAATCCTTTTATGCCGGACTGTATGTCCTGAAGCCAACAGATAGCACTGTTTCCCAGACCTTCCTGTCGACTAACACGGAGGTCTTAGGCGACAGCGAGCTGGAAAACCTGGACAAACCGCTAACTCTGGATGAGCTGACAAAGGCCGTCAAGCCCTTCGAGACGAGTAAGACTCCCGGAAACCTCTGGAGAAGGGAGGGCGGAACGTACCCAACGCCTCCCTCATCCTGTTGGCCACTTTTGTGTCCAGCTGCATCAAGCTGTGCGTGGACCCAAAATATGCAAACACCAAGTGTCACTACATACTGAGGTTCTACCTGTCCCCCGTTTTACGAAGGATGATCCTGGCCTCAGTGCCGCAGAACGCTCCAAATCGTTGGACCGTTCCGTACTACCTGTCCTTCGTGGAAAGGTTTTCGAAGAAAAACACCTTTGACCACAAGGCAATGAAGCAGAGTTCAGCACGTAATGCCCTCGAGGCCCTCAGGGAAACGGAGAACGTGGAGGACGTTGGATGGTTCGCTGAGCAGACTGCCAGAGTCGTCTCGCAGAACGCCTCATCACCAGAACTTTCAAACAAGCACCAAGACCTAGCTTGGCTGGTGGTGAGAAGGCTCTGCGCCAATGCACGATGCCCTCGGAGTGGCTGTGTGGGAAATGAGACGGTCACACACCTCCTTGTGGAATGTGCCTTTGCAAAGAAGGTCTGGCGAGAGATGCAGTGGTATTTGTCAAGGTTTATCCCGAGCAGCTCTGTGACACAGGACTCTGTGCTCTACGGATTGTTTCCAGGGACACACACCGAGACAAATATCAACTGCTGCTGGAAGGTCATCAACTCGGTAAAAGACGCTCTTTGGTCTGCCCGAAACTTGCTGATCTTCCAGTGCAAAGAATTGTCCTCGATCGAGTGTTGCAGACTGGCACATTCCAAGGTCCAGGACTACGTGCTGAGGGACGCACTCAAGCTTGGGGCAGCTGCCGCCAAGGCGCAATGGGGAAAGACCACTGTGTAAGGTCCTTCCAGCAAATGTACACCGAGGGCCGGGTAACAGTGTAAAACCCCTCGGTCTGGGCAACCAACACTCCAATGTATAAAAGAAACATGACGATGTAAATATTTAAGAAGGAATTGTAATGTAAAGAGTGATATGTGTATAATAAGATCAAAATTGAATGAAAGAAAGTCAAGGCAATGTGTAACTCTGACGGAAATGTAGTCAAGACAATTCGAAATGCTCTGTAATGCTCATGATAAATTTTATTAATAAAGTATATTTTTTTGAATAACATTTAAAAAAAAAAATCTGTTCTTATCAGTATAATATCTGATGTGTCCTCTATCTGGGGACCGAATATTAAATTGAATTTAAGATTCGGAGATCGTGCAGGGGCTTGCTCCTAACACTCCACGCATCGACCTGGTCTTGCCATGCTTCCGGGAATGGTGCCTTCACCCCGCTTTGGTGAGCAAAGGTGCGAAGGCAGAAAATGGCGCAAAACCTGCCTTCCCCTTTTCTGTCTTGTCTAGTTATCTCATCCTGACTAATTTAAGGCCTTTCAGGCTCCAAAGCATTGCTAGCTTTTCTGCTGGCGGGAGCTTCGTGCACTAATGTTGCGAGCCGGTGGACTCGCGGACTTTCGGCAGCCAGGCTCCGTTTTCGGCTGATATGCGCACAGATTTCCTGCTGCTTTTTACAGGCCTCTCACCCTCACCCCCGGATGCCGACTTGCCTTCTCCTCATTTCACTGACCAAAGCCCTTCATCCTGCACAACAGAGAAGTGTGGCGACAGACTGAACGGCATCCTGATTTGGATGTAGGTGTACCTTCACGGTGTCTCTTTTCATTCTCCTGACTCCACGACCAACACGCCAGGGTGGAGCTCAGGGGGACTAGACATTGCCCCCTGTTGGATTCCGCCAGTACTTGCTGCTTGCACGGATTGCCCTTTGTTCGGCAAAGGTGGAGGTTTCTTCGACTCCCTGCGTTGGGTGTCACTGGGCCTTCACAGCGTCTTCTTTCCTTCTGGTGACGACAGTGGAAGGCGTGCCAGACGATGTCTCCCTGTTGTGTTTTTCTGGTTCTGCATGCACAGACTCCACAGTGCTCGGCCAAGCTGGAGATCTCTTGACC
This sequence comes from Scyliorhinus torazame, assembly GCF_047496885.1. Classification (NCBI taxonomy): domain Eukaryota; kingdom Metazoa; phylum Chordata; class Chondrichthyes; order Carcharhiniformes; family Scyliorhinidae; genus Scyliorhinus; species Scyliorhinus torazame. The sequence continues at coordinate 31,598,966 of NC_092726.1, forward strand.
AACCATGACCGTAGACTAAACGTTCCAAAGCACAGTCGAGCGCAGCAAGGTGCACCTGAATGTTGGTGGGCGAGGAGGACAAGAGCCATAGCCGGGAAATATGGGCTATTGCTTCTCGGCCTTTTGGCTATGATCAACAGTATATTGGATCAAGAGAAGCTGAGAATTGTGATGTAGATTGGAGAACACAGAGGGATTGAAGTCGTCAAAGAGAAAACGTTTGGAGCTCGGCTGCTATTGGTGGATCTACATGCTGGGCTAAGCTTCTGGTTTAGGCCTAATGCCGATACAGTTTAGACTCAACGTATGAGCTATGGCTGCAACTGCATCCCGACCACCGGGCTGGGGAGTGCGAAACACTGTCCGAATCACAGCGAAGAAGGCGGAAGGGGAGTCACCTGTAGACCGAAACTTCTTCGTGAAGCGGGTGCTGCTCGAGTGCTGCGGGGTTCAAGCAACAGATATCTTCTGCTTGCAAAACCTCCCCAACAATGGATATTTTGATGTCACCTTCAAGAGTGTTGCAGCGTGCATCAAATTCTTGAACGTGTTCAAAGAAAAGGGCAAGCAAAGTCCCCTGTTTATCCTGACTGCGGAGCCTCTTTTTACGTTACCGTCGCAGCAAAACCGGGTTGTTACACTGCACACGTACAAGCCCCACGTCCCCGTGTCTGATGTGCTCACGTTCCTCGCCAGGTACGCTGAGCTGAAAAGTGACAGCGTGCAACTGATGGACACCTTTGGCATCTGGACAAGTGAGCACCAGATCAAGGTGACTCTGAGAACAGAGGGCGGCCGAACCATCCTGCAACCCCCCTCCAGTTCCGCCATTGGAGTAAATCGTGGCTACCTCTACTACGTGGGACAGCCACGAGTATGCCACACCTGTGGCAAAATGGGGCATGTTGCCGCCAACTGCAATGTCACCTTCTGTAAAAACTGCAGGCAGGAGGGACACATGACTAAGGACTGCAAGGAAGACAAGTGCTGCAACCTGTGTGGGGAGGCCGGCCATCTGTACAGGGCCTGCCCGAAACGCGGGGCGACATATGCACAGATCATCAGCGGCAGAGTCAAAAAGGCGACCTCAGAGGAGGTTGATGCCACCTTCATCGACAAAGACACAACAGCGCAGAATGTGTAAAAGCACCAGAAGGGCCCTCAACAAAAAGGGGAGGCCACAGCACGCCCTGACAATACAACCCCAACCTCATCTGACGAGGAACACTCAATGGAAGAGGATGGAACGAAGATTCAAGAGGAATAAAAGGTGAACAACATTAAACCAGCTGTACCGCTCCGTGGAAATCTCAGAGACAACCCCAGACAATGAGGCGCTGAGATGAATGTGTGTTTAAAAGGTGCGGGATGCAGAATGTGCCGGTGAAAAGGCGGCTGCACCTTTCCGCTGTGTCTGTCAATGAATTAAAGACTCAAATCCCTCTCTGTCTCAAACCTCTGTCAGTGTGGCTGATTCAACTGCTTCAAGGCTGCCGCCAGCTGGTGGTTCACAGCCGCTGCAGGCGCTGCTCTGCGGCCAGAGAGACGTCGGCGGCTGCTTCCCGTCCCGGCCGCCAGAGGGCGTGGGTCACTCTCCCAGAAGCCGATGCTGCTTCCGCTCCTCCCAGTATCACCTCCTGTCCGCAGCCCGGCCCGGCCGCTGCTTGTTGGCGGAACATCCGGTTCCCGGTGTTGGGCGGGGCATCCGCCATGTTGCCGTGACGTCACCTCTCCACCCACCGGTTATTTCACAGAAAAGAGGAAGAAGCGGCTGCTGGGAAACGGGGGAGTTGACTTAAATTCAGAGCCGCCCCCAGGAAATGAATTAAAATAAAATCAACAGGTCATTTCATAACCCAGTGACGGCTGCGGGACTGCGCATGCGCCGCCGCATCCCCCAGAGTGCGGCCAGAGGAGCCCAGGTTTGAAAAATAAATCAAATTGTCAAAAACAGATCAAAACTGGAATCGAAGCTTCAGAACCGAGAAGGAAGAGGAATTCAGACGGGAGAGGATGCGAGTAATTATAATCATCAGATGCAAATTAAAATTCAAACATGCGCCTGTGCTCATGTGCGGAGGGGCTTTCCCCCAGAGGACAGCGCGCGGGCCATCACCTCAATGAAGCCGTTTCCCCTGGCAACTCAAGATTGCCGCCGGCCGTCTCCCCGGCAACTCAAAATGGCGCCGGCCGTCACACCGAGCAGCTCAAGATGGCCGCCATCCTCAGGCTGTGGTTGTGGCGCAGGCGCAGTGGCGACTCCTGCAGCCCATTGTCCAGATTGGATGGAGCAGGAGATGGACAACAATTCCCTAAGGCAGAGACTGGCCAATGGCAGCATCTTTATTGACAAAACCAGTCCACATTGACTGAGCTTCAGCTCAATCTCAACGATGGCCGTTGACCAGCTCCACATTGAAACCACCGCGCCATCCACGGTGAAAAGTCCTTCTTACAAAGTAGACGTCTATCCTGAGATTGGACATTGCCCGTGACCCACAATATAACAGAAATTCCAAACTCAAATCACACGCAATGTGACAAAGGGCCACCCAGGCACAACACCAGAGTTTGGTTTGACCAACACCAATGTGTGTTTGATTCTGGTGGCACGCACTCCGACCTGGTGTGCGATCATTCTGAGGCAGAGAGACATCAGGATAACATCAGACGAAACATTGTGCCTTTTAATCTCTCTCCCTCTGACAGTCCCCGAGCAGGTACAACACGGCCATTAGACAGCCATTCAGGTTGGGTGGATTGGCCATGAAAAACTGCCCGTTAATGTCCAAGTGTGTGCAGGTTCGGTTACTGGGTTATTGCGGTCGAGGGGGGAGGGCGGGGGAGTGGAACTCGGTACAGTACACTTTCGGAGGGTTGGCGTAGACTCAATGGGCCAAATGGCTTCCTTCTGTAATTGGAGTCATAAAATCATACAGCACAGAAAGGGCCATTCGGCCCATTGCGCTTGTGCGGGTCATAAATGAACAACTAACCATTCTAATGCCGTTTTCCAGGACTTGGCCCATAGCCTTCTATGCCGTGTAGGAATTCCATGTGATTCCATAAAATGTGCTCTTGATATCCATGATGGATTCTACTTCCACTTCAATGTCAGGCAGTATATTCAGGACAATAGTCACTGACTACATTAATACAATTCCTCAGTCACCTCTGTCGCAAAACTATCGACAACCGCTTCATCAGTGACCTTCCCTCCATCATAAGATCGCTGATAATTGCACAATCTTCAGCACCATACACAACTCCTCAGACAATGAAATGGAAAATGTGATCATACGAAGCAGGTCAGGCAGCATCTATGGAGATACAAACAAATTACTTGAGTTATATGACACAGGAGTGCATCAGAAGCTCAGCAGATTGATTCTTGGGAGGGAAGATTGTCGCCTTGGAGAGATTGGGTTGACAGCACCTGCATTCACTAGAATTGAGAAGAATGGGAGGGAATCGAATTGAACCGTATAAAAAACTGACAGTGCTGGAGAGGCTGGATGCAGGGATGTTCGTTATTCTGGTTGGGGGCTGGGGAAGAGGAAGGTGTCACTGCAAATTGTTTCCTTCAAATAGTCACCCAATGCCCTCTTGAGTGCCTCGATTCAAACCTTCCACCAATGTGCCAAGGGCAGCATGGTAGCCTTGTGGATAGCACAATTGCTTCACAGCTCCAGGGTCCCAGGTTCGATTCCAGCTTGGGTCCCTGTCTGTGCGGAGTCTGCACATCCTCCCTGTGTGTGCGTGGGTTTCCTCCGGGTGCTCCGGTTTCCTCCCACAGTCCAAAGATGTGCAGGTTAGGTGGATTGGCGATGATAAATTGCCCTTAGTGTCCAAAATTGCCCTTAGTGTTGGGTGGGGTTACTGGGTTATGGGGATATGGTGGTGGTGTTGACCTTGGGTAGGGTGCTCTTTCCAAGAGCCGGTGCACACTCGATGGGCCGAATGGCCTCCTTCTACACTGTAAATTCTACGAAAGCAAATTATTTTACTCCCATCATTCAAAGCTGATCCATTGTCCATCAAAAAAATCAATTGCTTCAACAAATGTACGGAAATATGATATCGTTTTGCGCTATTCATGACCATATTGTTATGGGCGAGGCGTTTTTAGAACCCGAAAATCTATCATGGAGTTCAACCAACCTCTCCCTTTAATGGATTTGTTGCTTTTCCTAGCACACGGCTTGTTCCCGAGGTGTAGGATTGCATTTATGGATACGTGGGTTTTTAAACACAAAACACTTTTATTCCATGAACTCAACTTAACATCTTAAATAAACATTGGATCTCTTAACACCCTTTTCTTCAAAGATAACTCAGAAAATATTGCAACAGTAAATAATTCCGAAAAATGTTCCTTCGAACTTCCAAAAGACTTAACACCTTCAAACAAAATCACATCAGGTTGAAGGCTTTACTTTAAATCACCCAAAATGATCCACGGATAGTCTTTCATGGCAGAGACCCAGCTCACTGTAAAGCACAGAAACACACAAGCTGCTTTTCAAACTGCAAACTTCTTGAAACACACAGACACACACAAGCTACTTTTTAAAACTGCAGCTCTTTGGAAACTCCGAGACACAGACACGCTCTTTTTCCAACTGCAAAACAAAACTGCAAAATGGCTGACCTGACCTCAGCTCCACCCACTCTCTGACATCACTGTTTTCTTAAAGGTACATTGCTTCAACATCCATGTCTTAAAGGTACTCTCACATGATAATGTCCTGTGCTTCTATGTTACACCGATATTGTATTTTGATCAGATCACTGGGGTTGTGTTATCTGGTCGAAGGTTTTTCCAGAAGGAAATCCGGTGGAGGAGAGGTTGCGACATTACAATTCTCTTGGGCAGACAGATTGCAATTGCAGGTAGGCTATTACTAGGCCAAGCATTACCCAGCCTCCTGTTTCTGACCCCGAAAACGTCTACCGCAGGGATAACCTGCCAGTTCTTGCCAGGTTGGGTGTAGTATCTATTAAACTATCAAGAAAAAGATTCTTACATTTACAAGTTCAGGACAATTACCAACACACCATCCCCTAGCCTAAAATCACATCAGTGGCATTGGAATGGGGAAGATTATTTATTCCTTAAAAAACAAACCCACAAATAACAAGTCAAATTTGTTATTGAAGTCAATGCCTGGACGATCATTTTCCAGCATCCCATAATCAGACGGGCATCCCCCAGAGCCGAAGGGTTAGACAAGCAAAGTGAAAGAGAATACATTATATTTAATGGAGTGTGTTTTGATACATAGAAGTGTCCCCAACAAAACTGGAGAGTAAGGAAGATGGAGGATATTCCTTCAGACACTATCGCAGAGGCAGACTTCTTTCAAAATATTAATAGTAAGTGTGGGAAACATTTGCAATAATTCTATACATGATTAAGGAGAATGAAATAAATAGTTAATTGGTCGATCATTTTTACAACACACTGTGGGACATGGTCTGTGTGGGTCATGTTGTTACAAATGGATCTTCCATCCTTTTTTTTAAAGAACAACTTGGAACAAAATGTCCTTGTCACTAGGTTATATATACGGTTGTAAAAAAAAACATGTGAAAAGTTCTCCCATATTCTTAGAGGTTTTGCCTTTCGCCATAGCTTATATTTTACCATTCTGACAATTCAGAAAAATAACAATAAATGTATAAATTTCCACTTTGCGCATTGTATCTCAATTAGAATTCCGTGAAGGTTTTGTGGCCAAATCCCGCGAAACCCCGTTGGCTTCATCAACAGACAGCCCCTCCCTACACCACCACCCCGACACTCGCTGACACACAGACAGAGCATCTGCTGTCAAAAATAACGGCCTTTGAGATCATGCGCTACATAATGTTCCAAGATGCAGCATGCAGTGGTGGCATTTCAGGCCTTAACACAGGGAGCATATTGAGGGCCTGGTTTGGAAGGATGGGGTTGAGGGGCAGAGGGGTAGTGGTGCAGTGCCCCAGGGTATAGTGTGATGCTGTCCACAGTTGTCTTCATAAGATACCGTAAATCATGCTCGATGGTTGGAAATATGAAGGCACGGATAGGGAATAAACAGAGAATGTGGCAGCCCTCAAATAGTAAAATTATTTGATTGAAAATTGACCAGGACGGGTAACAGAGTTTCATTGAATGGCTGTTGTTCAACAGAAGTCAAACATGTATTACTGTGTAAGTTCTGATATGCGGTCACTGTATGTATTTTGGGACATTAGTTAATATTGAGGTAATTCTTCAGCAACTCATAAAACACTGATTTAAAAAGCCATAACATGAAAAATATATTTCTTCCCAGAGATGTGAGACGTGAGAAATTTTAGTTGCAAAACATATGTTCCGCATCCGGGTATTCCAAATGGATAGAGAAATGCTGATGGCGTCTAAAAGTCACGAACTCTTGCTGAATCAAAATTCTTAAAGTGTCTCGACACAAACAGAACTGCTCTACGAACCAGGACACGGCATACAACTGAGACATCACCCGAAATATTAACAGATTAATAGCTGGATCCCTCATTTTCACAACATCCAGACACTGCTTCAGAATTCATCTCTGAACAAAGATACAAGAGTGCATCAGTGGGCCTCTCGCTAATAAAGCAATACAGGGTTGACCAGGTAGCCGTGTGGTCCCAATTACTGACCAAACACCTGAGAAATCACATCGTGGTTAGTGTTTGACATGCTGTTGTTATGGGTGAGGCGTTTTCAGAACCCCAAAATGTACCATGGAGTTCAACCAATCTCCCCCTTTAATGCAATTGGTGCTTTTCCGAGCACACGGCTTGTTCCCGAGGTGTGGGATTACAATTATAGACACGTGGGTTTTCAAACACAACACAATGTTTATTCCATGAACTCAACTTAACCTCTTAAATGAACATTGGATCTCTTAACACCCCTTACTTCAAAGATAACCCCGAAAACATTACAACAGTAAATAATCCTTCAGTTATTCCTTTCACCATCCAAGAGAGACTGAACACCTTTAAACAGAAACACACCAGGTTAAACGCTTTACTATTATGAGTTTAAATCACCCAAATGATCCAGAGATAGTCTTTCACCTTTGAACATCCTTGAGACTTAACACCTTTAAACAGAAACACATCAGGTTAAAGGCTCTACCATTATGAGTTTAAATCACTCAAATGATCCAGAGATAGTCTTCCATGGCAGAGATCACAGCAGATCCAGCTCACTGCAAAACACAGACACACCCAAGCTCTTTTCAAACTGGAACTGCAAAATGGCCGAACTGAGCTCAGCTCCACCCACTCTCTGCTATCACTGTTTTCTGAAAGGTACATTGCTGAAACATCGATTTCTTAAATGTACTCTCACATGACACTGTGTATTGAAATATATCAGAGGAAACTGACAACCAGATTGTAACTGACCCAGAAACCGTAATCACATGCTGCAACTAAAGGTAAGAGGAGGACCTAACATCCCAAGTACCTTTCTGCTCGCATCTCAACGGTATGTGTGGCATGTTCCTGTGAGGAAGAAGGATAAATACGGCAATTTTCGGGAACCTTGGATAACGAGAGATATTGTAGGCCTCGTCAAAAAGAAAAAGGAGGCATTTGTCAGGGCTAAAAGGCAGGGAACAAAAGAAGCCTGCGTGAAATATAAGGAAAGTAGGAAGGAACTTAAGCAAGGAGTTAGGAGGGCTAGAAGGGATCACGAAAAGTCATTGGCAAATAGGGTTAAGGAAGATCCCAATGCTTTTTACACGAACATAAAAAGCAAGAGGGTTGCCAGGGAAAGGGTTGGCCCACTGAAGGATAGGCAAGGGAATATATGTGTGAAGCCAGAGGAAATGGGCGAGGTACTCAATGAATACTTTGCATCAGTTTTCACCATAGAGAAGAAATTGGTAGATGTTGAGTCTGGAGAATAGCCAATGTTGTTCCTCTGTTTAAGAAGCGTAGCAAGGATAATCCAGGGAACTACAGGCCGGTGAGCCTTACTTCAGTGGTAGGGAAATTACTGGAGAGAATTCTTCGAGACAGGATCTACTCCCATTTGGAAGCAAATGGACGTATTAGTGAGAGGCAGCATGGTTTTGTGAAGGGGAGATCGTGTCTCACTAAATTGATAAGAGTTTTTCGAGGAGGTCACTAAGATGATTGATGCAGAGAGGGCAGTGGATGTTGTCTATATGGACTTCAGTAAGGCCTTTGACATGGTCCCTCATGGTAGACTAGTACAAAAGGTGACGTCACACGGGATCAGGGGTGAGCTGGCTAGGCGGATACAGAACTGGCTAGGTCATAGAAGGCAGAGAGTAGCAATGGAAGGATGCTTTTCTAATTGGAGGGCGGTGAACAGTGGTGTTCCACAGGGATCAGTGCTGGGACCTATGCTGTTTGTAGTAGATATAAATGATTTGGAGGAAAATGTAACTGGTCTGATTAGTAAGTTTGCAGACGACACAAAGGTTGGTGGAATTGCGGGTAGCGATGAGCACTGTCAGAGGATACAGCAGCATTTAGATTGTTTGGAGACTTGGGCGGAGAGATGGCAGATGGAGCTTAATCCGGACAAATGTGAGGTAATGCATTTTGGAAGGTCTAATGCAGGTAGGGAAAATACAGTGAATGGTAGAACCCTCAAGAGTATTGAAAGTCAGAGAGATCTAGGTGTACAGGTACACAGGTAACTGAAAGGGGCAGCACAGGTGGAGAAGGTAGTCAAGAAGGCATACGGCATGCTTGCCTTCATTGGCCGGGGCATGGTGTATAAGAATTGGCAAGTCATGTTGCAGCTTTATAGAACCTTAGTGAGGCCACACTTGGAGTATAGTGTACAATTCTGGTCGCCACACTACCAGAAGTATGTGGAGGCTTTAGAGAGGGTGCAGAAGAGATTTACCAGAATGTTGCCTGGTATGGAGGGCATTAGCTATGAGGAGCGGTTGAATAAACTCGGTTTGTTCTCACTGGAACGAAGGAGGTTGAGGGGCGACCTGATTGAGGTCTACAAAATTATGAGGGGCATAGACAGAGTGGATAGTCAGAGGCTTTTCCCCGGGGTAGAGGGGTAAATTACTATGGGGCATAGGTTTAAGGTGAGAGGCGTAAGGTTTAGAGTAGATTCACGAGGCAAGTTTTTTACGCAGAGGGTGGTGGATGCCTGGAACTCGCTACCGGAGGAAGTGGTGGAAGCAGGGACGATAGTGACATTTAAGGGGCATCTTGACAAATACATGATAGGATGGGAATGGAGGGATACGGACCCAGGAAGTGTAGAAGATTGTAGTTTAGTCGGGCAGCATGGTCGGCACGTGCTTGGAGGGCCGAAGGGCCTGTTCCTGTGCTGTACATTTCTTTGTTCTTTGTTCTTTATGGTCCATCCGGCCTGCTCTGTGTAGTTAGGAAGTACTGAGGGATTTCAGCTGGATCGTGGCTCCTGTACAACTAGGCAGGACAAGGTATACGGATAACTTATTGATTTTTCTTTGAGGGTTTTATATAGAAGCCATGCTGTCAGAAGTTGCCAGTAAATGGTTACAGTTTTGCAATGTTACCTTCCCCGATACATTGCCCGGCACAAGTTAGAATGTTCAGTCGCAGCGTGGCAACGCGAACAGAGATCAAAGACTGAAATGCAAACACAGACATCGCCAGAACGCCAGGTGCTTCCTGACAGTTTTGCAGAACAGGAAAACACACAGCGAGCCTTCTGAGGCTCTGCAAACTTAAAGCTGCTTTCGCATTACCCAAAATATATCTCAATGCCAATTGGTCAGCTTCTCATCAACATTTCTCTTCGTGTTCACAACAAATATGGCAGTGCGCTTTACTTCTGTGCCAGAGGCTCGATAAATATTGCAGCACGTTTACTCAACTGACTGGCAAGTTGATCGATGAAGGTGCAAGTATTTTGGTGCATTAATAATGAAGGAGTACTGAGCGGCATTGGCCTGACGTACTCTGTCACTCTAAGCTGGGCACAGACAGCAAACATGCTCAGAAATGTAATGTTGGCCTCGATCGTCTGATCGAAAAGTAATTAAATTCAATTGAAGAATTACTATATTTTAACAGAGCCTTTAATTGCGTATTTCTGCAATAAGTCGCTGCAAATTAGAAGTTAATTGAGATTGAGCTGACATTTAGACTTAAAGTTATATAAAACCCAATAGGTTGCTGAAATCCTTAGTTAAACTGCGTGTCATTCATTTAAGTATGTTCAAGGCTGAGATAGATACAATTTTAATCAATAAGTGGATCACGGGATATTGGGATAACGGGTAAAAGTGGGCTGGAAGATTATCATTGCAGATCAGTATTGTACAGTATTGAATTGTGGAACAGACTTGATTGGATAAATGACCTACTTCTGCCCCAACGTCTTGTAGATTTATGATCTGTAATGCATCCCCAAATCTTTAGTTATCCCTGTACAGTATCACCGAGAATAATCCTCTGCATATTTCACGAACACAGCTGATTTGCTTGCAGAATAGCCAGGAAAATGTTATAAATTTGACACAACGTCTATTTGAAACATATGACAACATCGGGAGCCACATCAAAGATCAGTTTAAAATAGGGCCGTTTCAACTTCAGGAATCGAGAGACAAGTTGGAAATAGACATTTCACTTCACAGTCTCTATCATGTTCCAATTGGATTGGGGACACGGCAGTACATGTCCGCGTGCGTCTGGGTGTGCTTTGATTTAGATTTTAAAAATGTACGGAACATGCGGTAAAGGATTTTGCATTCTGTGATGGACATTGAAAAGTGAAAATCACACTGTGTCAGCACAAACACTGAGTGCAATCAGGATGTGGAACCAAATGTCACAAGAGGTTTCAAATATAAAATCAGACTAATTTCAAACATAATCGATGAGCTGCCTCTGAATCTGTTGGTGGCCAGGTTTAACATTATATTTTAAATGAGGATGATAAAAAGATCCATTTGGAGCTTAATTTTTACTTTGTTTTCAGGTTTTCCTGTGGATGTGTTGTTTCTCCATTATAAACCCCGCATTTAGGCGGATTAGCAAACACAATTAAGTCTTCCAATGCCTGCTTCATTTCAGGTGAACATTCCATCTCATGCACGGCTCTCTCTGACTGACAGAGCTGCAGTTTCAGTGCGAAATTGCCTTTCATCTGAATCTGGATGCTATGTTGCTGAGGTCACCTTGTCATGAACGGTTGCATGTTTCGCTCCAAAGATGCTGCTACATCATTCAAGTCATTCAAACATTTTATTTTTCGCGTTTATAATTCAGTACGTCAGGTTCAACAGCATTGTGCTTATATGCTACACGGGAACCTTTGTGAAAGAAGAATATTGCTGACAAAGGGACACAAAGCAGCTTAGAAGGGCCTCCAAAAACGAATAATGAAAGGAAACTTGCAAGCGGCATCAAAATGAAAAAGAATAAGTTTGACAGCTGTACAAAAGGAACGCCGGCGATCAGGAGCACTATTGGCCCGTGGCAGACTGAAAGTGAGGATATTGTCAATGACTGTGACAACATTGCACACACGGTGAATAATTATTTGCCTGAGCATTCACATTAGGGCAGGACGCTGGAAAGTGTGAGGCCTCCCATTGTGGGCCAAGAAAGGAGATACCTGGGTACTTTCTGGATCGAGGTGGTATGAAGCTAAATTCAGTGGAATCCGAGAGGGGCCTGTGGGTTCAACTGCCCAGAACAAAGAACAAAGAAATGTACAGCACAGGAACATGCCCTTCGGCCCTCCAATCTTGAGCCAATCATGATGCCCTAACCCGAACAAAACCTTCTGTACTCGGACCGTATTCCTCTATTTCCTCCATGTGGATGTACCTAGCCTCTTAATTTTGCTCATATGCCAACTTCCACCACATCCTCTGGCAGCGTGGTCTACGCACCCACCACTTTGTGTGAAAACCTTACTCCGCACACCTTCCTTACACTTTCCCCCTCTCACGTAGAATCTCTGCCCTCTTCTAATTGACACTTCCACCCTTGGAAAAAGCCACTGACTACCCACCCGGTCTATGCCTCGCATAATTTTGTAGAACTCTATCAGGTGTCTCCTCAGCTTCTGTCTTTCCAGCGAAATCAATTCTTGTTTATTCAATCTTTCCTCACAGTGAACACCTTCGAGACCAGGCACCATCCTGGTGAACTTACTTTTCACTCCCTCCAAACTCACACGTCTTTCTGATAATGTGGTTACTAGAACTGCACTCAATATTCTAAATGCGCCTAGCCAAGGTTTTAAATAGCTGAAACGTGATTTCCTAACTCCGATACTCAATGACCCGGCTGATGAAGGCAATCATGTAATTTACCTTCTTAATCGCCTTGGCCACCTGTGTTGCCACTTTCACGGAAGTGTGGACCTGCACGCCGTGATCCCTCTGTTTGTTAATGTTCCTGAGCGTTCTGCCACTTACAGTATAATTCATACCTAGATTTGATACTCCAAAATGCATCATCTCGCCTTTGTCCGGAATAAACTCCAACTTTAATGTGTTTGCCCAAATTTCCAAACTATCTAGACCCTGTTCTGTACTCTGGCAATCCTTGCCACGATCAGCAACTCCGCCAATCTTCGCGTCATCCCCAAACTTACTGAAAATACCACCCACATTTTCTTCCAGATCATTTATGTATACAGCGATCGCGGCACCGATCCCTGCGGAACATCCCTAGCTACAGATCTCCATTCTGAAAAACACCCTTCCACCTCTACGCTCTGCCTTGTACAACCAAGCCAATTCTGTGTCCATCTGGCCATCCCACGACGAATCCCATGAGATTTTCGTTTTTCTACCAGTCTGCCATGTGGAACCTTGTCAATCTCCTTACTAACGTCTTTATAAACTACATCCAGAGCCCTTGCCTCATCAATTTTCTTTGTTACGTCTTCAGAAAACTCAATCAGTCGGTGAGGCATGGCCATCTACGTGCAAAACCGTGCTGTCTGTCACTAACTAGTCCATTTCGTCCAAATGATCACAGAGCCTGTCCCTCACACTATTTTCCAAAAGCAATAGATATTTCAAATTCCATGAAGAAGGGCAGAAGGTAATCAAGAAGGATAATGGAATGCTGGCATTTATACTTAGAGGACTGCAATATAAATATGCAGGGGTTGTATTGCAGCTTTACAAAACCCTTGTTATACCACAATTGGAGTACTGTGGGCAGATCTGGCCATTACACTCCAGGCAGCATATTCTGGCCTTGTGTGGAGTGTAGGCTAGGTTGAGGAGAATGACACTTTAACGTCAGGGGATAAGTGGAGAGATTAGACAAATTTCCTCTAGAATGTGAAAGGTTAAGAGGTGATCTGATCGACGTCTTAAATATATCAAGACCAAAGGATAGATTAGGTAAATTTAAAGTGATTCAGCTGCTTGGAGATGTTCGGAAGCACTGCGTCACACAAAGTGTGGCAGAGATTTGGATCAAACTTCCAACAACGGCAATTCATACTCCATCAGCTGTTAATTGAAATCGGAGACAAAAACACCTTTCTATAAACCAAGACATTAAAGGAAATGGGCCACGGATTACTTAGTACTCAACAAGCCCTGAAATCCAATCAGATAGAGTTAGGCCCCGGATCAGCTAATTAATCACAGTGCAGTCTCGATGGGCTGAATGACCTTTTCCAGTTCCTATGTTGCATTGCAATTTCAGAGATAGATATTTGGAAAGAGATATTTAGTTATGAACGTCGAACCAACAACAGAAGGCCAGATGTACATACAAACATACACATGTGCATACACACACACCGCACCATCACACGCAGAGATTGCGAAGAGATTTAGATAGAGGTGAGAGAGACAGATTGAAAGCGAGAGATAGAGATAGATAGATAGAGTAATAGAGAGAAAGAGAGAATGAGAGAGCTAGAGAGAGAGAAATAGAAACAGCCAGGAGAGTTAATAAAGTGCAGATGGAGACTATTAAGAAATCATATTCGACATGCATTGGCTTATATCATTGCGTTTTCTCACTGTTGTACAATTTTTCTCAGATACTTTAGGCTGCACGATTGAGGTTCCTTGACAGGATATGGATTATATTTCGCAGATTAATACCATAGGGATGGGTCTGCTGTTATTTCGAGAAATTGCATCGTTTGGGCTGTGCCTCCTTCGAGAATATAGTTCTCCAAATAGAAATGGTGGTAGAGTAGTATTGTCGCAGAGCGAGAAATCCAGAGACCCAGGATATGAAATGGGGACCCGGGTTCGAATCCCACCATGCAAAGTGATGGAATTTAATCTCAACAAAATATCTAAGTTAAAATGTCTACTGATGACCATGAACTATTATCTATTGTCTGATAAACCTATCTGGTTCACTCATGCCATTTAGAGAAGGAAATCTGCCATCCTGACCTGGTCTGGTAGTCGGTCTAACCTACATGTGACTCCAGGTCCACAGCAATGTGATTGACTCTCAACTGCCCCCTCAATAGCTTTTGGGAAGGGCAATAAATGCGTGCAGCACGAGCATGAAAGAATAAAATGACATCTGCGAGTTGCTGTAAGAGTAAGTAGGAAAGATTTTAATTCCTCCACAAGTTATTTATTATATTCAGATTCCATAGATTTGAAATTGTTGATTAACTTGTTGCTGAACAGAAAGTTATTCATTCACCGAGTTGTTAAGATGTGGACCGCGCGGTGAGAATACTGCTGAATTCAGACTCCACGGGATTCTGGGAACTCTGCTGGGACATGTGCGTTAGGAACACTCACTTCCAGATTTGTGGAGGAAAAGCAAAAGGCTCTGGCGTTGCAGCTGCAATAGGCCGCTGCGTCTGTGGTGGGAGATTCTATGACTCTATGATGCAGGATACGTCATCTACTTCCCTTCATGGGCCGCACAGGACAAGAAGGTGGATGAAACCTGGGCTTTTCTCACGTGTTATTGCTCTGATTGTTTCTCATTGGTGCACTTTATCAAAGGGCGGTTTACCTTATCCACATGACAGCATGAATTGATTATGCAGAAGAGGACAAACTGTTCTCAAAGAAATAATTGTCTGAACAGTCTGGGTTTCAGATCGTGCAGGAAAGGCAGTCTGGTGTCTGTGCACAACATCTGGTTAATATTCCAGTCTGATCGCAGTAAAGGACTGCCGGGACGATGCTGCGCTCCTTTCTGACACTAGTTACACTGCAGCTTCTGAACTGTGAGTTATTATTGACTAAAACTATTCTGATTCCTGTTGAGAAATCAGCTATTATAAATATTTACATCAAATGAAGTGATGTACTAATTATTCGTCATGAAAATGCTTATGTGCTACATTGAGGAAGATAGGCGTTTGAATATTAACATTGGATACCGGAGTTAAAGGGATATTAATATATAATAAACTGCACTGGGAGGAGGGAAGCTCAGTGTCTGAAAAACTGAAATCCTCAGCGTTTTTCCATCATTCTTGATTCTTGGATTGAATTATTGTTTCGCACGAAGAAAGAACTAAGATCAGGTAACAGGCACAAACTGGATCAAATTTCCTTCCATCCATACACTCAGGTTGGACCAATAGGCCTATGTTTGTGACTCAAATAATTCTGAGTTCACTAGTCTCCAGCGGAAACTGTCTTTAATCTCCGTTCACCGGAGATTCTTGTGCAGGCTGCAGATATTGGAGTTAAAAATCAAAAGGGAGAGTTCACACTGAACCTGGAAGAAACAGTTGACTTTTCCCTCAGAGTTTCGGAATCTGGGCTCCTTTTAGGAAAAGGTGACCGGGGATTTTCAACTGTGACCTTCAGTCATGTCTTTTCAGCTTTCTGTGACCTTCAGCTTTCCCGATAAAGCTGGGAAATTAACTGGCAGAAGTTCTCGTTATTTAATATTTTAGATTCTTTGTTTCATATTAAAATCCACCCCTTTCAAGTAAATTTAGAATATAGTATAAATGATTTACATATTTTAAAAATTTTCAGTTGAGATTTACATCAAATTGAGATTTAAATCTGTACTTGAACATAAACACCGTAGCAGATGGGTTTACTTTGGCATCCGCCACCCCTGTATATTATAGAAACAGCATATTATAGAAACACATTGAAGTATTTAAGTGAGCTTGTCCGTTTTAAGTGTGTAGCCGCTGATTGAAGCAGTTAAATCCAGGCTGCCCGGCAGCACAGTGGTGAGCATGGTGCCGAGGATGTGCAGACTTTGGCCACGCTAAATTGCACCAGAATGTCATGTTGTTATTGTTGAATGGAAGCCGACGTATAAGCCAATGCAGTGAGTTTAAACTGCACTAACATCGCCATGAAGCTCCATATATATCTGTCAGAGATTTTCCACAGTAGACCTTCCACATGAGTCCGTGTCCGGGGAAAATTAATATTCCATAACAACCTTACAGCGTTGTGCAAATTGGATACACAGCGGACTGGATTCTCCACTATCCCAGCCGCGTGTTTCTCGGCGGCGTGCCGTTCTTTGGCGGCGGGATTCTTCACTCCCGCCGCTTGTCAATGGGATTTCCCATTGAAGACACCCCACACCGCCGGGAAACCTCTGGGTGGGAGTGCGCAGACGGCGGGAAAAGTGTATCTTAACACAGGAATTACAAGAGCAATTAATGCTGTTATTAATTACTTTTGTTTGGGGGGGGTGAGGAACATTCTCACAAGCTGAGATTTACTCATTCTGTGGGAAACTTGCTTTGTGAATACTGTTGCATAAGCGGCTCAGAAATGCTTTCGTATATAACCACGTCGTGTTAAATTAGTATTTCTGTGCAATGTTTCTACTTTCTTTTTGTCGTCACTAATTTTGCGCAAACCCATTCCATATTTTTATTTTTGCTGTATACCAGGCAGTGTTCAGCAACATTTTCAGAATTGTTTCTTCATTCCCTTTCTCATCTCGGGCATTCTGCTGAGTCCTATGCCGATGAGTCAGTTCAGTTCCTCGCTATTCAAAATGAGTCTCTTAAGTTAAAGTTTTTAACCTCTAACTATTAATAACAATCACCGACACTCGTCCCTGCACTGATATTGATGTTACTGTCAAGTTAAGAACAGGCATCTTATGGAATAATATGTTGTCGGCAAATAGGGAAATAATTTTCCAACTATAGTCACAGCAGTGTCATACGTAGGGTATCTTGCATCTGATTAATAGATACTTTAAATTTGTCACCAGTATTAACATCAAAAACAGAGTGAACACGGACTGTAACTCCAGACTGAGGTAGTTTTAAAAAGTTCCACTGCGGCTTTTGTGCAAACACAGCAGACTGGAATTGAAATTCGAGTTCAACTGACCCGGCTACAAATAGTTAGAATAGATTGTACCGCAGTCCTGGATGTCTGTTAAGTTGCTGACTCCAGCTGTAGTTACTGCCCACTGAGCACACCCTCAGGTTAGGCAAAGCTGTATCTAAATGGAACCGCTGTGTGCCTGGTCTGCGGTACAGTGAACTGTTTTAAACACCTTATTCTGGGTAATTGGATTGTTGGACACGGTGTATTAATATTGTAAATGTGGAAATTAAATTAAGCTGGAGCCAATGTTACTTTAACTATTATCAGTATGATTAATATCAATTACAATCTCGAATATGTTCCAAAACATAAATGGACATCTGTCTGTTTGTCTAACAATGAGGATTTTCCAGCCTCTCCACAGAGATTCCCTATTTCACGCGGGTTTCTGCAGAATGTAATGAGATATGAGAACCTGTTCCTCAATCTCCTTTCACCTGCTCCATCGTCTCTTCGTAAAACACGTGTGAAGCATTTTGTATCTTCACCTTCCACTGAAAGATCCCATAAAATGTCATCCGTTCCCGGAATTATATCATACATAACGGGTTAAACTCACATCCAGTACGAGTTCATTTGGTGTGGTGTAACTTTATGAAACTGAAGTTGCACTTTTCACACATATTCTGGGCCCGCTGACAATTATTTCTTTTAACCTATAATCAATATTTGTTTTAATAATTCTGCTCGTATCATTTAAATTTATTTCTGACAACTCTCCAATTCACGTGCCATAGTTTAAAATAAAATATTATTATTATCGACACATAGAACAATCCGCCATGGGAAGATACATTTACATTAAAATGCACAAGAAATATTCTGACCTTCACATCCCGCCTGTATTTATCGGTAAATGATTATGAGTCGGCTTATTCACCGGCAGCGGAACACGTTGCATACGGACAAGCATAGTGAGGTTAAGGAGGGATCATTCCCGATATAGGAATGTCGATATAGTTCCCTGGCCGCATTGCAGCTGTCTTGCATTTCTTGGTGCTCCCACATGTCTGCGGCCCGTGTTTTTCTGGGCGGTAGAGGTCCGGGGTTTGGAAGCAGCTGTGGAAGTATGTCTGACGCTTTGCTACAGTTTACTGTTTAAAATCCACTTACTGCATGAGGGTGTCGCTGGCAAGACCTGCGTTTATTGTCCCGCCCTCCTTGCCCTTCAGAGGTTGGTGGCGATGTGTCTTTATGCACCTCTGCAATCCCTGATGTGCAAGTACATCCACCGTGCTGTTTGGCTGGGGGAGGCGTTTGCAGGTTTTTACCGAGCTACAGTGAAGGAATGGTCCACATCTTTCCCAGTTCGGATGGTGAATGACTTGGAGAGGGTCTGCCAGGTGTCGCTGTTCCCAGGAATCTACTGCTGACGTTCTCCTCGATGGTCGTGGTCGTTGGTTTAGCGGGAATGTCTCAGGGACGTGGCAAGTTTAATGAAACGGCTGACATGTGCCTTGTAGGTGATTTGCAGTCTTTACTGTGTCAGGAGTTGAGGGCGAATTGACTGAATTCGTGATGCTTGGGCCTCCGGTGCAGGCCGAGATGAATCACCCACGGGGCACTTCTGTCTGATAATTGTTGTCATAACTTTTGCACAGTTGTTGCTGGGGTCCTGCATCGCTGTGGATGGGGATATTTGTGTATACTCATTTTTCAGTGCGTTGTTTAATTGTCCAGCACCATTCAATGTATTTTTGCAGATGACACACTGACAAGTAAGTTCATGGTTGAGCTGCCCATCGATAGAAATGTGCTTTTATCTGGATGTTCTCCTAATGATTCTGTTTTGTGGCTTGTCATTGTCTGTGGCAATGCGCTTTTAGAGCAAACTAATGGAAAATAACTGAGGAAACATTACGAAGATTAACTCGGAAAAGGATGGTTTATAACTGGAGCAGGAAAACAAAAGACGGAATGGAATAAATGCGTTTCGTATATTCCAGTGAGACCATTGTGGTTGTGACATTCCTGAGTAGCTATTGGAATATGTTCCATAAGTCAGGCAATGGGTATCAAAAGATGGATTTATAGGCAGTATAACTATCAGGATTGAGTTCTTAAGGATGACTGAGGATTTCCAGGATCGGCCACACTTGACGAACACTCGATATTATAGAAAGCGGAGATACAGGATTTACATTATCGTTGTTAATTTTGGTATCAAGTGACAAATTTCGGCAAACCAACAGCACGGAGGAATCTCTGTCCAGTTTTAATAGTTTTTCATAGTTTTAATAGTGTATATACGAGCGATTAAAAGCAATCAGGAGATTTGACAGACACGCTGGCTGACCAGTCTGCGAATATATATTTTTATTTTTTAAAATAAATTTAGCGGACCCAATTCATTTTTTCCCCAATTAAGGGGCAACGTAGCGTGACCAATGTACCTACTCTGCACATCATCGGGTTGTGGGGGCGAAATCCACTCAAACCAGGGGAGAATGTGCAAAATCCACGCGGTCAGTGACCCAGAGGCGGGATCGAACCTTTGACCACTGCACCGTGAGGCAGCAAGGCTAACCCAGTGCGCCACCGTGCTTACCGTCTGGGAGTATATAAAGGAAAAATGAATAGTATTGAGCCAACATATAGAATGTGACCATGGTTTATGGAGTCCCCAACATCATGGTGGCGCCATTTTGAATAGTTAGCCGATTCGTGAGATTGTCAACATAGACCGACGGTATTGCAGGGTGACTATGGCAAAAGTCATGATGATCTGTGGGAGACAATGACCTCAGGAATATTGGGAACAGCTCAATATTTTGGCAGTTAAAACAATTCTGGGTAAATGTTGACACGTTAATGATATTAGCCATGTTACAATCGATTTAATCACAATTCCCGGTGTTCCTTCTTCCTGACATTCATGAAATTCAACCCGAAAGAAAATGTCGGATCCTGGATTTAGGTGGAATATTTTATCATTAGGTGTGAATTAATAAAACAAATCACCGTGTTGTCTTTGTTTGTATTCTTTTAAATTTAGAGTACCGAATTATTATTTCCCCAATCAAAGGACAAATTAGCGTGGTCAATCCACCCACCCTGCACATCTTTGGGTTGTGGGGGTGAAACCCACGCAGGCACGGGGAGAATGTGCAAACTCCACATGGACAATGACCCAGGGCTGGGGTTCAAACCCATGTCCTCAGCGTCGCAGTCCGAGTGCTAACCACTGCGCCACACGCAGCTCCAGGGTTGCCTTTGTGATGCTTGATTTGGACAGTTTCATTCATGTCGTGTTCCAGTGAGCACTGATTCTCAACTATTTATTCCAGGCAGACCCGGGAGCAGCCAGGCTGATTCAGCAGGTAATCGCTTTCATTCTCATAGCTGATATTTTCCTTCCCAACGCATCCAACTGAATTTTAAATCTGTGAGACAATCTCAGTGCTTTTCTGTTTAAGTATTGACACGTTATCAATTAATTCCTGTTGCGAGATTAATGCTGGATATTTCAGAGCGACAATTGATTGTGTCCGTGGGCTTAGAGAAAAATCAGACACAGCTGTCGGTCTGAAACAGATATTCAGTTCCCGAATTGCCAGCCAGCGCTGACATATCGTGGAATTTTACGGTCCTTCCGCCGTCGACATCATCCGGTTCCACTGAAGGCAGTGGGTTCACCACATTTTCCCCTCCCGCCCCCTCCCTGAGCGGGCAGCACATTACATATCTGTCCCTTCCAGCGGAGAGCGGGAGGGCGCAGCTGGCTCGGCGGTGATGGCAGATATCTTGTAATCCGCACTAGGATTGGAATCTCACTGTGCTCGGCCAATCCGTGTGATTGACCGCTGACTATTCCACTCTTGACCTGTGTAGAGAAAATAAATTCTTTTTATAATATAAATTTAGAGTACCCAATTCATTTTTTCCAATTAAGGGGCAATTTAGCATGGCCAATCCCCCAACCCTGCACATCTTTGGGTTGTGGGGGGGGGGGGGGGGGGTGATACCCACGCAGACACGGGGAGAATGTGCAAACTCCACACGGACAGTGACCCAGCGCCGGGACCGAACCTGGGACCTCGGCGCCGTGAGGCAGCAGGTCTCACCCTCTGCACCACTATGCTGCCCTGAGCGAATAAATTCTGTGCCGATGCACACTCCAGGGTGACGCAGCCGGTAGAATTGTTTTTAAATACCCCACTATTCGCCCCGTGTTTATACCATTTAGAAAGATGCTCTCTTACATTTGCAATGTCTAATATTTGCTGCGTGTTTGTTGAGCTCCTGTAAACGGCCCAATGCTACCAATGATTCCGATATTTCCCGCTGTATCGGGGACCAATAACTCTGCATTTTATTTCTGTATTTTACAGAGGCGGTGAAGCTGAGACTGAGCAATGTGGGCAGTCGGTGCGCTGGGAGAGTGGAGATTCACTATCGGGGACAGTGGGGGACAGTGGATGATGATGAATGGGACACGAAGGACGCCGCTGTTGTGTGTCGGGAGCTGGACTGCGGCACCGCGCGCGCTGCACCACGCAGCGCTCACTTTGGTAAAGGCTCCGGACCCATTGTGACGTTGCAGGTGCAATGCAAAGGGAGCGAATCCGCTCTGCGGGATTGTCCTTCATACCATTGGGATGCCTATCCCTTGCCGCATTCCAATGATGCTGGAGTAATTTGTTCAGGTAAAAATCTTTCTTCGTCTATTCTCTACCGAATGGAATCTGTTCACTGAAAATAGCGGCAGTGAATTTGAACATATAGGACATCCTGATTAATAAAATGGGTTACTTCACCATCCAAGGCCTGCATCCTGTGCTGGGTTAACGTTGCGGGTAAACGCCCATTCGCTTTCATGTGCAGGGAGAAATTCGCGGCTCCATCAGTGGCAACATTTCGACCTTTAGTTTCTGAAGTAGAAAATGGACGTGAGAAACAGGGAATAGAGCCAGCGCTGCTATTGGTAGGTCAGGGGTTACTTCCCCTCAATTTGGCATTCTATCAATCAAGACTTCAACGTTACAACACTGGTGATAAAGTGCGTGTTTGCAACATGACACTGACGGTCTCTTTTAGACAGACGGACAATTAAGTTAATCTGAAAGGAAAAATTATGGTCGCGAGAGAAGCAAAAACATTTGGTGGAAGGAGGTAAGTTGCTTGATTAGTGTTGGAGCGGAAATGAGCCAATGTCCAAACTAATCGTGACAGATTCTCATTCAGCAGATGTGTACAGATTTGTAAATCATTTGTATCATTGTAATCTATTGTTGCTCAGCCCACAGATTTCCCAGATTGGTATCCCAAGGTGCACACTGCGCTGGAAGACTGGAGATCCAGGTCGGTATAACCTGGGGAACAGTTTGTAACCTTGACTGGGACTGGAATGATGCCATGGTAGTCTGTGCTCAACTTCAGTGTGGAGTCGCCGTGTCTGTGAGAAGAGGGGGTGATTTTGGAGAGGGCACTGGACTGATACACAGCGATAGATTTCAATGCATAGGCAACGAGACAAGCCTGGAGGACTGTCCTCTTGTTCCAGTAAATCGGACCCAATGCACTCACAGCAACGATGTCAGTGTGATCTGTTCTGGTGAGTGTTGAATTATGAATGATAGATGATTTTTGTCCAATATTTCAGTAACTGAGCAAAAGACAATCCAAGTCCGAGATATTCAGTTCTAATCACTTATTTAGAGATCACGATGCCCGGCCAATCAGTGATTAATTTCATATTTCTGGCGTGACCTTACAAAGTAAGCACGGATATTGATAATGGTAAATATCTACATTTAATTGATCTTGTGAAAACAACAAATTATCATTGCTAATTACACATTGATGTAACTTTATATCGTACACTTCAATAGACAAGCTCTGTCTCCCCAGTCATGATCCACTTTATGGACTCTAACAATAGGTAATTTAGTAATTAACGGTGTTTACATTGTTAATAGAGAAAGATCTAGGGTATTGACAAAAGGAAAAAGATGAAGAGGTAGAACCATACAGTAATAGCATTTGAAGTGTAGAAGGAGGCCATTCGGCCCATCACGTTACCACCGGCCCTTGGACATAGCACCCCACTTAAGGCCTCAACTCCGTCCTATCCCCGTAACCCAGTAACCCTACCTAACCTGTTTTGGATACTAAGGGCAATTTATCATGGCCAATCCATCGAACCTGCACATCTTTCCACTATGGAAGGGAACTGGAGCACCCGGAGGAAACCAATGCAGACACGGGGAGAACGTGCAGACTCCGCACAGACAGTGAACCAAGTCGAGAACCGATCCTGGGACCTGTAGCTGTGAAACAACGGTTCTAACCATTGTGGTATCGTGCTGCGCCTAAAGTATATACATCATTTTTTGCTGCCGATAGAAATTAATGAAGTTAGCTCTGTAACATAATTGCAAATGCCCGGTTAACATTCGGACACCAGCACTTGTAGTGGATAGTTTTCAAGCAGTTGAGTATAGAAATGAACAATACATGGAGAATTTTCCAAGAACGTCATAACCCCAAGAATTAAAACTATTCCAATAAACTGCCTCTTTCTGCATTTCCCGATCAGCGCCCTGTCTAAACATTGAAAGTCCTTCAACATTTTAAACATAATTCAGTCAACTCTGGACTGAGTCGATACGATACGTTTTTCAAACTGGCCTAATCATGCAAAGCTTAATTAAACATCTTATACTTAGTTGTAATCTATACAATGTCGCCTTTAAACCCACTATAATCGGCAATATTCCATCAGATTGATTTTCAGGATGAACACACACATTTGAGTCGTGGCAGCTTCTTAAAAGTGTCCAGCACCATTTTAACTCCTTTAAAATGAGTATTTGGTGAACATGAGCAGTGGGTATAGGTGCCTTGGTATAATTTACTTTCCTTACTTTTGACGTGTGACTATTCTAATGGATATCTACAAGTTACGTGGGTCCGTGTTTATATCCGAAACTGGACAACATGGTCCCCGATTGGTTGGTGGCCAGGACAGGTGCTCAGGACGGGTGGAGTTGTTACACGGAGATCGCTGGGGACGCTGTGTGATGTTTACTTTGGTTTAGAAGCCGCCAGTGTGATCTGTGAGCATCTTCAGTGCGGGGCGGTAAAGAACATCACGAGAGGTGCTGCCTTTGGAAAGGGAACCGGCCCAGTGTGGAAGGAGAACTACAGGTGCGGCGGGAACGAGTCCAGGTTGTGGCAGTGTCCGCTTTCATCCGTGGACGATTTTAGCTGCTCCCATGGAAATGAAGCCAGTGTCATCTGCTCGGGTGAGTGCCCTCAATCCAGATAATCCGAGCAAAGTAAAATGTGGTACAGAAAGTGACCGTGCAAGCGTTTTGGAAATGTAACTCACCTCATCACAGCCCTGGAGTGCCCTCGCAGACTGTATTATTTCCCTTCCACATAATTGATCAATTCTCTTTTCAATGACATGATTGATCTCCACCTCCATTATACCCACACTGTCCATTTCCGATCCAAACCACTCACTGCCGATGAAAGTACTCTGAGGTCACAATTGTTATTTTGTCAAGTATCTTAAATCTGAACCTCCTCCCATCCTCGCGCTATGTCGACGGGAACAGTGCGTCCATATCTGTGTTACACAGAACTCAGGACTCTGAACACACGGTCAAATCGGGAAGTTAAAAAATCCTCAGCACTGCATTGAGGGTAATTAGAGGAGAAGTCCCGCGTGTCCACGCCTGTATTTTCTTTCACTCAATATCACACAGGACAGATTAATGGCTACTCTCACATGGCTGTTTGCGGGACTTTGGTCTCCTCCTTAATGTCTCTATTTTTTTTTTCATTTTGCATATTCCTGCAGCTGTTTGAGACAATTCACCGTTGCAATGGCAGAATAATAGTTCTCGGTATTCGGCACTGCAGGCAAATTCTTTGCCACACTCTGAATTTACATCCCTAGAATGCAAGCATAATTTCAAAGGAGTTACATTCTCTTCTCCTATAATCCCAGATAATGCCGCAATAGCCCATCCTCTCGTGCTAGCTGCCTGCACCGATTCTCCGAACGTGATCGATTTCCCCTAATGTTACCTCATAGCTCCAAAATGTTTTCCAAATCTGTCCTGACCATACCGATGGAACTAGCCAATTGAACTGGAAGGATATGGGACGCGACTGCGTTCAGCTGCAACCTATCCCAACATTCCCTGATCACTCTTCCGCAGAACTGTTGCCCATATTGGAGGAAATTTATGTCCAAACCCCAGCATCTAATATCCAGCAAGGTGTACATGCGTTTCCTAATGTTACAAAAACAGAGCTGCATTTGCTCAGCATCCGCTCAGTCACACCCTTCACTCTTGCACCAGAGAAGCAGTCGGGGTGAAGATGATCTAAATCTGCGTTAATTTGTTTCACTGTTACCATTGTTCTCAACGTCTCACTTCACACAGATGAAAATTGGTCACTGAGATTGATGAATGGGGGTAGCAGGTGTGATGGCCGAGTGGAGATTTACTACAACCGCAGCTGGGGCAGAGTCCAGGACAGCCTCTGGGACCTGAATGACGCTCACGTGGTCTGCAGACAGCTGGGCTGCGGAGCCGCGATAGCCGCATATAACTCTTCACAATACGGAGAGGGTGAAGGGTCAGTGTGGTTGAATTATGTCCATTGTAAAGGAAACGAATCGCATGTCTGGAACTGCAGCTCATTCCCACCGATGTTGCCTCAAACTGACAGCATCGACGTAGGGGTTCTGTGTTCAGGTGAATAAACACGTCATGTGACTGAAATGAATGGGAAATGTGTCATGGGCAATGGGAACATGTCATTTCTTCCTCAGGGGCCTGTGGAACAATTATTTAACACTGGAGCCAGGATGAACATGGGCAGTAATAACACATATTTGGAACTATGTTGACAGATTGAACAACGCGATAAATCTCTAGGTCCCGCCCACAGTAAATACAGACAAAGCCAATAAGGACCAATGGCAACGATGACAAATGAATTGGTCAAAGGGGTAGATTTCATCAGCGCAACTGAAAGGGAGAGAAAAGGTTTATGTAAAGGAATTCTGATATTGTCTGTCAAAAGCCAATGTCGGGGCTGTTGATTTTTTTTTTGTTCGTTCTTGTGATGTGGGCGTCGCTGTCTGGGCCAGCAATTGTTACCCAAATCTAATTGCCCTTGAACTGAGTGGAGTTCTAGACTATTTCAGACTGGGGGAAACTAAGACTTAACCGCATTGGTGTGTGGGGCTATAGTCACATGTAGGTCAGAGCGGGTTAGGACAACAGATTTCCTCACTGAGGTGCATAAGTGAATGAGATGGGATTTTACGACAATCGACAATGGTGACATGGTCATCAATAGACGTCCAATTACAGATTTTAGTTGAATTCAAATTCCACCATTTCGCAAGATGGGATTAGAAGCCGCGCCCCCAGAGATATCCCCAGGTCTCTGCATTAGTAGTCCAGTAACAATACCGCTACGAAGACGTCTCCTCATTAAGTATGGGGGATCGATTGATGTATTTGTGCATTTGAACATGACAATGATATTCTAAAGCTAAATTATATTATAGGATGAAAGTGCAGGATAGATCAAATAGGTGATTTTGGTAGGCGGGGGGAGTGTGTGAGGCAATGTAATTGCGGTGGGCATTTCTGGTGAGATCAAATTTGCGCGGTTCACTTTGGAAAGTGTTGTTTGCAATAGCGTTTTTGAAGGGAGCAAGATTGGTTTCCCAGCTAGGCATTTGAGAAATCCTCCTGTCTTGAAAGAACATGGATCTTCTGAAACTTTCAGCCGGAAGTGTGGTGAATTCGCGGGGAGGGTCAGTGCTTGAGCGGTTAAGCCGCTTTTTCTCTCAATGATGCTACCAACCCATTGAACATTTTCTGATTTGTACCATTAAGAACATTATGGCGATATCTGATGAAATATGGGCAGCAAAACAGTATGCAGTGAAAAACATAACATAAAATGTTTGCTTAAAGGGATTGTGTTTAGACCAATTAATTAGCATAATTAGACAATTGCGGGCGAAATATACTATCCAGCATAGAATGGGCCAATCCCGAAAACCACGGTGCAGATTTTATAACATAAATTGAGAGTACCCACTAATTTTTTCCAATTAACGGGCAATTTAGCGTGACCAAATCACCATACGCTATTCATGTTTGGGTTGTGAGTGTGAGAACAACGCAGACACGGGCAGAATGTGAATTCTCCACATTGCCAGTGACCCAGGGCCGGGATTAATCCTGGGACCGCTGCGCGGTGAGGCAGCGGTGCTAACCACTGCCCGCTTTATCAATCTCCAAATGATTTGTATCGGTTGATTCAGATTTTCGGAACAGGCATTTCCCTTCGTCCCATTGAAGAGCAGTTCCACATTGCCTTCACGGCGTTATTTTCCAGTCACCATATTATACATTTAGGTAAGACTACAAAAGTGTTGGACAACAAGTATTCATTTACCTGTGAACAGCAGCTTGAAAGGGAGATTTTGATTCAGCCGGCTATTACACAATAGATTGAATTAAACAGTGATATGAATTTGTGTTAGAAGGATAATATTCCACTGCATTATTTTCTATCAGGACACAAACAGTTAAGGCTGTCTGACGGGGCAAGCCGGTGTGCTGGCCGATTGGAGATTTATTACTCTGGGACCTGGGGCTCAGTTTGTGACGATTCCTGGGACCTGACAGACGCTGACGTTGTTTGCAAACAGCTGGGCTGTGGAAATGCATTGCAGCTTCCATTTCCTGCTCCGTCTGGACCAGGCACAGGCACCATTTGGCTTGAAGAGCTGGACTGCTCCGGGAACGAATCGTCTATCTGGCAATGCCCCCATGCATTGTGGGGAAACCACGACTGTAATCATAAAGAAGATGTGGAGATCATGTGCTCAGGTAAAGATCGTATTTCCTTCAGTTATAAGCGAAGTTTCATACTGAAGATATATCCCCGAATTTGGTCGGAACTGCACTGACGTAGGTTAGTCGGACAAACGCCGAGTGTGGCGTTTATTCTGCACACAAATAGCATTAAAGCGTTGATTCAGCCTACCGGATCTATGTTCCCTTCCGATTCTTTCTCCTCTCACTTCCGTTTATACTCTCAGTGTAAAAGTATCGGTGCTGTCCGCCTCAAGTATCTTATGTTTTCTGAGTTTCACTTTCCTCCAACCTTCTGGCAATCAGAAGAAAAACATGTTCTCCTGAACTCACTGTGAATGTTATTCGTACAAGATATGGTCGTAACAGGGTCATACAAATCCACAGCACAGAAAAGAGCTCTCGGCCCATCGAGTCTGTTATATATTGTGCAGCCCTCTTCAGAATTAACTGCTTGCCCCATTTTCTGCCTCCTATAAATTTGGAACTTTTACTTGTGAGGGCAAAGTACGACTGGTTGATGTATATCATCAGGAACAGTAAAACCAGCACCAATCCATGTGAACATCCCGTTCGTACTTCTGCTATTTAACTAACAGAATAATTTACAGCTAATTTTACAGCAACTTTCCTACTGACTCGCTGGTTTCTCATTTTATGACCTGAGTTAACAATGTGGGAACTTGTCAAAGCTCTGCTGACAATCCAGGCTGATTTAAAGGAACGGATTCATCATAGATTATCATAGAATTTTCAGTGAAGAAGGACGCCATTGGGCCCATCGAGTCTTCACCGGCTCTTGGAAATAGCACCCTACCCAAGGTCAACACCTCCACACCCAATCCCCATAACCCAGTAACTCCACCCAACACTAAACTTTGCAAAGTTTCCTAGTCATTCAATGCGGTACATCATGTAAATATCTGGTTTGGAATTCACATTTACTTATTATGGACTGTATCGTTTGATTGCAGCTGCTCGTTTCTGTTAATTTTCTGAAATAATATCAATGAAAATGTTAACTCAACTGGCGCAACATATGTATTGCAGTGTACTGTGGATAAACAATTGGTCAATTGAACCAACAGGGTGTTTGTTATTTCATTGATAGAACACAAAGAGCTACGTCTGGTTAATGGAAAGCATCGCTGTGAGGGGAGAGTGGAAGTGTTCTACAATGGGACCTGGGGCACAGTGTGCTCTGACAAACTGGAGAACCGTGATGCAGATGTGATCTGTAAACAGTTAGAGTGCGGCACCGCCGATTTCATTGACTATGACGCTAAATCATTTGGAATGGGTACCGGCCACATTTGGCTCGATGAGATCGAATGTCTGTCACATGAGACGACGCTTTGGCAATGTCAGGGAGACCCGTGGGGTCAACACAACTGTGAACATCGGGAAGATGCGGGTATTGTTTGTTCAGGTAACACAATGAACTACTTTGTTTGCAGATGTAATTTAACATATTAATGTCATCTTCATTCAACATGTCTGTCTTATCAACAGGGGGAAACACAATAAAGGGACCACACTACAGTCTCAAGGACTGCGGTGGAGAATCAGGTTCTCCTTCATCTTTTCTAACAGCTGCCTGATTGTATTCTGCGCTTGTGTCACGTCAAGTGTAATAATTATTTTTTCTTTGACAAATTCAGGACAAATCTTGCGCTTGGCTGGAGGTGACACCAAATGCTCCGGGCGAGTGGCGATATTGTGTAACAACACTTGGGGCACGGTATGCCATGATTCCTGGGATATGAACGATGCCAGAGTTGTGTGCAGGCAGTTGGAGTGTGGTCCCCCTCTATTGGCCCCAGGAGGGGCCTCTTTTGGCCAGGGTAACGGTACTACCTGGCTGGATGAGGTGGAGTGCACTGGAAATGAATCCTTTCTCTCTGATTGTCCTTTATCATTGTGGCCTCAAGCTGACTGTGATCACAAGGAAGACGCCAGTGTGGTTTGTTCCGGTAAGCATCGCACAGAGTGGTGGGAGCTTGAGCTGGACAGGGGTGTTTGTTTCTTGGTTTCATAGATTATCATAGAATTTACAGTGCAGAAGGAGGCCATTCGGCCCATCGAGTCTCCACCGGCTCTTGGAAAGAGCACCCTACCCAAGGTCAACACCGCCACCCTATCCCCATAACCCAGTAACCCCACCCAACACTAAGGGCAATTTTGGACACTATAGATTAAATCTTCTGAATATAAAGCACGTATATAAATTAAGAATAACAGCTAAATTTCGAACATCAAACCCAAATAATTGTTTATTTTTTTCGACATGTTCCACAGATCCGCTTTTCTCTCCAACTTCTTCTCCATCCACGCCTGAAGGTACATCTCGTTGATAGAAATCATTCAATATTATTGTTATTTTTATATTCGGGGAATAATTGGACATTGGAATTGCCTTGTTGTGAGGATTTCTCAAAATGATAATCATGTAAACATTGAAAATTACACGGTGAAACCTTTATCTGTGAAAACTTTCCTGAATCTTTAATACAGCTCCTGGAGATGAAAACACTTCCATTCCTCTTGTTATCTGCATATCACTCGGAGTCCTATTGATCTGTGAGTTACTCGCCCTGGTGACAGTAATGCAGAGGAAGATGTCAATAAAAGGTGCGGCTCGAATCGGATTGTGAACCTCACACTGAATTTTGAATGTTGCTTTATCTTCTCTTCAATGTCTCTTTCCCCAAACTGTACCCAGTCGGTTCTAAGACAGAAATAACATGCTATTGGTCAGTCATTTCGTTCAAGGTATTCGAGAAACAGTAACATCATAGAATCATAAAAACTGTACAGTACAGAGGGAGACCAGTCGCCCCATCGAATCGGCACCAACCCTCCTAAAGAGCACCCGACGTAGGCCTGATCCAACCCTCTATTCCCGTACCCGCACCTAACCATAGGCACTAAGGGGAAATTTAGAATGGTCAATCCGGCTAACCTCCACATCTTTGAATAGATTCAAAACATTACACTTAAAATAGGGAATTTTCATCAGCCGTCCAGGAGACTCGAAATTAGTTTCATTTTTGTAACAATAGATCAACACATGGAATGAAAATACTTTAAACTCTGAGCTCAGTATTTTCTTTAGCTGCTTATATATATTATTCCATTCAGTATTCGTTGTAAGCCTGCACAGTCTGTGCCGATGTCCACTGTCAACTTCTCTGAATGGAATCAGCCGCCGTTTTCAGAAGTGATGGAACATTTTCTATCTTTTACATTCTGCATCCCAGCACAAAAAACACTCTGATATCAGTGGATCTCTGCTGGTGGTGCAGTGAGTACTGGTCCCACAGCCGAGTCAGAAGCTCCGCTTCAGGTCCAAAGACTTCATATACCAAGGAAAATCAAAACAACTTGAAAGTTCTTTCCAAGGCCACAATGACACACAGGTAAAGTGGGGGAAAGTCCTGCTCCGTCAAGCTTGGTATGGATTTCTGACCGTCTGGCGACAGGCTGGCGACATTTTCCATACAGAATTTTGGCTATAGAATCTGATGAACCTTTGTCTTGTGAACCACTATGATTGGGGCTGAGAAACAAAACTGCTCCCTGTATCTTAACTCGCACCAAGTTATTTTGATTCATATCTGATGGACAGAGCAATAGTGGCCCGGAAATCCCTCCGTTACTGATCCTTGAAATCGAGTCAGTGGAAATATTACTGGGCCAATCATGCAGAGACACAAAGTAATGCTCTTAGTTCCGTGGTACAAATACAGCCTCGGCAAAGAGGGAGATTTGAAATGAGTCAATCTGGAATTATATGTCTAACTATGATTGTAACAATATGCTAATCGTTCCGCTCTCCCGCCAACAGGTCCTCTCACTGGCGGCTGGGACTCACCATCTGGTTTCTACCAACCAATTTATGCAGAAATATATAATACTCCACCTGACAAGGTTTGCATCCAGGCCCGTGATTCAGGTTTGCATTCAGGTCACATTATCTGAGGGGTGATTTGTTTTTGCCATAAAGGGAAGATGTTACCAATGATGAGTGTGTCCACAACCAGGAGTCACAGTCTGAGGATTCAGGGTAAACTATTTCGGACAGAGATGAGGACACGTTTCTTCACCCAATGTGTGGTGAGCCTGTGGAATCCATTCCCACAGAATGTATTCATGAGGCGGCAAGATATAGCACTTGGGGAGAGTGGGACATAAATTGAAAAGATAGCAGAGGCAGTACTGCAGTTATTTACTAGTCATGGCTAAAGGTGTAATGTCAGGTTCCTAGCGGAAAGCTAGGGATATTACTAATAAATAATATTACTAAATGATATTACTAATAAAGGATGAGAAGAATATCTCGGAAAATAAACATCAATCCGCTGAACATTATCGAGAGGAAAATTCCGACTAAAGGAGGGAAGAAAATCAATACAAATAAAAGAATATTAGAACGGTCAGCGCATCTTTCAAATAGGACCTCTCAGATAATCAACAACACTGAATTGTTTTAAAGGCGCCGGAGCAGATATGGTTTACACTGTAAATCTTGGTGTCTAATATTAAGCTAGAAATTATCACCTAATACACTAATGAATGAGACCAGAGCACAGCTGTCAGCTAGGTGATAAGTAGGTGCAATGTGGCCTCTGAGTCAGACGTTTTCAGGTTCAGGTTCCACCCCATAACTTGGACAGATAAATGAAGTCTGGCACTGCGTTGCATTGCTGAGCGGGGAGCTGTGCATCTTCGGATGTCAGCTTTCATTGGAGCTATTGAAGAGAGTAACATCATGTCCTCTGTTCTGAGTATAAAGTATCAATTGACCATGCTGAAGAAATCTTGAGGGTTTGCCGTTTGCCCTGACCAATAATGACCCCTGTCGCAAATTCACACAATCAGGTGACATGTTCTTTTTGTTGAAATGCTGTGATGTCCGTGGTAATTCACAATTTGACTGCTGTGTTCCCATATTGTAACAGCGACTAATTTTAATTGCACATCTTTAGCTGCAAAGAGTTTAAAACCTGCTGATCATGAAAAACACGAAAAACAAGTAGTTATTTCATGAGTATGAAGTCACGTGGAAAGCAGAAGAATTAGTCCCAGTTGGTAGTGATCGAAGGACTAAATTCTGGGAATAAATGCATCCATATAGACGGAAGGAAGTTAGGAATGTGTTCTGCATGAATAGGCGCTAAGCTGAATGTTGTTTGTAATTTGTTGGATCAAATTTGAGTTTGGAGTCAAAACTACATTTTGACGATGGTCTCAAATTGTGGTAGGCGGAGATGTACTGACTTGATAGAATAGATATACGATTGGAAAATTAATTTTCACATAAGTAACTAACATAAATGGAAACTTTGTGAGAAAAGGCACCATGTCATGTATTAATTTAAGAATAATTTAAATGGCATACTTACTAAAAGGGATTAAGAACACAAAGGTAGAAAAGTAATCTGATGTAAAGTAAAAGGTCAACTAAAACCAAATAAAACACAAATGTTAATTTCCAACACCGGGAAAACATACATTTCCGGACAAAGTCAGCAGGTGTGGCAGGATTCTGGGAGAGACCAACAAATCCAACACTTTGAGACCATGTGACTCTTCCTGCCAGACCATCTGACTGTGACATAATTTGATTTTCAGCATCCGCAGTGTGTTGCTTTTATAAAAGTTTATTTTCAACCAGGTATAACTGGAAGGTAGAAGAATGAAGATCAAAGTCAATCGAACTTTGGTTGCATGGAATTGGAGTAGATTGTATGGCTCTGAACAGGATATTACGAAAGTGCAAGAACAGTTCAGGGGAGGGCTGAACACAATGTACAAGAACGTGAACAGTATTGAGGGGTGCTGTTTATCCAGAATGGCTGAACAGGAAGGAAGCAAAATAACCCCATTTGGTGCATTCTGGCTCTTCCCTGAACCATTGCCCGCGGGTTCCACGATCTAAATCCACTTCTGATGTATTTACCTTCAGTGAAATTGAAACAGAGGGAATTATTGTGGGAGGGGAAGCGGTTCTGTATCAAACACCCAACGGCTGATGCAGACCTCACGGATTATGCCTTATATTATTTAATCCACTGGGATATCTGACACATTAACTATCCAAACGGACGGAACTGTTAGATGACAGAAGTGACATTTATTGTCCACCTGATGGACATAAGTAATAAACCAGTCATTTTCTGGAACATAGGGTTTACTGCAGAAACTCAGTATTAGTAAGGAAGTGGAGATAGGAAACTGATGACAGTGAAGGCCGATAAATATCAGAACTTGATAAATACATTCCAGGCTACTTACCAACGTGGCGCTAGATCTTGTTGATGCATTGTGCGTAATCTATTATGATTATTTGCACTTTGTAATTAATTATTGGAGGATAGCTCATGTAATCCAATTATCCAGAAGGAGAGGGAGAGTGAAAATGGGAAATGATAGATCAGTACACCTAACGTCAGTAGTGGGGACAATTCTAGAGTCATTATGAAAAACTTAATAGCAGACCACTTATAAAACAGTGATAAAATCGTGCAGAGTCATCATGGAATTACGGAAAGGAAAACATGCTTATGAATACGACTGGAATGATTTGAGCATATAAACAGTAGAATTTATAAGGTGGGACAGTGGGCCTGGTTTACCTAGACTTTCAGAAGGCTTTCTACAATGTCCCTCACCCGATTATTAGCAAGTGACATTGAAGCCCAAACGATTAGGAGGAGGATATTAAGATGGATGGAATTTTGTTTGGCAGAAAAGAAGCAGAAGAGTAGGGATAAAAGAAAAAAATCAGAATGGCAGTCATGCCCATTGAGGTATTGCATGTTTCAGTGCAGGGACCCAAGCTGTTCACAATATACATTAATGATTTAAAGAATGCAATATGCCCAACACCTCAGATGACACACGCTGGGTGAGAGGGTGAGCTATAAGGAGGATGGATACAAAGATGTTTCAGTGTGATTTGGCCGTGCTGAGTGGGAAAATTCAGGGAATATGCAGTGTTATGTGGATAAATGTGAGGTTGGCAGCAAAAGCAAGAAGACAGAATATTATCTGATTGGTTATAAATTGAGAAAGGGGTTTGTGCAACGAGACCCGGGTGTCTTCTCACACCAGTCGCTGAAGGTAATCCTGCAGGTACAGCAGGTGGAACAGAAGGCAACTGGTTTGCTGGCCATAAAAGTAGAAGAACAGGATGTCATGCTGCAATTATAAAGTGCCTTCGTGAGACCACACCAGGAATATTGTACAGTTTTGGTCACCTTATCTGAGGGGTGATTTGTTTTTGCCATAAAGGGGGTGCAACGAATATTTACCAGATGGATCGCTATAATGGTGGGTCTGACATATGAGGAAAGATTGAGTCCTTTACGATAATTTACGCTTGAGTTCAGACGAATGCAGAGCGTTTGTGGCATCTATCTGAAACCTATAAAATGCAATCAGGATTACTTCCTTCACTTGGATATGATATTGTGTAATTTGCTACTACAAAAAGTAATTGAGCCCAAAACACAAATGATGATTTCCAGAACAAATTAGAAGGGCCGAATGGCCCACTCCTGCTCCTACGTTCCATATTTCTATGTCTCTCTATGTTCCTCTGTATAGTTGTCCTGAAAAGTTTGTGCAGTTTCTTCGCCTGATCTCCCAAAGCTGAATGTTCTTCCAAAGTGGAGTCATGTATCAATTCCAGGACATTGTCACAATGATGGTGAAGTTATTGATACCTCGCCTCTGATTGGTTGAAACATTATGTGTCGTGATGACTTTATGATGACTCCACCACAAACAACTGATCCATTAACCAATCACTTTCTGTTTAGCAGATTCTGCAACGATTAACACTCTCAACCAGATTGAATATTACAGCAGTCACAGTTTGGGTGACACTGATCCTGGATCCGCATATCCTGAAGATGAATGCTCAAATATGCAGGGTATGTAGAAATTTACTTTCCACCATCTCGTTTCAGATCTTCACTCTGTAATATCTGAAATACCAAAACAGATCAACTATTCAATGAGAGATTCAAGGATCTCAGGTATTGCACAATGATTTCAGTAACCGAAACATCTAAACTGCTTGAGTCTGAAACAACGTCTTATCATTTCTCCCAATAAAATAAATTAATTAAAAATAAACGTTTCCTTGTGATTCTACACAAGCCTATGGAGGCTGTGAAATGTTTGCAGGTTGGTGGGATGTACATTTTCTGGGAACAGTATGAATTTAAACTAAAATTGAAAATACTGCCGCACAAGCTGGCCCAATAATTCTCTCCACTCAAACTCAATGACATCATACCGTAATCGATCTACTTTCCTGCCCCGGTATTACTTGGGAGAGAATGATTAAAGTATATCATTCTAACTGTCCTTTGGACGTAAGTAACATCAACTGCAAACACCTGTGCCTCTCAGCTCCTGTTTCTGCCGACTATGACGATGCTGAGACTGAAACCATTGACGCCCAGAGTGGACACATGCTGCAGGATCCTGGGTCTGATGATCGCATTACATTGGGAGAGTTCAGCGGTGATATCCACACTCTGGGTAAGATAATCCTTCTGTTCTTCTGTTTCTTTGAGAATCGCTCGGTTCCGTCGATGATTTTCCCCAGCTCCGCTGAGATAGGCTCTAGGATGAACGATGAGCCCAATGGACGACCTGCAGATTTTGCTACATCTGGGGCAGCTTGATGGGCTGGGAAAACAGGTTGTTTAACAGGAGGATCATCAACTTTTCACAATTCAAGTTCGGCTTTGCGCATTTCCACGAAGTCTCTTGATGTGCTTCATGCCATTGGGGGTGACCCTTCTACATTATTGGGCTTTCAAATTCCAGGTCCTTCCATTGGTCGTCGCGCATGTTTCAATTTGCTTGGATGTTTGATGACATCCCTGTACTTTTCCACGTCCCTCTTGCTGTCTTCTGTTGCGACTGCGTTCCCATTAGATTATCAGCTCTGGTTATTCCCTCAGTCACCAACCTTCTTGTGAGGAATTAACTCTCTCTGGATTGAAGTTATTCTAATCGATCATGGAACAAAGTGGGATTTGCAATTGTTCATGTCGCGAATGCAAATAATTTAAAGAAAGCATCTAACTTTCAGCCCAATGTTTAACTGCAGTATGCTCATCCCCACAGTGTACAACAGTCATATCCTCATTGACCCAGCATTCTCGGTTCCTTCCACACCTTCTCACAATACCAATGTTATCTGTGTCACAGGCCGGGGGGGGGGGTTCTACCATCATTGGGCAGTGACCGTTTACATCTAAAGTTTACAAATCTGCATTGCACTGTTAAACGGTGATGGTTAGTTCCATTTCCCTCTGTATGTGGCGCGCTGCTGGGGCGTTCCATGTCCCGTATAATTTTGGGTCTCCTGGACTATTCCCACGGTTCACTGAGTGAGAGTTTATGAGAAAAAACGGAGAATGTTTTTGTTAGAATTTTTAAAGGCCAGTTGCACTTGAAATGTTACGAAAGAGAAAACATGTAGATGTGATTTCTTTCGATGATCTCTTCTTTCTTTTCACCCATCTCAGATAATAGTCAACTCCACATCCCTGAGGTGACGTCCACAGATATATGATTCTACATTAAATCTGATGGAAGACATCAGAACTTTTCCAAAATGTCATCGCTTTGATTATGCTTTGCTGCCCGATATCAATATTGTATTTGACTGAATGAGAGATTACTTCCTGTTGTGTTTCTTAGAATCACATTTCTCTCCTTATTTTGTGTGAAAGAATCTGCATTCTGTCTCTTTAGGAATGAAAAACAAAATAGAATGTATATCCAGTATTGCACTGCCCATGTTAAAGCTGTGTTAAATCGCACTGCATTGTGGAACCGAACTGGCATTATAATTAAATAACTGATGCTGTTTCATGTCAGGTGTATTGGAAGACCATTTGGCAAAATCCCTCACTCTTGCACCATTACATTAAGATTAGGAGTGATAAATGCATTATTTCTCTGTTTTATCTCCAGTTATTGATGATGTGGAGATGCCGGCGTTGGACTGGGGTGAGCACAGTAAGACGTCTTACAACACCAGATAAAAGTCCAACAGATTTGTTTCGAATTACTAGCTTTCGGACCTCAGCTCCTTTCTCAGGTGAAGGAGCTGCACTCCGAAAACTAGTAATTCGAAACAAATCTCTTGGACTTTAATCTG
Organism: Scyliorhinus torazame; assembly: GCF_047496885.1. Taxonomy (NCBI): domain Eukaryota; kingdom Metazoa; phylum Chordata; class Chondrichthyes; order Carcharhiniformes; family Scyliorhinidae; genus Scyliorhinus; species Scyliorhinus torazame. The sequence goes on from NC_092726.1 coordinate 31,637,329, forward strand.
GTGTTGTTAGACATCTTACTGCCCTGTTATTGAGCCCGTACATCATGTATTCGAGGAACAGCGATCACTGCATTCTCCCAGCAGCCAAGTCCCACACATTCATTCCAGCACTGCCCCTGACAATCGGGTCCTGAAGGCTGTAATCAGAATTTAACGTAGTTTTCTCACTTTAATTCCCCAATTTGTATATTCATTTCCATTAGTGTTGCCCCACTCAAGAGATCATCGGTAGTATCACCCAGTATCACCCAGTACTGGAGAGAATTCTTCGACACAGGATCTGCTCACATTTGATTATCATAGAATTTACAGTGCAGAAGGAGGCCATGCGAATCATCGAGTCTGCACCGGCTCTTGGAAAGAGCACCCTACCCAAGGTCAACACCTCCACCCTATCCCCATAACCCAGTAACCCCACCCAACACTAAGGGCAATTTTGGACACTAAGGGCAATTTATCATGGCCAATCCACCTAACCTGCACATCTTTGGACTGTGGGAGCAAACCAGAGCACCCGGAGGAAACCCGCGCACACACGGGGAGGATGTGCAGACTCCGCACAGACAGTGACCCAAGCCGGAATCGAACCTGGGACCCTGGAGCTGTGAAGCAATTGTGCTATCCACAATGCCACCGTGCTGCCCATTTGGAAGCAAATGGACTTGTTAGTGAGAGGCAGCATGGTTTTGTGAAGGAGAGGTCGTGTCTCACTAAATTGATAGAGTTTTTCGAGGAGGTCACAAAGATGATTGATGAAGCTAGGGCAGTGGATGTTGTCTATATGGACTTCAGTAAGGCCTTTGACAAGGTCCCTCATGGCAGACTAGTACAAAAGGTGAAGTCACACGGGTGAGCTGGCAAGGTGGATATAGAACTGGCTAGGTCATAGAAGGCAGAGAATAGCATTGGAAGGATGCTTTTCTAATTGCAGGACAGTGACTAGTGGTGTTCCGCAGGGATCAGTGCTGGGACCTTTGCTGTTTGTAGTATATATAAATGATTTGGAGGAAAATGTAACTGGTCTGATTAGTACGTTTGCAGACGACACAAAGGTTTGTGGAATTGCGGATAGCGATGAGGACTGCCAGAGGATACAGCAGGATTTAGATTGTTTGGAGATTGGGCGGAGAGATGGCAGATGGAGTTTAATCCGGACAAATGTGAGGTCAGGCATTTTGGAAGGTCTCATGCAGGTAGTGAATATACAGTGATAGGTAGAACCCTCAAGAGTATTGAAAGTCAGAGAGATCTGGGTGTACAGGTACACAGGTCACTGAAACGGGCAACACAGGCGAAGAAAGTAGTCAAGAAGGCATACGGCATGCTTGCCTTCATTGGCCGAGGCATTGAGTATAAGAATTGGCAAGCCATGTTGCAGCTGTATAGAACCTTAGTTAGGCCACACTTGGAGTATAGTGTCCAATTCTGGTCGCCACACTACCAGAAGGATGTGGAGGCTTTAGAGAGGGTGCAGAAGAGATTTACCAGAATGTTGCCTGCTATGGAGGGCATTAGCTATGAGGAGGGTCAAAGACAGATTGGCTAGTCAGAGGCTTTTTCCCAGGGTAGAGGGGTAAATTACTAGGGGGCATAGGTTTAAGGTGCGAGGGGCAAGGTATAGAGTCGATGTACGAGGCATGTTTTTTACGCAGAGGGTAGTGGGTGCCTGGAACTCGCTGCCGGAGGAGGTGATATTTAAGGGGCATCTTGACAAATACGTGAATAGGATGGGAATATATGGATACGGACCCAGGAAGTGTAGAAGATTGTAGTTTAGCCGGGCAGGATGGTCGGCACGGGACTGGAGGGCCGAAGGGTCTGTTCCTGTGCTGTACGTGTCTTTATTCTTTTTCCTTATAAACAGTGCCCTAAAGTAAACGAAAGGCATTTGAACAGGGACCTCCAGTAAATCATTACATTTAAACCGTGTCCTCCAGCAAACAAAATGTATTTAAACAGTACCCGACATAAATCAAGTGCATTTAAACAGTGCACCTACAGTGAATCAAATGTATTTAAACAGTGCCCTAGAGTAACTCAAATGTATTTATACCGTACCCTAAAGTAAATCAATCACATTTAAACAGTTCCCGACAATAAACCAAATGTATTTAAACAGTGCTGTATAGTAAATCAAATACATTTAAATAGTGCGCTACAGTAAATCAAATGCATTTCAACTGTGCCCCACAGTAAATCAAATGTTCTTAAATATTGCCCTAGACAATACAAATGCAGTTGAACAGTGCCCTGCACTAAATCAAATGCATGAAGAAAGTGTGCCGCAGTAAACCAAATGCATTTAAACAGTGCCCGACTGTCAATCAAATGTATTTCAACGGTGCCCGACACTAAAGCAAATGCATTTAAACAGTGCCCTACAGTAAATAAAATGCAGTTAAAGTGCCCTGCTGAAAATCAAATGCATTTAAACAGTGTCCAACAGTAAACTAAAGACAGTTAAACAGTGCCCGTCACTAAATCTAATGCATTTAAACAGTGCCCTACAGTAAATAAAATGCAGTTAAAGTACCCTACAGAAAATCAAATGCATTTAAACAGTGTCCAACAGTAAACTAAAGGCAGTTAAACAGTGCCCGTCACTCAATCTAATGTATTTAAACAGTGTCCTATAGGAAATCAAGTGCATTTAAACAGTGCCCAAATGGAAACCAAATGAATTTGAACAATGCTCTACATTAAAGAAAATGCTTTTAAACAGTGCTCGACAGTAAATCAAAGGCATTTAAACAGTGCGGTACAGAAAATCAAATGCTTTAAAATAGTGCGCTACAGTGAACCAAATGCCTTTAAACAGTGCCTGACAGTAAACAAATAGCATTAACAGCGCATTACAGGAATTCAAATGTACTTAAAGAGGGTCCTGGAGTAAATTAAATGCATTTAAACAGTGCTCTACTGTAAATCAAATTTATTTAAACAGTGCCCTCCAGTAAATCAAACGTATTTAAACAGTGTCCTACAGCAAATCAGATGCATTTAAACAGTGTCCTACAGTAAATCAAATGCATTTAAACAGTGTCCTACAGTAAATCAAATGCATTTAAACAGTGTCCTACTGTAAATAAAATGCACTGAAGCAGTGCCCTACAGTAAATCAAATGCATTTAAACAGTGCCCTACTGTAACCCAAATGCGTTTGAACAGTGATCTACGTCAAATCAAATGCATTTAAACTGGTCCCTCCAGTAAATAAAATGTATTTAAACAGTGCCCGACAGTAAATCAAAGATAGTTAAACAGGGCCCTGCAGAAAATCAAATGCATTTGAACAGTGCCCCCGAGTAAATCCAATGTATTTGACCAGTGTCCTACAGTAAGTCAAACAGATTTAAACAGTGTCCTACAGTAAGTCAAACACATTTAAACAGTGCCCCACAGTAAATCAAATGCTTTTAAATAGTGCCCGACAAAAACCAAATGCCCTTAAAGTGTCTTACAGTAAATCAGACAAATTTAAACAGTGAAATGAAATGAAAATCGCTTATTGTCATAAGTAGGTTTCAAAGGAAGTTACTGTGAAAAGCCCCTCGTCGCCACATTCCGATGCCTGTTCGGGGAGTCGGTACGGGAAATACGGGGAACAGTGCCCTGAAGTAAACCAAATGCGTTCAACAGTGCACAACAAAAAATCAAATGTATTTAAACAGTGCCCGAAGATAAACCAAATGCTTTTAAACAGTGCCCTACAGTAAGTCAAATGCATTTAAACAGTGCTCTTCGGTAAATCAAATGCATTTAAACAGTGCCCTACAGTAAGTCAAATGCATTTAAACAGCGCCATGCAGAAAATCAAATGTATTTAAACAGTGCCCTGCGGTAAGTCAAATGCATTTAAACAGCGCCCTATAGCAAATAAAATGCATTTAAACAGTGCCCTACAGTATATCAATCGCATTTAAACAGTGCCCTCAGTAAATCAATCGCATTTACAAAGTGCCCTCCAGTAAACCAAATGCTCTTATATAGTGCCCTACAGTTTTTCAATCGCATATAAACCGTGCCTCAAAGTAAATAAATCACATTTAAACAGTTCCATGCAGTGAACCAAATGTTTTTAAACAGTGCTTTATAGTAAATCAAATGCATTTACAGTGCCCTGCAGTAAACCAAATGCATTTCAACTGTGCCCTACAGTAAATTAAATGTGCTTAAATACTGCCATGCATAACACAAATGCAGTTGGACAGTGGCCCACACTCAGTCAAATGCATTTAGAAAGTGCCCTGCAGTCAATCAAATGCAGTTAAACAGCGCCTCAGGGTAAATAAAATGCATTTCAACAGTGGCCTACATTAAACCAAATACGTTTATCCAGTGCACTACAGTAAATCAAATGCATTTAAACAGTGCCCTACAGTCAACCAAATACATTTATACAGTGCACCACAGTAAATCAAATGTATTAAAAAAGTGCCCGACACTAAAGCAAATGCATTTAAACTGTGCTCTAAAGAAAATCAAATGCATTTAATCAGGGCCCTACAGCAAGCCAAACGTATTTAACCAGTGCCCTAATGTAAAATCACTTGGATTTAAACAGTGTCCTGAAGTAAATCAAATGCATTTAAAAAGTGCCCTACAGTAAATCATATACATTTAAACAGTGCCCGACAGTTAACTGAGGCAGTTAAACAGTGCCCGTCACTAAATCTAATGTATTTAAACAGTGTCCTACAGGAAATGAAGTGCATTTAAACAGTGCCCAATTGGAAACCAAATGAATTTGAACAATGCGCTACATTAAAGAAAATGCTTTTAAACAGTGCTCGACAGTAAATCAAAGGCATTTAAACAGTGCGCTACAGAAAATCAAATGCTTTAAAATAGTGCGCTACAGTGAACCAAATGCCTTTAAACAGTGCCTGACAGTAAACAAATAGCATTAACAGCGCATTACAGGAATTCAAATGTACTTAAAGAGGGTCCTAGAGTAAATTAAATGCATTTAAACAGTGCTCGACTCTAAATCAAATGTCTTGAAACAGTGCTCTACTGTAAATCAAATTTATTTAAACAGTGCCCTCTAGTAAATCAAACGTATTTAAACAGTGTCCTACAGCAAATCAGATGCATTTAAACAGTGCCCTACCGTAACCCAAATGCATTTAAACAGAACCTTACAGTAAATAAAAAGCATTTAAACAGTGTCCTACAGTAAATCAAATGCATTCAAACAGTGCCCTACCGTAACCCAAATGCGTTTGAACAGTGATCTACGTTAAATCAAATGCATTTAAACTGGACCCTCCAGTAAATAAAAAGTATTTAAACAGTGTCCGACAGTAAATCAAACATAGTTAAACAGGGCCCTGCAGAAAATCAAATGCATTTAAAGAGTGCCCCGAGTAAATCCAATGTATTTAAACAGTGTCCTACAGTAAGTCAAACACATTTAAACAGTGCCCTACAGTAAATCAAATGCATTTAAACAGTGCCCTGCAGTAAATCAAATGCATTTAAACAGTGCCCTACAGTAAATCAAATGCTTTTAAATAGTGCCCGACAAAAACCAAATGCCTTTGAAGTGTCTTACAGTAAATCAGACAAATTTAAACAGTGAAATGAAATGAAAATCGCTTATTGTCATAAGGAAGTTACTGTGAAATGCCCCTCGTCGCCACATTCCGATGCCTGTTCGGGGAGTCGGTACGTGAAATACGGGAAACAGTGCCCTGAAGTAAACCAAATGCATTTCAACAGTGCACAACAAAAAATGTAATGTGTTTAAACAGTGGCCGACAGAAAATCAAATGTATTTAAACAGTGCCCTACGGTAAATCAAATGCATTTAAACAGTGCCCTACAGTAAGTCAAATGCATTTAAACAGCGCCATGCAGAAAATCAAATGTATTTAAACAGTGCCCTGCGGTAAGTCAAATGCATTTAAACAGCACCCTATAGCAAATAAAATGCATTTAAACAGTGCCCTACAGTATATCAATCGCATTTAAACAGTGCCCTCAGTAAATCAATCGCTTTTACAAAGTGCCCTCCAGTAAACCAAAAGCTCTTAAATAGTGTCCTACAGTTTTTCAATCGCATATAAACCGTGCCTCAAAGTAAATAAACCACATTTAAACAGTTCCATGCAGTGAACCAAATGTTTTTAAACAGTGCTTTATAGTAAATCAAATGCATTTACAGTGCCCTGCAGTAAACCAAATGCATTTCAACTGTGTCCTACAGTAAATTGAATGTGCTTAAATACTGCCATGCACAACACAAATGCAGTTGAAGAGTGGCCCACACTCAATCAAATGCATTTAGAAAGTGCCCTGCAGTAAACCAAATGCATTTAAACAGCGCGCCAGAGTAAATAAAATGCATGAAAACAGCGGCCTATAATAAACCAAATACGTTTATCCAGTGCACTCCAGTAAATCAAATGCATTTATACCGTGCACCACAGTAAATCAAATGTATTTAAAAAGTGCCCGACACTAAAGCAAATGCATTTAAACTGTGCTCTGAAGAAAATCAAATGCATTTAATCAGTGCCCTACAGCAAACCAAACGTATTTAACCAGTGCCCTGATGCAAAATCATTTGGAATTAAACAGTGCCCTACAGTAAATCAAATGCATTTAAACAGTGCCCCACAGTAAATCAAATGCATTTAAACAGTGCCCTACAGTAAATCAAATGCATTTAAACAGTGCCCCACAGTAAATCAAATGCATTTAAACAGTGCCCTACAGTAAATCAAATACATTTAAACAGTGCCCGACAGTTAACTGAAGGTAATTAAACAGTGCCCGACATTAAATCAAATGTATTTAAACAGTGTACTACAGTAAATCAAAGGCACTTAAACAGTACTTTACAGTAAACCAAATGCATTTAATCAGTGCCCTACTGTACATCAATCGCATTTAAACAGTGTCCTACAATAAACCAAATGTACTTAAATAGTGCCTACAGTACATCAATCTTATTTGTTCTGGGCCAGGGTTTAGAGATTCCCAAAGTGTATCATGAAGTTCACCTCACGCTCCTGACCCAGAACTTTTAATAGACTGTGGTATGGGGAGCACACGGCCCACTCTACAGGAGTGGTACAGCAGAAATGGAAAATATATTTTAAAAAACAAATCGATGTTTATTCTATGAATTTAAGTTAACCTTTTTAAAACATACAGTGAACTTCTTAGCAACCATTAATTCAACTACAACCCCCAAAGAATACAACACTAAGTAATGCTTACGCTGTCCTTTTAACATCCAGAAGACTTACAAAAAACAGAACCTTAAACAGAAGCACATCTGGTTAACGTCACTCCTGAAAACGTTTATAATTCTGACTTCACCAAATGATCAAGAGATAGACGCTTCATGGCAGAGAGATCAAGAGTACACCTGCTCTGTCTGGCTTCTGCTCCAACACTGAGACTAAAACACACCCTGCAGCAAACAGCCTAAAACGAAAGTAAAAAGCTGCCAGACAGCCCAGCTCCACCCATACTCTGACATCACTGATAAACACCCGTTTCTTAAAGGTACATTTCTTAAGCACCCATTTCTTAAAGGTACTCTCACATGACATCTCCGCCCAAGAAAAAATATAAACCATCAACTTCAAGATGGTTTCATTTTTCACCTTGTCACTATCCTTTAAGAAATGCACGAAGTAAACACACTTTTGCGTTTCTAAAAACAACACACGCAAACAGGGATAATAATATAGTCCATTTGTGTTTTTCTTCCTTCAACTGAAGCCCTTCTCGATTGACAGTCACTTTCAACATGAAATTTTACTTAAATGTTTAATGAAATTCACTCATGCCAAGAAATCGCATTATTTCCCGACGTTTGAGGGTATCGGAAACTTCGCAATGAAAGTGACTTGGGTTTTTCCAAATTCACTTTTGGCTAGGTTTATCACCAAACCCGCCTCCTGAAGTCGATCGAATAATTCCATCAGACGTTTCAACTGTTCTTTCCATGTCTGGCTGAAAACTATCAGATCGTCGATGTATACCACACGATTGGGTAATCCTGAAACAACTTTGTTAGTTAACCATTTAAACGTGGTTCGGCGTTTTTCATGCCAAATGGCATAACTTTGAATTGTTATATACCATCTGGAGTCACAAAAGCTGAAATCTCCTTCGCCCTTTCGGATAAAGGTACCTGCCAGTAACCCTTAAGTAAATCCAGTTTGGAAATAAAAGCTGATTGTCCCACTTTCTCAATGCAATTCTCCAAACGTGGGATAGGGTAAGAGCCCGTTCTTGTAACTGCATTAACCTTTCTATTGTCTACACACAACTCTTGGGTACCGTCTGGTATTGGTATCATCACTATGGGCGAGCTCCATTGGCTGCAACCCACTTCAATTATGCCATTTTAAAGCATAATCACCATCTCTTTGTTAACCTGTGCCAATTTTAAAGGATTAAGTCTACATGGATGTCGTTTGAATGGAACAGCATTTCCAACATCTACATCATGTATAGCCATTTTAGTACTTCCCAATTTATGTCCACAAACTTGCCCATGTGATAACTTTCAGGTCAGTCCGTTTTTCATCTGGAAGGTAACTCTACAATTTATCCCAATTTTTAAGAACATCCCCGTTTTCCAATATAATTTGAGGTGTGTCAAATTCACAGTCATCTGGATTTGGTTGGTCATTTTGAGTTAGAATCATTAAAACCTTTTTCTCTCCTTCCCTTTCCAAGCACCTTTTAAGCATATTCACATGACACACTCGGTGAGTCTTCCTTTTATCTGGTATTGTTACCACGCAATTCATTTCACTTAATTTCCTTTCAATCTGATATGGTTCACAAAACCTAACTTTTAAAAGTTCACCTCCCACTTGGAACAATACTAAAGCTTGATCTCCACAGGCGAAACTACAAACTTTGGATTTCTTGTCCGCTACCCGTTTCATCGCATTTTGTGCAACTTTTAAATGTTGTCTAGCCAATTGACCTTCTCTATTTAATAGTTCCCTGAAATTTGACACGTAATCCAATAATGTAATTTCTGATTACTCACTCACCAGTTTTTCCTTACTCAATTTAAGTGACCCTCGTACCTCATGACGAAAGATTAGTTCAAAAGACTAAATTTGGTTGACTCAGTAGGTGCATCCATAATTGCAAACAGTACAAATGGAATTTCTTTCTCAAAATCCTCTCAATAATCGTGACACTAAGCCCTCAACAGTGTCTTTAATTTCTGACATCACCTTTCTAATACTCCCTGCGATTCTGGGTGGTACGCAGTTGATTTAAATTGTTTTATTCCTAAACTATCCATAACTTCTTTGAATAATCAGGAGGTAAAATTTGACCCTTGATCCGGTTGTATTTCTGTGGGTCGTCTATTGCTAGTAAATAATTTAAGTAATTCCTCCAGAATCTTTTTAGCTGTAATGTTACTGGAATGGCCTCCGGAAACCTAGTAGACACCTCCATTATCGCCAAAAGATATTGATTCCAACATTTTGTTTTAGGAAGTTGTCCTACGCAATCAATTAGGACCCTTGGAAAAGGTTCCTCAAATGCTGCAACGGGTATTAAGGGCGCTGCTTTTATCACTGCTTGAGGTTTCCCTATCATTTGACATGTGTGACATGACTGACAACATTTAATTACATCTTTCTGGCGTACAGGCCAATAAAATTGTTTTTGTATTTTAGCTTAAGTTTTCCTTATTCCCAAATGACCTCCCACTGGTACCTCATGTGAAACTCGCAACACCTCCTTTCCATACCCAACGGCAATACTACTTGATGAACTTCTGCCCACTTTTCATCCGCCTGCATATGTACAGGTCTCCATTTTCTCATCAAGCCATTACTTTAACGGTCATAACACTCTGTTATACACTCTTGCGTGTATGTTTCTGATACATCCGTTTTATTTCTACACCTTTCTGTTGTAACTCTGCCAATTTTCCTGAACTAAAAATATCCGCCTCATCCTCCACCTTTGTCAACCATCTGATCAAAAATCCTTTCTGATAATTGCACTTCAACTTCATCTTCACTCTCTGAATTCCCCTCCTGTCTTAACCTGTGACTTTGCGACCTTGTAACGACAGAATCCGGAAAAATACTTCGACACTTCAGTTGTCTGATTTTCCACTGGATTATCAACCACCGTGGGCATCACTCCCACCTGCGACTCAGCTATATCATTACCCAAGATAAACTGTATTCCTGGACAAGATAGTTTCTCTATTACTCCTACTACCACCTCACGCCTCTTCACTGGACTTTCCAACCTTACCTTATATAATTGAACACTACTCCTCTCACCCTGAATTCCACATATTACCACCTTTTCTGGCAGCATTCTTCCCAAACTACGTAACTCCTCATCTCCTACCATTAAAGATTGATTAGCTCCCGTATCTCTTAAAATTGTGACTTCTTTACCTACTCCTCATGATACACATGAGTAACCTTTACCAACACAAGTAAATTCTTTAAATAGATCTGGCACCATTTGATCAATTACCTCTTGATCAGGTGTACAATCGTTTGCACCTCCTTCGCTTCATTTGGGCTTTCCTTTACCACTTTAACGACCCCCACTGTCTTACCACATCTTACCCCTGTTTTACCACATCAGCCTTCCCAGCGCTTTTCTTCAAGCACCAACACTGTGACTTTACATGGCCTAGTTTATTACAGTGAAAACATTTGAACCTTTTCAAGTCTCTTCCACCCTCCTGGATTTTTACTCTGAGGTACACTCTCCTTATTATATCCCATCACATCACCTTTACTTTTACCACTTGAGTATTTCTCATGTCCCCAGTTTCTATCCCTCACAGGCTGAAACTGATGTCGGAAACCAAGCTTTGATTTATGAACTAATTCATAATCATCTGCCATTTTGCTGCTAATCTCGCAATTTTAACCCTCTGTTCTTGCACATGAGTGCTTACTGCATCAGGAATTCAATTTTAAACTCCTCCAAAAGTATAATTTCTCTGAGAGCTTTGTACGTTTGGTCTATTTTCAAATCCCTTATCCACCTATCAAAATTAATTTGTTTGAGCCTTTCAAACTCCATGTATGTATGACCAAATTCTTTCTTTAATTTTCTAAACCTTTGTCAGTGAGCTTCGTGCCCGAGTTCATATGCACCTACGATGGATTTTGTCACCTCCTCATACGTCCCAGATACCTCCTGCGGTAGTGATGCAAACACTTCACTGGCTCTACCTTCCAGCTTTGTTTGAATCAGTAATACCCACATGTCCTGTGGCCATTTTATTTGTTTTGCCACCTTCTCAAATTAAATGAAAAAGGCTTCTACCTCCTTCTCGTCAAACCTTGGCAATGCTTGGACATATTAAAAAACTATTCCACCAAGCCTTCAACTTTGACGCTCTTTCTCACTATCCTCATCACTATCATCCAACTGTACGTTTCCCTTTGCGTCTACCAATTTTAACTGACTGTCATGTTTCATGGCTCTTTTCTGAAGTTCAAACTCTCTCTCTTTATTTTTCCCCCTGATCTGTATCTCCCTTTCTCTTTCTCTTTGTTCTGCTGGGGCTATTCTTCCTTTTCTACTTTATTCTCTCGCTTTTTCTATTTCTTCTCTCTCTCTCATTCATTTCCGTCTCTCTCCCTTTCTTATTCCTCTCTATCTCTTTCTTTCTCCCTTTCTTTTTCCTACAGCAAACTAAAGGCATTTAATCAGTGCCCTACAGTAAATCAAATGTACAGAAACAGTGCCCAGAATAAATCCAAAGTATTTAAACAGTGCACTGCAGTAAATCAAATATAATTAAATAGCGCACAACAGTCCATCAATTGTATTTAAACAGTGCCCTCGAGTCAATTAAATGCATTTGAACAGTGCCCGACTGTAAATCAAATGCATTTAATCAGTGCCCTAAGTTAAATCAAATGTATTTAAACAATGCCCTGCAGTAAACCAAACGTTTTTGAACAGTGCTTTATAGTAAATCAAATGCATTTAAATAGTGCCCTACAGTAAATGAAATGGATTTAAACAGCGACACAGTAAATCAAATGTATTTAAACAGGCGCTGCAATAAATCAAATGCGTTTAAACAATGCCCTACCGGAAACTAAATGCATTTAAAAAGTGCCCTGAAGTAAATCAAATGCATTCAAACAGTGCCCTACAGTGAGCCAAATATATTTAAATCGTGATTTATAGTAAATTAATTGCATTTAAACAGTGCCTGACAGGAAATCAAAAGTATTTAAATTTGTGCCCTAGAATAAATTAAATGCGTTTACACAGTGTCCGACACGAAATCAAACGCATTGAAACAATGCCCTACAGTAAGTCAAGTGCATTTAAACAGTGCCCGACAGCAAACTAACGGCATTTAAACAGTGCCCTGCAGTAAATCAAATGCATTTAAACAGTGCCCCAGAATACATCCAAAGTATTTAAACAGTGTACTGCAGTAAATCAAATATAATTAAATAGCGCACAACAGTCCATCAAATGTATTTAAACAGTGCCCTCGAGTCAATTATGCATTTAAACAGTGCCCTACAGTAAATCAAATGCATTTGAACAGTGGCCTAAAATAAGTCAATTATATCTAAACAGTGCCAAATGTATTTAAACAGTTCTTTATAGTAAATTAAATGCATTTAAACAGTGCCGACAATAAATCAAATGTATTTAAACAGTGCCCCGACAGTCAATTAAATGCGTTTAAACACTGCGCTAGAGTAAAACAAATACTTTTAAACAGTGCACCACAGTAAATTAAATGCATTTAAACAGTGCCCTCCAGTAAATCAAATGCATTTAAACAGTGCCCGATACTCAAATGCATTTAAACATTGCCCTCCTGTAAATCAAAAGCATTTAAACAGTGTTCTACGTTAAATCAAATGCATTTAAAATGTGCCCTACAGTAAATCAAATGCATTTAAACCGTGCCCTACAGTAAATCAAATGCATTTAAACAGTGCCCAACAGTAAATCAAATGCATTTAGTTCCCTACAGTAAACTAATTGCATTTAAACAGTGCCCGATACTCAAATGCATTTAAACATTGCCCTCCTGTAAATCAAAAGCATTTAAACAGTGTTCTACGTTAAATCAAATGCATTTAAACAGTGCCCTACAGTAAATCAAATGCATTTAAACAGTGACATAGTAAATCAAATGTTTTTAAACAGGCGCTACAATAATTCAAATACATTTAAACAGTATCCTACAGTGAACTAAATGCATTTAAAAAATGCCCTGCATTGAATCAAATGCATTCAAACAGTGCCCTACAGGATACGAAATGCTTTTAAACAGTTTCTGACAGTTAACTAAATGCATTTAAAGAGTTCCCAACACTCAAATGCATATAATTAGTGCCCTACAGTAAATTAAATGAATTTAAACAGTGCCCTGTTGTAAACCAAATGCGTTTAAAGAGTGCAGTGAAGTAAGTGAAATGCATTTAAACTGTGCCTTACAATAAATCAAATGCATTTTAACAGTGCCCATAGTAAATAAATGCATTTAAACAGTGCCCTACAGTAAATCAAATGCATTTATACAGTGCCCTACAGTAAACCAAATGCATTTAAACAGTGCCCTGCAGTAAATAAAATGCATTTAAACAGTGCCCTACAGGAAATCAAATGCATTTATACAGTGCCCTACAGTAAACCAAATGCATTTAAACAGTGCCCTATAGTCAATCAAATGTATTTAAACAGTGCCCTACAGTCAAACGGACCTTATTTAAACAGAGCCTTACAGTAACACACCAATTAAAAGTGCCCTACTGTAATCGGACTTAAAATGTGCCCGATAATAAATCATGTTTTTAAACATTAAACATGTTTATGTCAAGCGAATTTCTTTGGAGACCTAAAACACACCTTTCCCGAGGCCAGTATATGCCCTTCCAGAAACTGAACGGGATCCAGCCAAAATAATACTGTTCCATATTTCTATCCAGCATATTAATTCTGCTCCATTTTAATATGCAGCCATATTAAAACGGCTCCATATTAATACTGTTCCATATTAATACTCTTCCACATTAATACTGTTCCATATTAATACTGTTCCATATTCGTGCTGCTTCATTTTAAGACCATTGCAAATGAGTACTGTTATATATTTATGTCCAGCATATAAACATTGTTCCATTTTAATACTCGCTCATATTATAACTTTTCAATATAAGTAGTGTTCCATATTAATACTGTTCTATATGATTACTGTTCCATATTAATATCCAGCCATGTTAACACTGTTCCATATTAGTACTGTTCCATATTAATATCTGGCCATTTTAAAAGCCGGCTATATTAACACTGTTCCACAGTAATACAGTTCCATATTAACATCCAGCCACATTCCATATTAATAATAATTATCTTTGTCACAAGTAGTCTTACATTAACACAACAACGAAGTTACTGTGAAAAGCCCTTCGTCGCCACATTCTGGCGCCTGTTCGGGTACACAGAGGGAGAATTCAGAATGTCCAATTCACCTAACAAGCACGTCTTTCGCGCCTTGTGGGAGGAAACCGGAGCACCCGCAGGAAATGCACGCAGACACCGGGAGAACATGCAGGCTCCGCAAAGAGAGTGACCCAAGCTCGGAATCAAATCTGGGACCCTGGAGCTGTGAAGATATGGTTCCATATTAATACTGTTCCATAATAGTGCTGTTCCATATTGATATTCAGCCATATTAATACTATTCCATATTAATACGGTTCCAAGTTAATATGCAGCCATATTAATACTGCTCCATATGAATAATGTTCCATATTAATATCCAGCCACATTAATGCTGTTCCATATCAATATGGTTCCATATTAATATGCAGCCAGATTAATACGTTTTTGCTCAATGCCTGCTACCCCGCCCCCCACATGGAGGTTGGACATGGCCCGACATGCCCATAAGGCTTTGTGCAAGAAAATATCACAGGCCACAGATGACTATATTGTTAATAACTAGAATGGGGAAGTCCCGCCCTTCACGCACTGGGAGGCCACGAAGGCTGTGATCAGGGGTGATATCATGGCCAAGAACGCACGTAGAGACAAGGTAGAGAGGGCGGCTAGGCGACAGTTGTGGACTCCATACTGGAGGTAGACAGGCGATACTCTGAGATCCCGACAAAGGAACTCCTGGCGGAGGGGAAAAAGCTACAAATGGTCTTTGATCTGCTCTCCACGAGGGAAGCATTGCAGCAACTCCGCCAGGTACGGGAGACCCTTTACGAACACGGAGATAAAGCCAACCACTGCTGGTTCGCCAGCTGAGAAAGCAGGCAGCCACGGGGGTAATAGCTCAGATTAGAAGCAGCAGACCGAATCCAGTGGCAGAGCCAAAAAGTGTCTACGAGGCATTTGAGACCTTCTACCGGGGGCTATTTACCTACAAGCCCTCAGCTTAGGGATGAAACAGTTCATCGATGGACGGGACACGCCAGTTGTGAGACAGGCTGAAAATGGGACTGGAAGCACCAGTAAAACTGGGAGAAGGATAGCGCAGTGGTGAGCCCTCGTTCCCCATGGTCCCGCCCGCCCCACACATCGCTGTGACGATGGATGTGGCTGTCCTGCAACCCAGTTGTGTGTAGAAGCTGGGATTCGTCTTTCTGGAGCGCAGGAGGTTATGGGGAATTTAAACAAGTCTTCAACGTCATAAAGATTTTTTTTTAATGATAGAAATGGATAGATCCTCTGCCCCCAATTGCTCGACTGCATAAATCCCACCTTAGTTAGTGTCCCGATCCACCGGACTTTCCACAATACCATATCCAGCAAGACTCAGGAAGAATAATTGTTTTCCTATCCAGCCGACTGTCCTATATTGAAGAAGCTGGTGAACTTTAGAAGGACAATTCTGCCTTCCTATCCACACTGGTAATTAGGAGAGCAAAAACGGTACATGAAAGCATACAGGCAGGTAAAATGAACGAACGTCCTAATTAATTTTACCAGCTCATTAAGGGTAAAAGGATAACTAGGGAAATAGCCGGAAAACATGGGCTATCGCTTCTCGGCCTTTTGGTTCAGATCAAGTGTAGTATCTGTTCTTATCAGTTTAATATCTGGTATGTCCCTTATCGGGGGACCGAATATTAAATTGATTTTTGGGACACGGAGATGGTTCAGGGGCTTTCTTGCTCCGCTCCAGGCATCAACCTGGTCTTGCAATGTTTCCAGGAATGGTGCCTTCACCCCGCTTTGGGTACAAATAGTGCAAAAGCAGAAAATGGCGCAAAACCTGGCTTCCCCTCTTCTCTCTTGTCCAGTTGTCTCATCCTACCCCTGGTCTTCCTGCAGGTGGCAGTCGGCCAGTAGGAGGCAGTGGTCAGAGAAGAACACCGGCGTTACGTCGGTGGACCTGACCGTGAAAGCTCGGGACACAAAAAAGAAGTCTATCCTGGAGCGGACGGACCCGTCTGGCCGTGACCATGTGTATCTACGCTGCGCGCCGTCTGCAGGGTTGCTGCAGACGTCGAGCAGCTTGGCGTCTTTTACCGTTTCCATCAGGAGTCTGGACGTAGCGTCTAGTTTGCTGTCGGCTTTGCTGGATCGTCCAGCCGCATCGATGATGCAGTTGAAGTCAGCACCCAGGATGACCGGCTTGGAGGTGGCCAACAGCAGTGGGAGTTGCTGAAGAACTGACAGCCGCTCACTTTTTACGGCCGGGGCGTACACATTAATAAGTCTGAGAGGGGTGTTTTTGTATTTCACGTCTGCTACGAGGAGGCGCCCGCCCACCACCTCCTTAACGTCGGAGATGGTGAAGTTGCCTCCCCGCAGCAGAATACCCAGGCCGGAGGAGCGGCAGTCGTTTCCTCCTGACCAGATGGATGGCCCGTGGGACCACCAGCTCGACCAGCGTCTGTAGTTGCTGAGGTGCGGAATTCCGCACTCCTGCAGGAACAGTAGGTCAGCTTTTACATTTGCCAAATAGTTGAGTGTGGCTACACACCGCGAAGTATCTTTGATGCTTCGCACATTTATGGATGCAATTTTTAAACCCATTATAAAAAGATAGATTTACCCGTCTCAAGAGTCCAGAGTCTATACAGTTGGCTGTTCCAGCTGTTAAATGTTCCCCAGCATGCCGGTGGTGCTCGCAAACTTTAGCACAGTTGCAGGGCTGAGAAAACTGTTCTGGTCCGTACTGGCCGCGTGATTTTGATGCAGATGCATTGGGGGGCGGGGGGGGGGGGTGGTGTAGCCCTGGGGTTCGTCGTGGCAGTCAGTAGGTGTTGGGGTTGCAGGCCGGTCTTCACCTGGGTTGTTGCTGCTCGTTACTATCGGGGGTTGGTCTGTGACCTTGTTTTCTTCCCGGTCGGTGGTCTGGGGGGTCTGTGCCTTCCGTTCCACGTTGGTGCTTTGCCTCTTTATCTAAGGCCGATTCTTGTCCTGTTTTCCCTCATCGGATGAGGTGTCGGCACGAAGTGCGCCGGCTGAGAGGTGTCGCTTTTTGCCACTACCCCTCAGGGGGTTCTTCAGTTTGTTTTTTTGTTTCCTCTTACGTTTGTCCCTGTTCACGGTTTCCCAGGGCTCTTTATTCTTTGTCCCATCCTCTTCCTCTTCCATTGAGTGTTCCTCATCAGATGGGGCTGGGGTTGGGTTGTCAGGAGGTGCTGGGGCCTCCTCTTTTTGTTGGGGGCCCTTCTGTTGCTTTTCCTCATTCTGAACCGTGGTGTCTTTTTCGGTGGAGGGTGTATGCACCTCCTCTCTGGTCGCCTTTTTGACTCCGCTGCTGATGATCTGTGCATATGTCGCCCCGCGTTTCGGGCAGGCCCTGTAAAGATGGCCGGCCTCCCCACACAGGTTGCAGCACTTGTCTTCCTTGCAGTCCTTAGTCATGTGTTCCTCCTGCCTGCAGTTCTTGCAGAAGGTCACACTGCAGTTTGCGGCAACATGCCCCGTTTTGCCACAGGCGTGGCATACTCGTGGCTGTCCCACGTAGTAGAGGTAGCCACGATTTACTCCAATGGCGAAATTTGAGGGGGGATGCAGGATGGCTCCGTTGCTGTCCGTTCTTAGGGTCACCTTGACCTGGTGCTCACTTGTCCAGATGCCGAAGGTGTCTTTCACTTGCACGCTGTCACTTTCAGTTCAGCGTACCTGGCGAGGAACGTGAGCACATCAGACACAGGGACGTGGGGTTTGTACGTGTGCAGTGTAACAACCCGATTTCGCTGTGCCGGTAGCGTAAACAGAGGCTCCGCAGTCAGGATCGACAGGGGACTCTGGTTACCTTTTTCCTAGAAGACGTTCAAGAATTTGATGCACGCTGCGACGCTCTTGAAGGTGACATCAAAGAAACCATTCTTGGGGAAGTTTTGCAAGCAGAAGATTTCTGTTGCTTTAAACCCACAACACTCGAGCAGCACCCGCTTCACGAAGAGTATCCGATCCAAAGGTGACTCTCCTTCCGTTTTCTTCACTGTGACTCGGACAGTGTTTCGCACTCCCCAGCCTGGTGGTCGGGATGCAGCTGCATCCATAGCTCGTACGTTGGGTCTGAACTGTTTCGGCGTTAGGCCTAAACCAGAGGTTTAGTCCAGTATGTAGATCCACCAATAGCAGCCGGGCTCCAAACGTTTCCTCTTTGACGACTTCAATTCCTCCGAGTTCTCCAATCCACGATCGTCATCGAGATCCTCAGCTTCCAACGATTAAATGAGACTACACTTGATCTCAGGCAAAAGGCCGAGAAGCGATAGCCAATATTTTCCGGCTATGGCTCTTGTCCTCCTCGTCCACCGACTTTCAGGAGCACCTTGCTGCGCTCGACTGTGCTTTGGAACTTTTAGTCTACGGTCACTGTTGGTCAAGAGACCTCCAGCTTGGCCGAGCACGGTGCAGTCTGTGCATGCAGAACCAGTAAAACACAACAGGAAGACATCGTCTGGCAAGCCGCCCCCTGTCGTCACCAGATTAAATGGAGACGCTGTGAAGTCCCAGTGACACCCAACGGAGGGAGTCGAAGAAATCTCCACCTTTGCCGAACAAAGGGCAATCCGTGCAAGCAGCGAGTACTGGCGGAATCCAACAGGGGGCAATGTCTAGTCTCCCTGAGCTCCACCCTGGCGTGTTGGTCGTGGAGTCACGAGAACGAAAAGAGACGCCGTGAAGGTATACCTACATCCAAATCAGGATGCCGCTCAGTCTGTCGCCACACTTCCCCGTTGTGCAGGATGAAGGGATGTGGTAACTGAAGTGAGGAGAAGGCAAGTCGGCATCCGAGGGTGAGGGTGAGTGGCCTGTAAAAAGCAGCAGGATATCTGTTTGGCATATCAGCTGAAAACGGAGCCTGGCTGCCGCAAGTCCGCGAGCCCTTAGGCTCACGACATTAGTGCGCGAAGCACCCGCCAGCAGAAAAGCTAGCAATGCTCTGGAGCCTGAAATTTTTTTAATTGGTCAGGATGAGACAACTGGACAAGACAGAAGAGGGGAAGCCAGGTTTTGCGCCATTTTCTGCTTTTGCACTATTTGTGCCCAGAGCGGGGTGAAGGCACCATTCCTGGAAACATTGCAAGACCAGGTTGATGCCTGGAGCGGAGCAAGAAAGCCCCTGAACCATCTCCGTGTCCCAAAAATCAATTTAATATTCGGTCCCCCGAAGGGGACATACCAGATATTAAACTGATAAGAACAGATACTACACTTGATCTGAACCAAAAGGCCGAGAAGCGATAGCCCATGTTTTCCGGCTATTTCCCGAGTTATCCTTTTACCCTTAATGAGCTGGTAAAATTACTTAGGACGTTCGTTCATTTTACCTGCCTGTATACTTTCATGTACCGTTTTTGCTCTCCTAATTTCCTGAAGTTCCCAGTCCACATTGCGACCCCGGCCCCGGGTCACTGGCCGCGTGGAGTTTGCACATTCTCCCCGGTTCTGCGTGAGTCTCACCCCACAACTCAAAGATGTGAGAGGTAGGTGGATTAGCCACCATAAATTGGAAAAATTATTGACTACTCTAAATTTTAAGAACTGTGTATTTCATTGTAAAACAAAAAAGAGGCTGTCAGAGACCCCAGAGATTGTTCTACACGGTGAATCTGTGCAGTGCAGAGTCCAGGAGGCTGCAATCCGGTGTCACAGTAGTTTGGACGCTTGCCTCAGCGCGCCAGCAACCCAGGTTCAATTCCAGCCTCGGATGTCTGTCCATGTGGAGTTTGCACTTTCTCTGACACGGTTTCCTCTGGGTTCTCTGTTTTCCTCCCACAGTCCAAATATGTGCAAGTCAGGTGGATTCGCCGTGCTAAATTGCCCTTTAGGTTAGTTTGGGTTGCGGGAATGTGGATAGGGTGGCGGTGTGGGCTTAAATAGGTTGCTCTTTCTAAGGGCTGGTGCAGACTCGTTGGGCCGAATGACCCGCCTTCCGCTCTGTAGGGATTCTATGATTCTATAAAGAATCGTAACCTGCATTCGAGCCTGACGTGGGATTTCGAAACAATCCAAGGCGAATGGCACAGGCAGATTGGCTTCTGAAGTACAGCTTGGGTCAGTGGGTGTGGACAGTGGTTGGGAAATGAAACACATACATGTTCGGCTGCAGGGCAGGTGCATGTGTCCGTTGGAGCACCAGGTTAGAACGGAAGAGCGAAATATTACTCCAGACTATATCTGGATGTGTTCAGCAGAGCGCACTGGGGACACGCAGATCTCGTACAGCTCAGCTTGATCTGTTTTTATGAACAATAGAGCCAAAAATGACACAGAAAAGTCAGTCCAAAGTATATCTCGACGTAGTGCACTGATGTGTGAACAGCAGTGTGGATAGGAAGGCAGAATTGTCCTTCTAAAGTTCACCAGCTTCTTCAATATAGAACAGTCGGCTGGATAGGAAAACAATTATTCTTCCTGAGCATAGCTGGATATGGTATTGTGGAAAGTCCGGTGGATTGGGACACTAACTAAGGTGGGATTTATGCAGTCGAGCAATTGGGGGCAGAGGATCTATCCATTTCTATCATTAAAAAAAAATCTTTATGACGTTGAAGACTTGTTTAAATTCCCCCTAACCTCCTGCGCTCCAGAAAGACGAATCCCAGCTTCTACACAAAACTGGGTTGCAGGACAGCCACATCCATCGTCACAGGGATGTGTGGGGCGGGCGGGACCATGAGGAACGAGGGCTCACCACTGCGCTATCCTTCTCCCAGTTTTACAGGTGCTTCCAGTCCCATTTTCAGCCTGTGTCCGAACTGGCGTGTCCCATCCATCGATGAACTGTTTCATCCCTAAGCTGAGGGCTTGTAGGTGAATAGCCCCCGGTAGAAGGTCTCAAATGCCTCGTAGACATTTTTTGCCTCTGCCACTGGATTCGGTCTGCTGCTTCTAATCTGAGCTATTACCCCCGTGGCTGCCTGCTTTCTCAGCTGGCGAACCAGCAGTGGCTGGCTTTATCTCCGTGTTCGTAAAGGGTCTCCCGTACCTGGCGGAGTTGCTGCAATGCTTCCCTCGTGGAGAGCAGATCAAAGTCCATTTGTAGCTTTTTCCTCTCCGCCAGGAGTTCTTTGTTCGGGCCCTCAGAGTATCGCCTGTCTACCTCCAGTATGGATTCCACAACTGTCGCCTATCCGCCCTCTCTACCTTGTCTCTACGTGCGTTCTTGGCCATGATATCACCCCTGATCTCAGCCTTCGTGGCCTCCCAGAGCGTGAAGGGCGGGACTTCCCCATTCTATTTATTAATAATATAGTCATCTGTGGCCTGTGATATTTTCTTGCACAAAGCATTCTGGGCAAGTCGGGCCATGTCCAACCTCCATGTGGGGGGCGGGGTAGCAGGCATTGAGCAAAAACGTATTAATCTGGCTGCATATTAATATGGAACCATATTGGTATGGAACAGCATTAATGTGGCTGGATATTAATATGGAACATTATTCATATGGAGCAGTATTAATATGGCTGCATATTAACTTGGAACCGTAT